>NW_026898265.1:0-469286 GCF_033153095.1 Gastrolobium bilobum
ACGAGCCGCCATTTTTTGCGAAATATTAGAGCGTACAATATGATTTTTTCCTTCACCTCCTTTGGAGCAAAGATGGACGGATCAGTAAATCAAGGTTCTGGCCCTTACTGTTTTAGAGTTGGGGGGAGAGTTCATCATTTAATTGGCAGTCTTCTGCCTGCTGATAGTCAGTCTCCAAAATTTGCTCAACTTTATATTTACGACACTGAGCATGAAGTGGACAACAGACTTGGTTGCCTAAGGTATATTTGTTTTTTGACCCAATTCTCATGTTTCATATGTGGAGTATCTTTTTATGTTGAGTAATATGAATGACAATTTTTTTATTTATTAAATTTGTAGTTCCACCAGTACTGAAGATATGCTTGATCATGAAATTATCTGATTATTGAAGGAGATGTTCGATAAGCACAACAGTATAGCTCAGTCTTTCAGGTACGCTAGAGACCGTTATAAGGAAGATGACTTTAATGGTGTAAAGTTGAGGCTTATTCGAAGGCGTGGTAGTGATGGAAGAGTTTATAATCTTCCGACAGCATCCGAAGTGGCAGCTTTGATTGTTGGAGATATAGACAGTGCTATGGGCAATAGGGATATCATTATTGAAACACAAGATAGAGTATTGCAGCGCTTCGATATGAAGCATCCATTATATCTTGGCTTGCAGTATCCATTGTTATTTCCATACGGTGAAAACGGTTATCGTGATGATGTCCAGCGTACTGTATCCAGTGGTAGGAAAAATGCAAGAGCCATGATCAGCATGAAGGAATTTTTTTCGTTTAGACTTCAGATGCGATCTGGAGAATCATAAATTCTACATCGATTAAGGAAACTTTTCCAACAATTTATGGTTGATGCATACACTATGATTGAGTTTGAACGGCTTAATTTCATTCGATATAACCAGAGTCATCTGAGAGCTGAGTTGTACAAAAATATAAAACATTCATTAGATAGCGGTGAAGATGCAGCACTGAGCACTGGAAAACGTATCATTATACCTTCTTCATTCACAGGCGGACCTAGATATATGGCTGAAGATTGTAAAGATGCTTTCGCAATTTACCGTTGGGCTGGATATCCTCATCTTTTTATAACAATTACCTGCAATCCTAAGTGGCCAGAAATTACACGATTTGTTACGGCCAGACAGCTGAACCCTGAAGATCGGCCTGATATTCTATGCAGAGTCTTCAAGTTCAAATTGGACCAGTTGCTACATGATTTAAAAAAGGAAAATATTCTTGGCAGAGTCATTGCATGTAAGTATATTATAAACTTGATACTCTTTTTGTTAACTGGATTTTATACAAAAAAATTTACGTGATGCATTGAATCTTTCTATAACGTTGTTGTATTCTTATTATTACTTATGTTATATTCTTTGAATGTAACAGATGTTTGTACAATCGAATTCCAAAAGCGCGGACTACTTCATGCTCATATTCTTCTATTCTTGAACCCTTCAAGCAAAGCTGAAAGTGCTCTTGATATTGATAAATTGATTTCAGCGGAGATACCTGACAAGGAAATGAATCCTACACTGTTTATGGCTGTCACGAGTTACATGATACATGGTCCATGTGGTCCTGAAAATCACAAATCTCCTTGCATGAAGGACAGACGGTGTTCAAAAAAATTTCCAAAAAACTTCTGCTCCCGTACTTTGATTGACGATGATGGATTTCCTCATTATAAGAGAAGAAATGATGGGAGAGTTGTGAACAAAAATGGTGTTGAACTTGATAATCGTTATGTTGTGCCCTATAATGCACACCTTCTTTTAAAGTACCAGGCTCATATCAACGTTGAATATACTTACCAGAGAAGTGCCATTAAATATCTTTTTAAATACATCCACAAAGGGAATGACAGAGTGACAGCTGCCATAAATCATTCGGACGATGAAATAAAAATGTTTTATGACTGCAGGTACTAAAAATAATCTCCATTGTGTTTTGCTTTCCTACAAAATTGGCACAATTTTTTTGAGAAATTATTAACTTAAATGTTCACCGATTTATTTATTTATGATAGGTATGTCTCCGCATGTGAAGCAGCTTGGAGAATATTTGGATTTGACATTCATTCGAGATATCCCCCTGTTCAGAGATTGCCATTTCACTTGCCTAATGAAAAGAACATTATTTTCAGTGATAATGATTCGTTGTATGATGTAAAGACAAGGGCAGAGTCTAGACTGTCAATTTTTGAGTCTTGGATGGATGCAAATAAAAAATATCCAGAAGGTAGGCATCTAACTTATGGAGAGTACCCGACTGAATTTGTTTTCAAAGAAAAAACGCATGAATGGAATCCGAGAAAAAAAGGATTTTCCATTGGAAGGATAAATCGTTTTTCTGCCAATAATGGAGAAGATTCATATCTTCGCACCTTGCTTAATTTTCAAAGAGGTTGCACTAGTTATGAAGATCTTAGAACGATTAATGGCGTGGTTTTTCCTACATTTAAGGATGCGTGCTATTCTTTAGGACTTCTGGATGATGACAATGAGTACATTGATGCAATTAAGGAGGCAAGTTCCTGGGGATCTGTTGCTTATCTTAGATGTCTGTTTGCTCTGTTGTTATTTGCCAACTCAATGAACAGACCTGAAAAAGTTTGGGAAGAGTGTTGGAAATTTTTATCCGACGACGTTGTTTATCGGCATAGGAAAAGAATAGGATGTCAAGGTACGTGTTATAATAATATTTCATACAATTTTTTTTTTGTTTAACCGAAATCAGCATATGCTGCCTTAGTACTAATTAGCTTTTTTTGCCCGTATTCAGCAAATGTTGTTTTAGTGCTTATTTTATTTTTTTTTTTGCCCGCATTCAGCAAATGATGCTTTAGTACTTATTTCGCTCTCTTTTCTTTCTTTGATTACTTTATCTTTGTTAATTTTTTAATTTTTTTTCCTTTGAATTTTATGCTTTGTCAGATGCAATTCTTACAGAAGAGTCTATAAAAAACATAACTCTTGAAGAAATTGATAAGGTACTGCAGAGCAATGGGAAATGCCTCTCTGATTATCCGTCAATGCCACGCATCAATAGTGAAACTTTGCTTGATATGCAAAATCGATTAGTGTTGGATGAATTAATGTATGACAGATTTGCTTTGGAAGAGGAGCATAAAAGACTAATTAATTCCCTCACTGATGAGCAGAAAACTGTTTATGATAAAATTGTTTCAGCAGTTACGACAGGTAATGGAGGGTTATTTTTCCTATACGGGTTCGGTGGTACAGGAAAAACATTTATTTGGAATACTCTTTCAGCATCTATTAGATCAAAAGCTAGAATCGTACTTAATGTTGCTTCTAGCGGAATTGTTTCCCTTCTGCTTCCTGGAGGACGAACAGAGCATTCTAGATTTCGTATTCCTATTCAAATCAATGAAGATTCAACGTGTAATATAAGGCCGAAATCTACTATAGCTGAGTTGCTGTCAAAAACAAAGTTAATCATTTGGGATGAAGCTCCAATGGTACATAGATTTTGTTTTGAGGCTCTGGATAGGACACTGAGAGATGTTCTTAGAATTTCTTATACAAGCTGTGTTGATATGCCATTTGGTGGAAAAGTTGTTGTTCTAGGAGGTGACTTTCGACAAATATTACCTGTCATTCCTCATGGCAGCAGACAAGATATAGTTCATGCAACCACCAATTCTTCTCATCTGTGGTCCCATTGTCATTTATTAACTTTGACCAAGAACATGCGTCTTAATTCTGGAAGTAGCGCTCACAATTTAGAGGAAATAAAAGAATTTTCTGAGTGGCTACTTAATGTTGGGGATGGTAATCTTGGAGATGATGTTAATGGAGAATCTATTATAACAATTCCAGATGAATTGTTGATTACAGAATCGGAAGATCCGCTGTCGGATATGGTTAATTTTGTTTATCCGAATCTCTTGGATAATATTTTGGATCAGACCTTCTTTAAAGAACGTGCTATTCTAACTCCTAAATTGTCCGATGTTGCTATGCTAAACGAGCACCTAATGTCTATGATTCCTGGTGAAGAAAGGACTTTTTTGAGTTCAGATAAAATTCTTAAGCAAGGTGGGACTTCCTCTGTTGAGGATGATGAAATTACCCCTGAGATCTTAAATACATTATCATGCTCAGGGATTCCTGATAATAAATTAATCTTGAAAGTTAAAGTTCCAGTAATGCTATTAAGAAATATTGATCAGTCGAGAGGTTTATGCAATGGCACGAGATTGCTTATTACAAAATTAGGGAATCATGTTGTTGAGACAATTGTACTTACAGGAAGCAATATAGGGGAAACTGTGTTAATCCCTAGAATGACGATGAGCCCATCGAGTCATACATTTCCTGTAAATTTCCAAAGAAGACAATTCCCCCTGATTGTATCGTTTGCCATGACTATCAACAAGAGTCAAGGACAATCACTTTCACATGTTGCAATTTATCTCCCTAAGCCTGTCTTCACTCATGGGCAATTATATGTGGCACTGTCTAGAGTAAAGAGTAAGCATGGATTGAAGATATTGATACTTGATGAAAATGGCTGCGTTACGAATAGTACCCTTAATATAGTTTACAAGGAAGTATTTCAAAGACTGCTATAGTATATTGGGTTCTTTCTTCAAAGAATGGTACAAGTAAAGACAAAAAAAGGACTGTTTATTCGCGTCTCTTTTCCTTATCTATCTTCAAATATATGACCTTTATTATCCTATTTTCTTTCCTATTTTTAATGTAACAATGAATGACTGTTTTGTTATTTAAAAAAATGACTGTTTGGGACCTTTGAAATACTGACAAAATGAGTTCGGCCCAGAGGGCCAACCCACCATGCCAAACAAACCAATTTTTTTTCCCGTGCATCGGCATGGGTAATTCACTAGTTATATATATAAAGTAAACCCAATTTGTTGGAAAGTCTAATGATGTGTCACTCTCTCCTTAAGTCTCACATTTGTGTTCATACTACAAGTCATTTGAAAACTTTCCTTCTTTAGTAAAAGTTTAAATTAAATAAATATAAAATAAAATCGAAATTTATAAATAAATAAAATGGAAAATTATGTGAAATTTTTTCTGTGGCAGACAACTCATTTAATATCCCACTGCTTTCTACATTGGAATTTTCAAATTAATAATAACTAATTGCTTGATGAAATATTTATTTTAAATTTCGAATTTCATTTAAATTTGAATTTTGAATTTAAATTTTAAATATTAAACTTTGTAGTGGTGGGAAAACATTTGGACAATTATTGGTGGCAGACAGCTCATTTATTATACCATTACTTTTTACATGGGTAATTGTTCTGCAAAAATTTATTGAACCTCGTTAGAGAATGAAAAAGTTCTTTTGTATTGAAGCTTAGTGGAATCTGAAGATTTTTTGAATTTTGAATTTTATAGGAGGGAAAAAAGTTCAGAATCTCTTAGTGGCAAACAATCATAATAATATCTACTACTTTTTGCATTGGTAATTGTTAAGCTCATTAATAATAGTAATAATAATATTCCACTTAAACAAGTATGTTTTAAAAATAAAATTTCTTTTATTAAACTGATTTACTTAAACAAATTATATATATAAAGTAAACCCATTTGTTGGAAAGTCTAATGATGTGTCACTCTCTCCTTAAGTCTCACATTTGTGTTCACACTACAAGTCATTTGAAAACTTTCCTTCTTTAGTAAAAGTTTAAATTAAATAAATATAAAATAAAATCGAGATTTATAAATAAATAAAATGGAAAATTATGTGAAATTTTTTTTATGGCAGACAACTCATTTAATATCCCACTGCTTTCTACATTGGAATTTTCAAATTAATAATAACTCATTGCTTAATGAAATATTTATTTTAAATTTCGAATTTCATTTAAATTTGAATTTTAAATATTAAACTTTGTAGTGGTGGGAAAACATTTGGACAATTATTGGTGGCAGACAGCTCATTTATTATACCATTACTTTCTACATGGGTAATTGTTCTGCGAAAATTTATTGAACCTCGTTAGAGAATGGAAAAGTTCTTTTGTATTGAAGCTTAGTGGAATCTGAAGAGTTTTTGAATTTTGAATTTTATAGGAGGGAAAAAAGTTCAGAATCTCTTAATGGCAAACAATCATAATAATATCTACTACTTTTTGCATTGGTAATTGTTAAGCTCATTAATAATAGTAATAATAATATTCCACTTAAACAAGTATGTTTTAAAAATAAAATTTCTTTTATTAAACTGATTTACTTAAACAAATAGGTTTTAAAAATAAAATTTCTTTTATTAAAATGATTTCCTTTTCTTTTTAGCAAATAAAATGATTTCATTTAAATAAAATAAAAAATAAAAAAACTAAAGAAAAAGTAAGCCTTCAACATATGATTTCTTATAACCTTCAAACCATTAAGACGCTTAATCTTCTACCTCATGTGCGTTCTCACTTGCTTGCCAATTTTGAAAATAAATAAATAACTAAAAATTAAGTTTTAAGAAAATTAAATTTCGAAATTAAAGTGTTAGTGGCAGACATCAAATTAATGTCCCATTATCATTTCTATATTGGAATTGTAAGGTTTTTAATTATTCTGTTAGAAGGTGAAAGGTGCATTACCGATGTTTCTTGAAAATGGAAAACCCATCATTTCTATGCATGTTTCCCACTACTTTTAGTATGGGAAATTGTTAAATCTATTAATAATAGTTGTTATTATGTTTATTGGGTGGAAAGATATTTAATATTTTGATTTTTGAATTTTGAACTTGATAAGCGAAAAAAGAGTTCAGCATTTAATATTTTTGTAATGGGAAAGAGAGAGAGAGAGAGAGAGAGAGAGAGAGAGAGAGATATATATATATATATATATATATATATATATAAATATATGTATGTATATATAAAAAATTTTAATTTTAATATAAAATTATAGATTAAACAAAAAATATAATTAAAATTCTAAAATATATGTATAGTTGATAAAAAAATAACTTAAAATTTAGATTTAAATAAAAAAAAATAAGAAATGACGTATTTTTAATTTAAAAAAAAATTATTAAAATTTTAACTTAAAAACATAATACAAAAGGGAAAAAATTTCGTACAAGTATTTTTTTTAAAAATATTTAACATAAATACTTTAAAATTTAAATATGCATTTATCACCAATTTAAAAAAAACGTATAAAAACCATAAATTAAAAGAGAAAAAAAATTATAGAGAAAATGTATAATTAATACAAATGAATTTAAATTTAAAATTTAAATAAAAATAAAATTATCTCTATCATTCTGTAAAAAAATAAATTATAAAAATTTAATCACTATAAAAATTTTAATTTTAATTTAGTATATAATAAAGAAATTAAACTTTCATTTTTTATTGCATGTATATAATTAACACAATTTCCTATGTCATGAATGAATAACTAAAAGCTATTATTTAGAGAAAGTACACAACCTTCTATGGATATTTTTCACCACTTTTTGTATGAAAAATTAATATGTCTATTAATAATATTTACTATTGGGTGAGAAAATATTTAATATTTAAAATTTAAACTTTTTAATTTGAATTTTAAACATGATAGGTTGGAAAGAATTTCAGTATTTAATGTTTCTGCATTGGGAAAAAGAAATATATAATTGTTATCAAAAAAGAAAAAGAAAAAAAAGAAATATATAATAAATTTGAATTTAATATAAAATTATAGATTAAACAAAAAACCTATTTAAAATTATAAAAATATATTTATAGTTGATAAAAAATAATATAAATTTAAAATTTAAACTTCATAGGTGGAAAAAAAAGTTTAAAATTGAATGTCAAAGAGCTATATTAATATCTCACTACTTTTTCATAGGTGATTGTTAAGCCTACTAATAATACCATAACTTTCTGCATCGAAAAATGTTAAGCCTATTAATAATTTTTTGTTAAGCCTATTAATAATATTTATTATTATATAATTAAAATAATGAATGATCTTTTGATATTACCTTAATCAACTTCAAGTATAAAGTGTTTTATAGAATATTAAACGTACGAACTCAAATATTCTCAAACTCTTTATCTCTTATATATGTCACAAATACACAGATCACAAAGAGTCTATTGAAAGGCAACTGTAAAAATATATATATATATATATATAGTAATCTAGATGTAACTATGAGAAAAATTTTGTGTGAATAAATATAAAAAGTAAAAACATATTATATGCTGATATAAAATGTTGACAGTTAAATGTTACAAACTAGGCTCGGCCCAGAGGGCCAGCTCACCAACTAATTTTTATAATTAAATTGAAATTTCGTCATTCTTCGTTTATAAATAAATTTCTAAATTTGATTTCAATTTTTGTAAATATAAATTTGTAAAATTCAAAATACTAATGATACAAATCCTTGAAAAAAATAAATATTTACATAAAATATTGATAGTTAAAGGTTACAAACTGGACTTGGCTCAGAAGGCCTGCCCGCCAACACGTTTTATAATTAAATTAAAATTTCACTATTCTTTTTTTATAATTAAATTTCTAATTCAGATTTTAATTTTTATAAATACAAATTTATAAAATTCCAAATAATAACGACACAAAATCATGCAAAAAAAATTGTTTATTATTATTTTGTAAATCTAATTGTAATAAATGAAACTTCATCTGTGAGATAAAATATAAAAACCTAGACGCAACTATAAGAGCATTTGTTGTGGATAAATATAAAAACCTATTACATGCTAATAGTTAGATGTGGCAAACTAGGCTCGGCCGGAGGGCCAGCCCACCAACATATTTTTATAATTAAATTAAAAGGTCATCCTTCTTCTTTTATAATTAAATTCCTAAATCTGATTTTGATTTTTGTAAATACAAATTTGTAAAATTTCAAATACAAACGACAGAAATCCTTGCAAAAAATAATTATTTATTATTATTTTTTAAATCTAATTGTAATAAATGAAAGTCCATCTCTCAGATAAAATATAAAAACCTAAGTGTGACTATAAGAATCTTTTTTGTGGATAAATATAAAAATCTATTGCATGCCGATAGTTAAAGGTGACAAACTGGGCTCGGCCCGAAGGGCCGCCCCACCAACACATTTTTATAATTAAATTAAAATTTCATCCTTCTTCTTTTATAATTGAATTCCTAAATCTGATTTTGATTTTTGTAAATAAAAATTTGTAAAATTTCGTCCTTCTTCTTTTATAATTAAATTCCTAAATCTGCATACCAAATTTGTTTTTCCCTAAATCTGATTTTCACTTTTGTAAACACAAATTTGTAAATTTTAAAATACTAACGACACAAATCCTTGCAAAAAAATAATTATTTACATAAAATTATGATATTTAAAGGTTGCAGACTAGTGACCCAGAGGGCCTGACCGCCCCGCTTGCCAACACGTTTTAATAATGAAATTAAAATTCCACCATTCTTCTTTTATAATTAAATTCCTAATTCAGATTTCAATTTTTGTAAATACAAATTTATAAAATTCCAAATACTTACGACACAAATCCTTGCAAAAAAAATTATTTATTATTATTTTGTAAATCTAAATTGTAATAAATGAAAGTTCATCTCTGGGATAAAATATAAAAATTTAGACGCAACTATAAGAGCCTTTTTTGTGGATAAATGTAAAAACCTATTACATGCTAATAGTTAGAGGTGGCAAAATTTATCATTGTATGTTGTTGTTTTTTAAAAATTTATCATTGTGGGTTCTTTATATTGTTACAAGTTTTTAGCATGTGTATTGATTTGATGTTGTTTAGACACATTTGTTTTAGTGTAAGCAAAAAATATGACTTATACATGACTATTTGGTTAATTTGCTTTCAAATCCCTTTCAAACAATGTTTTTGGTTCTAAAAAAAAAATAACTCATTTTTTTTTTGTTGAGACTATTACTTCTGGGTGTTAACATATTAGCGTAATTTATTTAATGAGCATTTGCATTTTGTAATGTAGGCATAAATATGATGGTAGAAGAGGATGTCCCTGGTAATGCATAAACATAGGAAATCACATGTTTGATATGTGTTGCACTCATCCCTCCAATGATTGCTACTAAATGACACTAAATTAATAGCGTTTTCTTATTATAGGTACAAACTGATCTTTTAATTCGATATTTGCTTGGTCTGTTTGTTACCTTGATTTTATTGGTGGCTGTTATAATTAGCAATAAGTTGTATGCATTTTTTCTTTTTTTAGCCATCCTCATTTTAACATAGTCTACTATGGCGTATTTATTTTTTTCATAACTCATCGAGTAGATAACTATATTTGATTTGTATAATATTGATCACTCTGGATAGCAGATTTTTGTTTATGGTTGATATTTGCAAAGTTCTGTGTCAATGCTGTAATTTTTTCCTCCTGAAATATAGAACAAAATAGTAACACAGGTTTTTGTAAGTATAATGTTTGCAGTGTGATTAACCAATCACGACGGACGACAAACGTGCATCGCACGGGTAATACACTAGTTTTATATTATTTTAGAACATGTTTGGCCCAGATTTTTGTTTTTTAGTTCAAAATTATTTTTGAGTTAAAGTTAAAAATAAAAAAATAAAGTTAAATCTGGTTTTCGTGTATGTAATTTTTTTTGGAATTGTTTATCTCATTTAACATGTGATAAAACAATGTTCCTACACTCACATATACAAGAGAAATGAGAGAGAAAAAGTATAAAAGGATCCTACCATTTAATATGTGTGCGTAGAAAAATTGTTTTCATGTTAAATGAAAAAACAATTCCCCAATTTTTTAGTTTAAAAGTTATTTTAAACTCAAATTAAGATTAATTTATTTGATAAATAAATTTCATAAGTTCAGTTACAAATTAAAATGATGACAAAGGCTATTAAAATTCTCTATTATTTTTACAAAAATTTATATAGGAAGAATTAAGTATCATGTTGCATGAGATATGCTATGTCATATTATGAGACAAAAAATATGGAGCCCACTTAATTTATTTATTTTTAAAAAGAAGTAAGACACATTTTTATGTCACACATCATGATATAACATAACATGTGCAACATGATACTCAATCCTTCCATACAAATATGATAAGAAACAAAAAAATAAGGGTTTTAATGACGAAAATTTTAAAGGAAAAATAAATATAATAATAAATAAAACTTTCTTATTCAAAGTGAATTTATCCAAAAAGATTTGTACTTAAAGAATTGGAAAACTTATCACCGATAGGTATTGGCTTTTTGATCATTATGCCTTTAACTACATTAAAAAAACCATTTTGCCCCTATATCAAAATATTACACCTATTTGCCTTTGTTTTAAATATTCAACATTTGGGGTTTTTTAAATATATACTCGAATATATGGGTTTGTACTCGAGTATATTGCGACCAAATTTTCTACGAGAATTTTTCAACGCGTAGCTCTCAAAAAGTTATGTGAAATTAAAAAAATATATATATGTTCGAACACCCGAATCAAAAGTTTTGGCCTTCTGAAGTTTTACTCTAAAATTTTAAAAAATTTGTAGTGCCAATAGGTTTTGTGATATCCACAAAGCTCTTTCTCAGGTTACCCGAGTCAAGATCAATATTATGATTATATGACTATAAAAACTTCTTTGATAAAAAAAATCTCATTGAAAAATAATAAAACTTCGGAAGACCATATTTTTTGAATCAAACAAGTTTGTGAATATCACAAAATCTATTGACATTACAAAATTTTGGAATGTTAGAGTAAAACTTCGGAAGGCCATAACTTTTGACTCGAGAATTTTCAACGTGTAGCTCTCGAAAAGTTATGTGAAACAAAAAAAACATCTAATTTGGACATCCGAGTCAAAAAATATGGTCTTCCAAAATTTTATGGTTAAATTTTTTTCCACGAGATTTTTTTATTCAAACAAGTTTCTATAGTCATATAATCTTAATATTGGACTTGACTCGAGTAACATGAGGAGGAGCTTTGTGGGTATTATAAAATCTGTTGGCATTACAAAATTATGGAAATTTTAGAGTAAAACTTCAGAAACCATAACTTTTGACTCGGGTGTCCAAATCAAGTGCTTTTTTTTATTTTACATAACTTTTCGAGAGCTACGCGTTAAAAAATTCCTGTAGAAAATTTGGTCGCAATATACTCGAGTACAGACCAATATACTCGAGTACAGACCCGTATACTTGAGTATATTACGTGGAACATCAAATACCCGAGTGTATGGGTCTTATACTTGAGTAAATGTTCAAAAAAAAAAACCAGATGTTGAATATTTAATCAAGTATAGACTTATAAACTCAAGTATTTGCTGTTATACTCGAGTATATAAGACTGTATTCGAGTATATTGCACGACGATGATCAAACAAGAACAAGAACAGATAGGTAAATAATTTGATACGGGGGCAAAGTTATATTCTTTATGTAGTTAAGGGCACAATAGTAAAAAAATCGGCGGGTATCAGCATGACTGAAAAAATGCCAATATAAACCAGTAAAGGACAAGCGATAACAAAATCATTAAAATTTGATGTCATTTAGTTACATTGAAAAAGTAGAAAAAGCTAAAAACGAAAATTATGAATTCTCAAACAAAAATATTAAGATACTGTAGCCAAACAGAGAAACTGAACTGAGATACTACAAATCCAATAGGTTTATTTGAAATTTAACTCAAAATGTATAAATAGTATTGTATATTTGTGACAACGTCAAGGGAATAAAGTTTCATTTATTTACCTTTAAATTTCTATAGATGCATTAAATCACAATAGTACACATGATTTTACCTGTAACTCCCTCATTTTAATAATAATATTAATAATAATAACTTAATGACAAATTATTAAAAACAACACTTTAAAAATTATAGTTCAATCATAAACAACATTCTAAAGATTATAATTCAACCATAAACAATACTCCAAAAATCATAATTCAATTATAAACAACACTACAAAAATTATAATTTAATCATAAACAACACTCCAAAAATTATAATCCAATCATAAATTATTAACAAATAAAGTTGTAAGACATTTCATGTGAATATTTTCTTTGATGATTATTAGATAAATAATATTTTACTATTACAATATTAAATTTATCATTGACATGGTAATACTTTTCTATGAAGAGAGGCTAGAGTATTCATTAGCCATTGTTTCAAAATTTAGAGAAATGAAAAGAGTAAAGGGTGTTGCGAAATTTAAAGAAAATTCTACTGAGGGAGAGGGAGAGAAAAATAAAGAAATTGAGAATGAGAAAGCTTGATAATAAGAAAAGATAAAAGTAAATACCAAGGGTGAGAATGACTTCTTTATTTCTTCTAAAATATAAATCCCATAGAAGTGTTACTTTGTTATCTTATTTTACTTTTCTTTTTCTTTCTTAACCGGTCCTGATGGGATACCACATTTCAATTTATTTTATGTTATTTATTTCGACATTTTATAAATTGTATACATATATATATAATATATATTATATACTAATTTATAATTCAGTAATTTACTTTTATGCAACTTATGTTGTTACATATTATGATTATATATTTATGTAATATATATATTTACTTTTATGCAACTTATGCAACGTGTTTTGTTCTCACTCAGACACTTCTTGGAAAGTTTTCCCAGGAGGTCACCTATCCTAGAATTGTTCCAGGTTAAGCAGGCTTAACTATGGAGTTCTTTCGTTCCGAGCTACCGAAAGGTGGATGCATCTTATTTGTATAGGTAGTACCAATTAATTCTTATAAGCTATCTCCAACTGTATAGTCCCATACCAACACTGTAACACCTCATTACCGGACCGGTGATATTCTAATATATATTTAAACATATTTATAATTTCACAATTTATAATTACCGTATATGTGCATAATAAAATATGTGTGAACAATGTCATATATGTGATAAATATTGTACATGTATATATTTAATTGTTTATTTATATTTTGGCATGTTCATTATATTGATATATTGCGTCTTTAATTTTTTAGTAAATTACCACGATAAATTTTGTATGGTAAATTTCATACAGTAAAAATTCCTATAACTTATATTTTCAAGATTTATTGTAGTGATGTGATTGTTCTTACTTTTATTGTGATATCAAATTTAAGTAATGAAATGTTATGACTTATAATTTCTTTTTGTGGATTTTTTTGGAGGTATCTGCATGTTTGTCTGCCAAAGGAGTTTATGAGATTCCTCATAAAAGGTAATATAAATATCTGCATGGTTAAGAAACTGGGTTTCTTAAGTCAAAAAACAGATTCCTTAGATAAGATGAGACATGGGGCGCCCTTGTAAAATACGGAGCTTAGATAAATACTAAAATCCATACTTATGAAAATGCCTTGGTAGATAATGTTATATATATTCAAGATGTTAGATTATTTCAAAATAGTATGATTTTAACATTATTCAAGTAAAATCATGGAGGATTTTTTTCATACTAAGTTATGGTTGAAAACACTAGACTTCTGCAAAAATCTTTTTAATTATGATCTTCATTGGGATAAATATCTCATTAAGTACTTTCAAATGTGGAGGACAGTGCATAAAGCATATGTTGTGTGTGCAAGGCAGAAGTATTAGCCAACAAAGTCTGTCTTTTTATTAAGTTATGAAGTTTTGTACTAGACCATACTTATATTTTGGTTGTAGTATTTGTATTTTGTAAGAGTGACTTAATACCTTATGTTAGTTTAAAGGTTTGTACTTTCATATTCCAGAATAAAGTCAATTTCAGTAAGACTTACATTTCAAGTCCTTTGTATAATATACATATATAATTAAAGTTTAAAATACGTAAGTAATGTCCCTCAATTAATAATCGAACGATGTAATATTATCATCGTTTCTACTTGCCAAAGGCTTCATGATAAACTTAATTCCTAACTATCATTTCTATCTTTAAATTTTGTTACACTCATTCTTTTCTTCCACAATTGTCTCATCCTCACTTCTAACAACACTCTTATCATTTTCATGGCAATTTGTTGTGCTTAAACATGCACCATTTCTTTATTGTACTTTTATTTTTACAACTCTATTAATAATCTAATTTTCTTTCTTTTTCACTATTAATCACCGTAATTTGAAAAAAAAAAAAAGAGACAACGATAGCAAATAAAGGGTGGTGAAACCTATTTTTTTGGACCATATGAATTTTTAAATCCTCCCCTGTAGCATTTTAAAAGGAATGAGGAGATTGAATAATTTGTCATTAGGGTAGAGAGTAAAATTTCTAAATACAATTTTAGAAAAAGGACATAATTGGAAAAAAAAAACAGGACTCCAAAAAAGCTTACACACATCTTAAAAAAAAAAATTCTTCCCGGAAGCTTTTAGCTTTTTTTTTTTAATTCATAGTTAGAAAAGTTATTTTATGATAAGAGTTTTTATAAAAATATATTTGACTAAATTTATCCTATTAAAAAGAGAAGTTAAAAAAAAGGACCCATTAAATAGGTACTTAATTTATATGATAAGCTTATTATTTTATGTTTATACTTCAAATTAAATGATTATGCAATAGCTGTTTGAGATGTAATGTAATAAGTACTAATGATATATATATATATATATATATATATATATATATATATGATAATTTTCTTACCCATTCAATGGATATATTAGTTGAGAATATATGTCACAATTTTTTTTCCAACTAGTTTCAAATAGCATACATATTGTTCCAATTAATTTTAAGCAATGCAAAGTTATATATTATCAAAGCAAAATAAGGTGTTATACAAAATAAAACTTCCCTATAATATTGTAACACACTTGTGCACCTGATGTGTTCGCTTCTCATGGTACTCAAGCGCGACATCAACGTAAATGAACGTTAATAAGAATTTTGATAGCTAAATTACTTAGAATGTGAGGAATTGAGGTTATATTGATCAAGAGATCATTATCTTGTTTCCATAAGTCATCTAGATGGTTTAATAATGGACTCATGGGTGAAAAAAGGGGTTTTGAATATGGATCAACATACACTACGGCGACTAAAATTGCGTCGAATGAAGGCTCTTTAGCGCTCGCTCTAGCACCCTGTTAAAGCGCCCTTTGGTCCGAGGGTGAGCACGCTTTAGTGCCCTGAGTCAGAAACATTTCTCTTGTTTCGAGATGCATTTCATTAACAGTCAGTAGCCATATACATCAACATAAACTAATACATTTGGCTCCAAGGCTTCTCCATCAAGTATCAAACATGTTCTTAAACTAAATAAAAACACCAAAAGGTAATAATCTTACATGATTAAATGCATCATGTTTTATCATCAAACCAAACATATCTAAGCATAAAAACATAAAACATGAAGGTCTATGTCTCCCCATAATTAATAACAAAACTAAAATTAATGTAAGTGCCCTTATTTGAGTAACTCTCAACATCCATGAAGCTAAGTTCAAGTTTTTGGGGTGTGACTAGCTCCTTCACCATGTGTATTTTAGAGATGATAAGGTATCGTTGGCTTGTAGAATTTCTGGATGGCACCTTCTGTTGGAGTTTTAATCCCACATCGATGAGAATATTTGAAGGCAAAGGGTAAAAAGGCTATAAATACAAGCACCCTCCATCCTGTCTAAACACACCAAAAGTTCCTCCTTTCTCTATATATTTTCTTGAGTGAGTTTTGTGATGAGTTCTCTTAATTCAAGAGAAGGATAAAATTGTTCTCTCCTTGGAATTAAAGAGAGATTGTAATTTTGGAATTTTCATAGTAAATTTTTTTTACTCTTGCCCTTTGTGTTTTCCCCCTTGATTTGTTTGGGGTTTTTTCCGCATTAAATTTCTGTGTTCCATTTATTGCTTCCAATTTCCTTTTTTTTTTTGTTATTGTTCTGTCGCGATTCAATTTCCTAAGGGGGTGTTTGGTTCAAGTTTTTGGAGAGGATTACCGGTAATCCTTCTTTGATAAATGTAATTACCACGTTTGGTAGAAGGAATAAATTACGATTCCCGGATATCCAAGGATTACCAGTAATTTGATTTATAAAGAAAAGTCACTATTCAGATTATCAAAAATAATATGGTAATTCGGAATACCAATCAGAATACCAAGTAAAGGGAAAGCACAACAATAAATTTTGAGACAAAAATACCCCAATACACATAAAAATCTAGACCCAATCTATCAATTACAAAAGTAAAAATAGTTTGGGGTTATTTTTGTAAAATAACCTCATATTCCAAGTCATATTTCGTTTTAAACCAAATATGGAATCAATAATTTTTACCCAATATTCCCGGTAATATTTTGGCGAACCAAACACATATTTCGTAAGATTCCAAGTAAACTCAATTTCTACTGAATTCCCATTAATCATGATTCCCGGTCACCAAAAAATTTCTCCTGTACCAAACACACCCTAAAAGTAGTATCAGAGCTAAGGTTTTCTAAAGTATGCTTTGTGAATGTAGCTTAGATTGATATGACACATGAAAAAAGGATCATCCTTAGGGAACTATTGGATGTATCTCAATATTAATTTATACTGAGGTGTTGTAAGTGTTATACAAAGACTATTGCTATATACAATTACCGTTCACATACGGAGCATTCTTCTGAAGAAGTAATTTGGGTAATAAGTGCATGTCTAGTAAAATTTTGTTACAAAGACTATAAAAGGTCTAAGAAGACATGGATTTTAAGCGGGATCATTAGTGACTCCTCCAGTCTTTCTTGGAAACTTTCATGGTGCACTATAATTTGACCAAATATTGGTTAAAGGAGCCTAAGATCGAGTGAAACAGTGGGAGCTATTTTGCAGCAAAAGCAGTTTGTGATATAACCATGGTAACAAAGGTGGATATTGGAAAATTTGACGGGACAAAGTTTTCGTTATAGAAATTGAAGATGAAGGCATATTTGACCAAAGATAATTGCTCGGAGGGTATCAGTACCTAGCCGGCGAAAATCACAGATGACAAGAAATGGAAAAGAAATGATGAATTGGCTATTTCTAATATACACCTATCCTTTTCAGATGATATATTATGAGATATAAAGGAAAAGAAAACAACCAAAGAGATATAGGATCATCTCACAAACTATATGAAGCTAAGTCATTTCACAATAAAATATTTCTAAAGAGGAAACTTTACACACTTCGGATGACTGAATCTACATAAGTAATAGAGAACATCAATACTTTGATCTCTCTATGTTCTCAACTTTCAATGTTGAGTCATAATATTCAGTCAAATGAATGTGTTGAGATTCTTCTCCGGAGTCTTCCAAATTCATATGACCAATTCATCATCAACATCACCAACAACTTCTTCACGAATATTCTAGTGTTCGACAATGTTGTTGTTGTTCTTGAAGAAGAAAGTTGATGCATAAACAAAGAAATCTACTGGAAAGTTCGCATCAAGCAGAGGCCCTTATTGATGCCAAGAGGATGGTCAATGGAACATAGTTCTAGTGGAATTCACAAACAATGAAGGTCAAAGTCTAGGAGTAAGAAACATGTCAAGTGCTACATTTGTGGCATGAGAGGACACTTTAAAAGTGAGTTTCGATTCAAAAAGGGTGGAAACAAGACCTCCAAAGCACCAACTTCTCAAGGATGCGTTGTTGCCTCAATTTTTTATACAGTGAAGAAACAACAATGTTTAAGGATAGATTGATGCATGAATAATGGATTCAGGAGCAACATGGCATATGACTTCTTATAGGAATTGGTTCCATACTTAAAAACCTATTACGGAGGGTTTGTGTAATGAAAAATGATCATGCCCTGGTGATTGCTGGGATTAGCACCATCAAGATTAAGATGTACGATGGAATTATTCACACAATCTAAAATATGCGACATGTGAAGGGTTGAAAGAAAAATCTATTATATCTATGGAAATTTGATGAAAATAACTACAAAAACAGTATTTGAAATAGGATGATGAAGATTCTTAAGGGTGTGCTTATAGTGATGAAGGCTGAGAGAATTGCAGTAAACTTGTACAAGCTTATGGGAGAGACATATTTCGAGGTAAAAGCATTTGTTGCATCAACTGGTTCTAAGGAAGATATAACAAACATATGGTATCAAAAATTGGGCCACATGTTAGAACAAGGGTTGGAGATTCTATCTGAACGAAAACTACTCCTCGTTTAATAAAGGTATCTTTACCCTTTTGTGAGCATTGTGTTACAAGTAAGCAACAGATATTGAAGTCCACTACATATAATTCTATAAGTAAATTTTTTTGGAATTGATTGACTATGATGTATGGCAAGCACCAGTTGTGTCCTTGAGAGGAGCGAAGTAATTTGTATCCTTCATTGATGATTATTCCAGAAGATGTCAGGTGTATCCGATCAAGAGAAAGATAGATGTGTTTTCAGTCTTCAAGACATTCAAAGTGTAGATAGAATTGGAAACGGAGAAAAAGATCAAGTGTCTCAGGACAGACAATGGTGGAGAATATACATGTGATGAATTCAATGTCTTTTGTAATTGAGAAGGTATTAAAAGATAATTCACAGTTGCATGCACTCCACAACAGAATGGAATGGTAGAGAAAATGAACAGAACTTTACTCTAAAAAACTAGAGCTATGCTAAGGACTGCAAGTATGGCGAATTCATTTTGGGCCAAAGCATTCAACATTGCTTGTCATTTGATCAATCATTCACCGACAAATACAGTTGAGCTGAAGACACCGATGGAAATACGGACTGGTAAGCCAATTGATGATTCGCACCTACATACATTTGGGAGTCTTGTGTTTGTAATGTACAACACCCAGGAAGTCAAAAGCTGGACCCAAAATCCAGAAAGTATATATTCTTAGGGTATACTGATGGAGTCAAGGGGTATCGATTGTGGGATCCTACTGCCATAATGTCATCATCAACGGGGATATACTATTTGCAGAAGATAAGCTGCAAGAGAAATATTTAAATAACACTTTAGTTAATAATTTGGAGAATTTGATGATTTAGGTGGAAGACAAATTTGGACAACAAGATTCTTCTGAAATAACATCAAAGAACGAGGAGCAAGATCCCATTGAGTCTGAAACTACAGAAGTTCGACGTTCAACTTGTGAGAAGAAAACACTAGCCTGAAAGTCTGATTATATTATATAGGGAAATGTTGCATACTGTCTTTTAACAGAAGATGGAGAACCATCAATATTTTGAGAAGAACCAACTAGCTCATATGCATTATTGTGGATGACAACAATGCAGGAAGAAATTAAAGCTATTCATAAGAACAAGACTTATGAACTTGTGTTATTACTGCAGGAAAGAAAGCCCGCTGGTAACAAACGAGTTTACAAGATCAAATGAAACAATGAAGATCGGGTGGAGCAGTATCATGAAAATTGGTGGTGAAAGGTTATTCTCAGAAAGAACGTGTTGACTTTACTTACATATTTTCACCTGTGGTTCGTCTGACTTTAATTCATATAGTACTGGATATATGTGCAATGTTTAACTTACATCTAGAGCAGTTAGATGTAAAAATTGTATTTCTTCATAGAGATCTTGAAGAAGAAATTTTTATGCTCCAATCAAAAGGTTTTGAAGAACCAGATAAGGAGAACTTAGTTTATAGGTTGAACAAATCTTTATGTGGTCTCAAACACGTGCTGAGATATTGGTATAAGATATTTGATTCCTTTATATTAAGCCTTGAAAACAACAGACTCAGTTCAAACCCTTGCGCTTATTTCAAGAGATTTGGTAATAATGATTTCATTATATTATTATTGTATGTTGATTATATGTTGGTAACAGTCCCTCTCAAAGATTTGATTCAAGAATTGAAAGCATAATTGGTTAGGGAGTTTAAAATGAATGATTTTGGACCAGCAAACAAGATTCTAGGGATGCAAATTCACCGAGATAGAAATAACATGAACATTTGGCTATCACAAAATAATTATTTGAAGAAAATCTTATTGCACATCAACATGCAAGATTGTAAGTCAATTTCTATCCCACTTGTTAATTTCAAGTTATCCTCAAGTATAAGTCCTAACAGTAAAACAAAGAGGAATGAGATCTCTCAAGTACCATATACATCAGCAGTGGAGAGTTTAATGTTTTCTATGATTTGTACAAGACTAAACATTACGCGTGTAGTGTAAGTGGTTAGTCGATACATGATGAATTATGGTAAAGAGCATTGGAATTTTGTTAAGAGGGTCTTGAGATTTATCAAAGAAACCTAAGATGTTGCTCTATGTAATGGAGTATCTAAATATAATGTTAGAGGGTATGTTGATTCTAATTTTGCTAATGATCTGGAGAAAAGAAAATCTACCACAGGCTACATGTTAACAAATGAAGAAGAAGCTGTTAGTTGGGTATCTAAACTCAATTCATTTGTGGCACTTACTACAATAGAGGCTAAGTATATGACAATGACACAAGTTTGTAAAAAAGCAATCTAGATAAAAAGGTTCATGGAGGAGCCCGAGCACAAACTGGAGAATATTCTATTGTATTGTGATAGTCAGAGTGCCTTGCATATTTCAAGGAATCCACCCTTTCATTTTAGGACAAAGCACATAGGAGTTAAATATCATTTTGTTCGCGAAGTGGTAGAAAATGGGAGCGTGAATATGCAAAAGTCTCACACAAAGGAGAACATAGCACATACACTGATAAAACCAATCAACATTGAAAAGCTCACATGGTTCAGATCTTCATTTGGCCCGAGAGAGACATAGACAACATGGAAATAACATGTTACAAAGAACTATGTGGAGATTGATTGGTTCTCGATAATATCTCTAAGTGGGAGATTGTTTTCTGATCCTACACCTGTGGAAATTATTTGAAGGCAAAGGATAGGGGGGATAAATTCAAGCCCCTTCCATCCTTTCTAAACACACAAAAATTCCTCCTTTCTCTATATATCTTTTTGAGTGAGTTTTGTGAGGAGTTCTCTTAATTCAAGAGAAAGATAAAATTGTTCTCTCATTATAATTAAAGAGAGGTTGTAATGTTGTGATTTCCCATAATAAAATTTTTCTACTATTGCCTCGTGGTTTTTTTCCTATTGATTTGTTTGAGGGTTTTTCTATGTTAAATTTCTGTATTCTATTTATCGCTTTCAATTTCTTTATCTTTTGTTATTGTTCTATCCAATGGATTCAATTTCATAACACATTTTATATGTTGGACATTGAGGAGATGAAAAAAGAAAACAGAGGAAGGGAAAAATATCTTTTTAGAAACAATTTTTTTTTTTTGGTAAGCTGGGTAAAACACAGCACAGCACAAATTAAATAACTGAAATACGACGAGTTCTAGAAATAGAAGCTAAATCTGCATCAAACAGCAGACCAATTCCAAGGGGGGGAATTAAAAACACAAAAATCATCAGAGTTAACATTCATAAAAGGAAAATTTGCCAGCCAATCCGCTCAACAGTTTCCTTCTCTGAAAGTATGAACCAGATGAACTCTCCAATCCTTTTGAATCCATGTCCGTAATCGATAAATCAGATGATTCTCGCGGACTACATTACCATCACTAGTGAGCAGAGCAATAGCTAATTTAGAGTCAATTTCTACAATAACATTTCTCCATCCATCTTCCCAAGCTAGTTGCAAACCCTTTAAAATACCCCAGAATTCTGCAGTAAGAGCATCACAATTACCAATTCTATAAGCAAATCCTTTTAACCATTGACTAGCATCATTTCTAATAACACCACCACAAGCTGCTAATCTTTGATTACCCTTAACCGCTCCATCCGTATTAATCTTTACCCAATTGCTTCCAGGAGCCTTCCAACAAATCAAAGTATTCGAATGGGACAGGTTATTTTGAGCTAAATTAACCTTATGAAAAACATCTTGTATATCTCTCACCTTGGCTATCACTGGCTGAATCTTGTATTGATAATCATGAACCTAATTTGGATTGTCATGACTCCTTTCATTCCTTCACTTCCAAGCTAGCCAGCAAGCCGTAGCAAACCATGTACACCAAGGGATATTATCCCTGAAAAAACTAATTCGTGACATGTTTAGTTCTATCCAATCCCATAAATTGGCAGAAAAGAAAGAAACCTGCATATCTATTGGTACCAAATCAGACCACAAATTCTTCATATCATTACAATCTCTCAATAAGTGAATACAAGTTTCATTATGCTCCCAACAAATTGGGCAAGAAGTTGAACCCATATTAAATTGGCTAAGGAAATTTTTTGTAGGAATTTTACTGTGAAGCACTTTTCAAATAAACAGCCTAATAACCTGAGGTCCCTCCAATTCCAAATTTTCTTCTAAATAGGGGCCAAATCCTGCTGCTCAACCGCACCAGATAAAGTGGCATAAATACCCTTAACAGAAACTTTGGTATCACCTTTTAAATTCCAAAGCAAGTGGTCCATCCCATCATGAGGATTCGGGGGGAGCATACCTCGGATGTTAAGCAGAACATCATTTGGGAGCCACCTTGAAAGCTTGTTTAGATCCCAAACTCCATTACTGTCTATATAATCAGCCACCTTCATACCCACTTCATCCCAAGGAATCGGACTTAAGGCTTTATCCATCAGCCTACCTGCATTTTTAACCCAATTATCCTTCCAAAAAAGAATATTATTACCATCACCAATTTTCCAAATCGAATGCTTCTCTAATTTATTCCATACCAAACAAATGAATTTCCACAGCCTTGAATCACTAACCCTGCTTTTAAAAATATCTATTCCCATTCCTTGACCTCCATATTTAGCATACAAAACCTGAATCCAGAGTTCATCATATTGGCTAAAAATAGCCCAGGCAATTTTTCCAACAAAGGCCTCATTCATTAAATTAAGCTTTTTTAATCCCAGCCCACCACTCTCTTTTGGCTTTGTAAGGGTTTCCCAACCAACAAAATGCATCCTCTTTTTATCCTCTGTATCCCCCCAAATAAATCTTCTCTGAATTTTTTCAAGCTCATGACATATTGCAACAGGAATCTTATCACATTGCATTTGGAAAAAAGGCATTGAAGCCAGTGTAGACTGAGTGAGAGTAATTCTCCCAGCTTGAGAGAGACACTTAGCCTGCCAACTATTCATCTTGGATTGAGCTTTTTCCACAATGCTAGCATAAACCTCCTTAGTGACCCTTCCATACTTCATCCACACACCAAGATGCTTACCTACATTTCTAACCCTTTTAAATTATTGATTTTGGAGAAAGAAACAATAATTTAACTATATTTCTTTCATCCACTCCCTAGAGTTAATATCATTAATTTTACCCACGCCTTAAGTTTCATTATTTCTATTTAAGGAGTGCAGAAAATATGCTAATCGAAAAGCATATTTTTCCCATGTTTGAGTGCTATAGATGGAAAGAGTGTGGTAGTCTTAAATTTAATTTACATATCCGTGAAAAACATACTCTTCTCTTCCCATTTTCCAGCGTCACCGTGCTTTACTATCTCTATATGCAGCCAAAACACCCTCATTCATAGAATCATAGTGGTCCTGCTTTCTTCCTACATGGACCATGCGATAAGTGCGTTCCTATGAAGCACCGACACTTTAAAAATCCTAACGTGTCGTGTCCGATATTCACCGATACTCCGACACTTACCGACACTCCAATACCCGTTGCAAAGACTCAAAAAAGGTTCAAAAGTAATGTTGCGTCGCATTTTGAGTTCTAACTATTAGATTCGTTAGATTACGATTATGATTTTATTGAATTTAATATAAATATTTGGGATATCTTATGTTTTTTTGCAAAAATGATGGGTACTATAAGTTTAGCTTTATATTTTTGTTAAATTATTGAATACTAAATATAATATAAACTACATAAATTAAAAATATTATATATATTAAAACGTGTCCTAACGTGTTAAAATTTAACATTTTTTAAAATTATCGTGTCAGAGTGTCATGTCGTGTCGTATCCCGTGTCCCGTGTCGATGTCGGTGCAACATAGGTGCTTTCTTCCCCAGATGGACCATGTGATCAGGTGAGTCATACATAATTTTCTTTTACTATTAGTCACTTTTTTTTGTAAAAAACAAAAGTTATTTTTTTAAAAAAATTTAAAAGGGAGGATGTGTTTGTAGAATGGACCGAGATTTCATTCAGTGAAAGTAATTTTTTTTAATCAGTGGGCTAATTTGTTATTTAGGTTAGGAACTTAATTTAGTGAGTTGTTTCTTAAGTCAGGATCTTAGTTTTAGTTATTATTTTTGTATTGTTAAAGTAATAGTAAAAAAAAAATAGAAAAAAAAATAGAAAATTAACCAAGATATGGGTAATAATATATATTTAAAAAATAGCAAAAAACATTAAAGCTCTAATTTTCTTGTATGTACAAAAGAACCTATTTCAAAATCAATTTTAAAAATAAATTAATGGGATTGACATTTTCCTGCAATGGAAAATAAAATTATCTCTTACATTATTTTGGAATTAGAAAAAAAATACAAAATATTTCAATAAAATTTAAGATACAAAAGAAAATTAAAATTTTAAAAGAGATAAGATCTTTTCACATCGGTATCAAATTTTAAAATTTGACTCTAAATCCTAACCGTTGATTTCCGCCAATTAACGATGATCATTTATTGGGACTTAATAATTTATTAATAAGTTTGATTGACGAAAATTATAACCGTTGGTTAGTGAAAAGCAACGGTTAAGATTTGATGTCAAATTTCAGAGTTTGATACTGGTGTCAAAAAATTCTACCCTATTGAGATAGGATCCTTTGATGGCGGTGTCAAACTTTAAAATTTGACACTAAATCCTAACCGTTGATTTTCGCCAATCAACCATTATCATTTATTTAGAATTAATAAGTTTGATTGGCAAAAATTATAACTATTGATTGGCAAAAGTCAACGATTAGGATTTGGTATCAAATTTTAAAATAATTGTAATGACATATTTTTTTATTCTAAATTTAATTGCATCACATTTTTTCGAAATCAATGTAATGACTTAATTATTTTTTCTTAACTATAAAATGTTTTTTGAAAGGCCAAATGATTTCTACGATTGAGGTAGAAATCATTTATCTCAAACACAAAATATTTGAGAAAGAAAAAGGGAAGAATATTGTAACAATCTATAATTCTTATTACCAATGTTATTATCAATCAATTTCACCGTTAGGTCAAATATGTTGATCTAACGGTTATATTTATTTTCATTTTTGTATGATTATGATTTCTCATATTTAATGTCAAACCATAGAAAGATAGAAACAAATATAAAATATTAAATATGAGGAATCATAATTCTACAAAGATGAAAATAAATATAATCGTTGGATCAACATAATCAATCTAATGATGAAATGATTGATAATAACATTATAATAACACTCGTTAGTTCTTCCCCAATAAAAATCATAAAAAAGAAAAAGAGCAAAAGAAGATGGGCCCACTTTTATTGTGTATATGTGGCTGGATTGAAATCATTTGCCCATTCTTAAATGTTCTAAAATCCCTAGTTGATTCTTTTTGTTGTCGGCTACACACATTATCTCTCTGATGGCCGTTTTGTTGTGGTGTTGTTCTTTTACTTTCTGGCTTAATGAGCTCTCTCTGGCTTTTAGAGATGGGAAAGAGAGTTCCAGTTCCGAGTTCTAGCTTTCTTCAGTCTCTGATTTATTCGGATCTCTCTTTCTTTTGTGTTAAAAGATGCCAAGCAAACTCTTCTCAGCTATGAGTTATTTTGTGCCAACTTGAGGTTTGCATCGTTGAAAATTAGCTTTTATTCCTCCTTCATTTTTAGATTCTTGTTATCTATATTAATTTGCAACTATCAAGGTTCAAGGTTGCCCTGCTCTAATATCATCTTCAACTTTCTAGACAAGATCTTTGTCTCTTTGTGCCCTGAAGAGTTATTGCATGCTACAGAACAAGTTCTCATTAGCCTAATTTGTGCTATATTTCTGTCTGAAGTTTCAGTTTTTATTATTCAAATGTAGTTTTCTTTTTTCCTTGTTATTTTGCTCAAGAATAAAAAGGGCTTCCTCTTAGGAATCTCTGATCTTCCTTTGGCACTTCTCAATTTCAAAGGGTGGGACATAGAGCTAGTCATATGTCTAATTCCACAACTGGCCGTGACTGGGTTCTCTGGAAGTGCTTCTAATAAATACCTCACAGATGAGGTATCGTTGGGTTGCTGAACTTGTGGATTTCATGTGCATTTTCAAGATTGTAGTACTCTTCCTCCAATTTTTTGTTCTTAACTAGATGACTTGGCACATTCAAGCTGGGCGAAAAGGGTTTTTTTTGACATGATTAGGAAGTGGACATTCAATGTGAAAGACTTGTGGACTGGAGAGACATAAAAAAAACTTGTTCCTCCTATTCAAGAGGTCTTACTAAAGTTTGAAAAGAAATTTCCTGATATGCTGCTGGTGAAGTGATTTCAGGTGCTAGCTGTTTTGAAAGAAATAAAGAACATGGATCCTCAACTTGTTTAAGGTACAAATGTTGGAAGTTTGTCCGAGTGCTTGTTTTAAGCAATATGCACTTGCTTCTAAGAGCATGGCGACTTAGCAACTTTGGAAGGAAAAAATAGGAAAACATGTTGCATATCTTAGGATGGAAAATTGAGTGGTCAGCAAGTAGATTTAGTTAGAAGTCGCCTACTAACAAGGCCTGAAGGTTTACTTCTCATTGGTTGAAGTTTGTGAAGTTATGTAAAAGGACTCAACACAAATTCTTTATTGTCCCTAAATGATTATAGTATGATGCATCTTATAGTTAGATTGTCATTTTTCACATGTGCTTCTTAATTCATTAGAAATTGTAAATCTATTTTGATGTATTAAGAAGCACATGTGAAAGATGACAATCAACGATAGGATGCATTATACTTTTATCATTTTGGGACAGCAAAGAATTTGTGTTGGAGTCCTTTTGCATAACTTTACAAACTTCAACTAGTGAGAAACCTTTATCAGCGATTGGTACCTCAAAATTTTATAGCTATATTTTCTCGACCACAAAATTTTATGTCCAAGATATGCAAAGATGTTTTTGTACCTTTTCCATCTAAAGTAAGGAGCATTGGCATAACTATTGTTGTAGTAGTCATATAATTTAGATGTTACGTATTTGATTTATGTATTCAGCTTTTTGCAAACATAAAATAAGATTGCCTATTATAGACCCATACAATGGATCAATTCTTTCTCGTGCATATTGAAAGCTTTATAGTATCAGCTTGCCCTTTTTTATGATGAAGCAAAGTCTGCAAGTTCCTTGGTTGGTTTTGGAGACCGGAATTTGTATGAATATGTTGTCAAGTATTCTAATTTTTAGTTTTAATATTGCTAAACATTATGTTTTAATTTTTTTTACTGCATCTCTGAATTTTGTTCACTAACACTCAACACTCAAGTAATTTCGTAAAGTATGTCTTATCTTGTTGATAGAATCCTCTTGATATGTCTAAACTTGCCCAACTGAAGAATTATTATTTTTATTTTATTTTATTGTCATCAAGGTGTAATCTTATGCATGCAAGATACTATCTGAAGTTATGGATTCAAGCTAAACTTTGTGGTCTAATTGATTGAAGGTGCTAATCGGCTTATCGTGTATTTATACCAAGATCTATTTAATTGACTATAGATACTAACCAACACCTGTTTCATATAGCATACTATGTGTAACCTATTCAATCATTTTAATTGAGTTCTTATTAATTTTGTCCAAATCTACAATATTTAAATGTTACATACTCTTATATATAATATACACATTATATATGTTCCCGATGTATAAACGTGTAATTTTCATGCCTAGGAGTTCAAGTGGTTGAAGCAATCATAATTTGGCGCTTTGGGTGCTTAAGCATGCAATCTTACATATGCCTCGTTGTCCGTATGTGGGTTTGCACACTGCTTTCATATTTCGAGCATAACTTAGAGATGTATTCATTGAATTGATGTGATTTTGGTTTTGTTGGAAATATAAAAGAAATATTTACAAGTTTTATGTGGATATCAAGAACCAATGAAATATCGACTAAAAGACAGACAATGTGTATTTTGGGCCTTCCACAATTGGGCCTTTTTTAATTAACCAAGCGTCTAGGCATGCATTTTGCATATCTTGGCACGCAAATATACACACTTTTTATAAGGCATCTTTTCATCAAAGGGGCGACAACTAGGAGCTTTTCTCGAGTAGAGACTTTGTTCAATGACTTCATCCCCAAACTTTTTTGCTTCATCGCCTAACCTTAATTTGCAGTTTATGAAGCACCGACACTTCAAAAATTCTAACGTGTCGTGTCTGACATTTCCTGACACCCACCAACACTCCGACACTTCTCGACATTCCAATACTCGTTGCAAAAATTCAAAAAAGGTTACGTTGTGTTGCATTTTGAGTCCAACTATTAGATTCGTTAAATTACGATTACGATTTTATTGAGTTTAATATAAATATTTGAGGTATCTCATGTTTCTTTGTAAAATTGATGGGTATTATAAGTTTAGCTTTAATTTTTTGTTAAATTATTGAATATTAAATATAATGTACACCACATAATTAAAAATATTATATAATATCAAAACATGTCCTAACGTGTCAAAATTCAACATTTTTTAGAATTAACGTGTCAGAGTGTCATATCGTGTCATATCCCGTGTCCCGTGTCGGTGTCGGTGCAACATAATTTGCAGTCCTCCGGAGATAATGTTGGGTTCCAAATTATCAGTCAATTGATTAAAGTGTGTTGCATGAAACAAAATTATTTTATACAACATGAAAAATATATTTCATTATCTTTATATTAATAATTTAAGAAGACACAACCGTGGTTTTAAAAGGAAAATACAAAATTGTGACTGGAAGCAAGATCTGAATGGTAATATTATCCTTATATTTTTGCAAAGAGATTGCTTCTCATAACTGAACTTGTGATCTTCCAGTCACAAGGAATAATTTTACCGCTGTTCCAAAGCTCGCCCGAAAGAGTGTAAACAAGGAAGCATCCCACTTCAAAAACTTGAACCCCTTTAATTTCAATTATAAATTTTTAAATTATTCAGTTACCATTTTAGGAACATGAAAGTCAAATTCCGGCAAAGAGAGAAGGAACAATCTAAAGTGGAGATATTGTTTGATCTTGGTGGATCAAGAGTTGATGTTGGATCTTGGGGCTAATGGTGTCTATGGAGGAGACAATCATAAGTAGCTTCAAATCACCATGCAAGATTGTGGAAGAGAGCCAAAAAAGGAGTGGTGCGTGTGCACAATGACAATATAGAAACTAGGGTTTTCTGATACTTACTTATAAGGTGAAACCTCTCTTTTATAGATGGTTCCTTACTTGGGGATGGCCTTGGATTGGACCGTGTGCCCAATGCGGGCGCTATTGTGCCGGTCCATAACATATATCAAGACCAACTTCTTCCTCAAGATCTTAATAGGGTTGGATGGAACCTAATCAATCTTAATATGACTTGATTTATATTTTCAATGTATATCTCCTATGTATTTTAATTAATACTCTTTTACTACACATTATTACCTATCTATTGAATCATTGGTTGAGTTTTAATCAATTTGTACATTCATTTGGAAGAGAAGAGGGCGAACCTTGGATAAGATTGCTTTTTGTGACTTGAAAGCCACGAATTGAAGTTCGACAAACAATCTCTTTGCAAAAATATAATGGCAAAGCTGCATATAATCGACTATCACTTCTATCCTTGTAAAGTTGGGGAATTTTGTGCACCAAAACTCTAACTAATCCTTTGTTAGGAAAATATAGTATGGTTTGATTCCTTAGAATTTCCAATATGGTATCAAATCAATTTTATATTCCTGGACCTTGCCTTCACCTTTTCACTGTGAAATTTCCTAAAGTTGGGAGCTCTATGTCATCTTTTCCCAACATCTTATTGTCCCATTTTAGCAACCCTTTTAATATTTTTTTCCAACAAAGCTCATTTGTTTGAGTTGTTGTCTACTTTTTAAGCTTTCAAATGATGTTCTCGACAAATTTGGAGAAGTTTTAGTTCTTGTTGCATATAGTTGAGACATTTCCATTGATGGTTATTCCAGTGAAGGACATTTCTGCTAATGGTGAGTCAGGAGAGGACATTTCTGCTAATGTTATTCTAGCAAAGTCTTCTTATTTGGTCGAGTAATATTTAATTCAGCTCTACAGGTTCTCATGATCATTCCAGTTGAGTAAATTTTCCAATAACGTTTATCTCTCTGACATTTCCGGCATCCCTAACTTGTCTTTTTAGCCATGTTTTGTGAGAATTTTTTTGGTAAAACACTGGGCAAGAAATTTTTATTTTTTTAGTTTGCATGTTGGGCATTCATTGCCTCTGTGCTCCCAACTTGAGGGGGAATATTAAAGATAAGGATAAACATAATATTTGAATTATGTAAATCACTTTTGTTTTTACCCTTTTATTTACTAGTTACTTAGTTATTTAGATTAAATGTAGGGTTATGTTTATCTCATTTTACATGAGATAAACAACTTTCTTACACACAAAAAATGGTTAAGTCTCACTACTCTTTTTTTTTCTCTCCTCTTACCTGTGGGTTCCACTTATACTTTTATTTCTAGAACATGAGGTAATTTTTTTCCTACAACATAAGAAAAATATATCTCTTAAATGTATTCGTCAACTTTTCAATAATAAAATTAACTTTGATTCCATAGATGAAATGTTTTGATTCAGTTTCTAACATCTTCATACAACACGTTGTCTTTTGAGGAATTCTTATTTGGGATACAATTTGGATATTGATTTTTCATCTCTAGAATTACATAATAGCTATGTAATTTGTTTTTTCAGCTTCAAGGATTGGAATTTAGAATGAATGTTTATGGCTGGAATAGCTGAAGGAATTAATACATCTTCTATACAAAGATGCACCATAGAGATGGCTTCTTGGCCTATAATGTATGAAGAAGTACATCTACCGTCTTCCTATTTGGCACTCTTATTGGTAGAGATTAATTTTGTTTGCTACGGATATTGTTCTGTCTGAAATTATACTGTTTTCTTTGTTCATTCTTTATATTCAGTCCTTTCTTCCTTCTATGTGGTTTATGATGGTTTCTGTACATTTTCTCACATATTGTAAGCCATACAAAGCCATAGATATTCTTTGTTATTTTAGATAATCAAAACAAAGACTGGTTACTGTCCTCTTTTTTCCAGCACAACTAATGCGTACAACTATCTCAATTGAGTAGTGTTTTCTGATAAAAGACACAATGTAATGATAAAGTTTGAAAAAATTGACTAAAAATTGGTCCCATATATAGGGACTAAAGAGAAAGGAGAATATGGACCATACATTGTTTTGTCATGGGGATTTTGACTTCCATGCCCTTGCCTGATTGTGTATCATATCATCCCTTATTTGTTGCATATTAAATGCCCTTATCTGTAGTGAACCTAATTTTCCTGTGGTTGTTCAAATGCCGTAGATGTTGGGTTACATGTTCAGTTTTGTAAGGAGGTCTTATAGTGTACACATATAGGGGCAATTCTTCTTCTTAATCCTTTAGGAGCAGCCTTCTAGGACTGTGCTAGTCACTTTCTTCATGTATTGATGTGTGTCTTATAATTACTTCCTTTTGGTTCTCCATCATTGTCTATTCCTATGGTTCGATTACACTCTGCTGAATATTCAATCATATTCATATTTTGTGAAATTGTGAATGATTTTTTTAACTTTATTATGTGAACTCTTTGGCTGCATCGAAACAATTGCTTAATTTTTTAACACTGCCTAACAGGATCTCTTGGCACTTGCCTCCTCTCTTATGATTAGGTTAATAAACACCTATCTGAAGTTAATGATGCCTGTTATCAGCTCAAATAGTAGAATACTATATATCTCATTTTTGTTGTCTTCTATTCTCTCTCTCCTTTGTGAGTAAATCTTGTGTAGTATATACTCTTTTACTAAAACTAAGAGTAGAAATAAATAAAATTCATGTATCACTAATAAAAAAGAAATGTTAGTATAAATGCAATTAGTTGGCCACTTTCTAACTTTAGTAGGTGATTCTCTTTTTTAATTCTTTGTTTATCTAAAAGGAATGAAATTAATTTCAAGGTTTGCACAACTGGTAAGCGAGTTGTGCCCAAGAAACCAACTATTGGGACTAAAAAGTCTCTGGTTCCAATTCTAGGCAAAGTAACTTGCGGCTAATGGCAAAAATATTCACACTTTTACCTACATGGAATTAGTCTCATTCAAATGGATATTCGATGGAGACACCTTTGGAAAACCAAAAAATAAAAGGAATCAAATCAATGTAAAAACAATTTTTTAACTCAGTCTTCCCCTTTACGTTGATAACATTTGCTTTTAACTGTCATCTCCTCAAAAGAATAAAGGAATGTGACTGTTTAATGAGGGCGTAGTGGAAGTGAATCAAGTATTAAAGTTGGTCGGATTTATTAACCTCTTTTTGCTCTCCAAATCCAACCATTATCCATTCTCCCCTCAAAAGACAGGTGTAGGAACTTTCCTTCCAAGTTTCAAAGATGTCTTGCTTTGTTTTCTTATTTAAAGTTGTACTACTTTGGGTATGGTAAAATGCTTAAAGTGAAAATAATGAGAGTGAAAATAAGATCAACAAAAGTTGACGAGTATAAGAATGTTGTATACATTCTTTGTTTTTATTTATATATTCTAAAAACTTGAGGAAATAATTCAAAACTGTTCATATAAAATTAATGTCTAACCTTTTTAATTTTAATTTTGAAATAGGCCCAATTAACCTTCAATATTCGCTCCTACAAAGCAAACTTATGTTTATTATGTTAGAAATTTTTCGTGGATAATATTGATTAATAGTTTTGTATTTTATTTTATTTTATTTTTGAATATAAATCACAGGTATCTTCCACGGGAGACAATTTTATTCGGAGCAGACTCAGGATTAAGGCTTTAAACTCTTCTCGAAAATGATATTAGGGAGGTTTGAACAATAATTTTGTATTTTAAATTAATTGTTTTTATATGATGATCCATAATGAATTGGGATTTTAACATTTATTGTTATTGAAACTAGTTGTCATATTTTCATCGCACTAAGCTGGCATTGTCGCAAGAGGTCATATACAGGAAGTTGGTTAAGAGTTTGATCCATATCTTGAGAGGGCATAGATTCAAACTCAATTGGTCCCGATATGAAGATTTTGTTGATGAATGATATGTAATTTTTTTCAAAAATTCTTAAAGAAGTTGAGGATTTTTTCTGACTTAGTGGGATATCAATTTTTAATTTCACCTAAACTTTTGTGTATTAAAAAAAAATGCAACCCGATACGCAAATTACTCCATAACGTAATTGATATATGATGTTCTATATATTCATTATTACGTATGCTTTTGTTATTTTTGAATTATTTATGAATCTTACATTCTACTCATTATAAATGATGGTATGTATCCCAGGCTACAGCATTCTTCCACGATAGTAGGTTCCTGAAACCAAAGAATTTTTATTTATTTCATGGAAATAGAATAAATATTGAAATAGAATACAAATACTTTATTATTATTTTTTGTAGAATAAAATAATATATTAGTACTAAATATATCAATATTAGATAATATTTAAGGGAAAAAAGTTTGAGTATTGTATTGGGCAAATCCCTGGCTTTCTTGTCAATTCCAGTGCGTACCAGCAAGCACGATACTTTTTGTTAAAAAACGCGTGGCAATACAAAAGGTGGAAAGTTTATCTGCCTTTACCATGTCATAAAGTTCATCATCATCTCATTGGAACTCAACTGTGTTGAACAATTGCTAGATTAAAGGTTTGATATTTTTTAGGAGATAAAATTATCTCTTATATAAATAAAAATATATAAATTTCATATAAAAGTATGTGAAGAGAAAAGGAAAAAAAAAATAAATTTTACACACTTTTCTAAATGTATAGGAGATAATAAACTCGCCGTAATAAACTCTCCATAATAAGCCATAAACCCAATTCCCCAAGTAAATTGGTTAGAATTGGAAATAATAATAAACGAACAAACTAGCTATTGTGACTTCGGCAAGTGCACCGGTCGTAAAAGTAATAAAAGTATACTAAGTACGAGATCGTTCTCACGAGAATTGGTTTTCAAGCACTAGTTCGCTAACAACGATTTAGTTGGACAATCAAATTTGAGATGAAAAGATTGAAATTCAAAACAAGCAATAGCATTCAATTTCAGAATTAAAAACAAGAAAGTATGTTATCAAAAAAAAAAAACAAGAAAGTAAAAAAATGAATGTTTTGAACATCAAGAAAGAGCGTAGTTAAGGTTTCGACTTCTCTCAATTTTCTCTTTATGCTATGAATTAAATAGTCAAGAATCTGTTCTTAATATAATGTCAATCAATTCTTTCTAAGTTAATTAGGGTTCAATTCCTTGTTACCCTAAATCTATGTGATCTTAGAAGAACCCTAGTTCTCCGATTATTCCCCAAGAAAACATGCATTAAGATCAAGAATTCAAAGATTGCACAATTGCCCTATGTCTATCTGTTGTAAATAGTAATTATGTAGTCATTTATTAGTAATTATGTAGTCATTTATTTGTATTAAATAGTAATTATGTAGTCATTTATTAGTAATTATGTAGTCATTTATTTGTATTTATTTAGTCCGTTACTTGTATATTGGGCCAAGCCCATTAGGTCAAAATTAGGTCAAGAAGTCTCTATAAATAGAGACCCCTATGTACAGATTCAAATACGATTCAATAATATTTCAAATACCCTTTTATTTCAAGTTGGTATCAGAGCTCTCGATCTTGAGGGCTCTGCTTCCGCGCCTATTGTCTTTAGAACGAGACCTTTTATTCTTTTTGTCTCTTGCTGCCATCAGCCGCCACCGGATTTTTTTTTCCGGGGACCTCTTGGACCGAGAAGATCTCTGTTATTCTGGATCTGTGCTCCTCTCTTTGATCGGACATCGTTTGGTATTTATTTGTGATTTTTTTTGGCTTCTTTGAGCTTTTCTTTGACCATTTTCTGTGCAGTATGGCCTCTTCTCAAAGGAGTTCTTTTTCAAAATTTTATGATGGTACCTCTTCTAGACCTAAGAGAGATGATCGATGGTGTTCTTATTGTAAAAGAACAGGTCATATCAAGGATTTATGCTTTCGCCTTTATGGAAAGCAATCTGTCTTAGAAAAGATGGCAAAGTTGCGTGGTCAAGCGCATTTTACTTCCTCTGAAATAACTCCTACACCTAATAAGACCCAACCTGCATTTCGTCCAGATGAGTTGGAACGGCTCCGAACCATTCTTGATTCTATGAGTAAGCCATCTGATACTAGTGCTTTGACTATGACTGGTATGAGCTCCAAAACTTATTCTTTCCTTTCTTCATGTAATGATTTTAAACATTCTTGGGTTGTTGATTCTGGTGCTACTGATCATATGGCTTGTTGTGCTGACTCATTTACCTCTTATCATCCTACCATTGGAACTCATACAATAGCCGTAGCTGATGGCTCTCATACATCAGTTGCGGGATCTGGTGACATAAACTTACAGCAGTCCTTACATTTTAAGGATGTTCTTCATGTTCCTAAACTCTCCACGAATCTTCTTTCTATTCATAAAATTACAAAAGATTTGAATTGTACTGTAACCTTCTATCCTACCCATTGTGTTTTTCAGGATCTCGCCACGGGGAAGACGATTGGTAGTGCTAAAAAGCAAGGTGGGTTGTACTATCTGGTGTCACAATCTCCTGCAAATAAAGTAACAAATCACATCTTGATCTCTCATAGTCAATCAACTGCTGATTCTTTGATTTGGCTTCATCATAAGCGCTTAGGTCATCCTCCATTTAGTTTACTCAAATCTTTATTTCCGTCATTTTTTTTGTCTAAATCTGTTGAGTCTTTTCATTGTGATGTTTGTGAATTTGCTAAGCATCATCGTGTGTCTTTTCCTTCTAGTATTACTAGGAGTGTTGAACCTTTTGATCTTATTCATTCTGATGTTTGGGGTCCCTCTAAAGTCCCTCATGATTCTGGAAATAGATGGTTTGTTTCTTTTATTGATGATTGCACTCATGTAACTTGGGTGTACTTAATGCGTGAAAAGTCTGAGGTACCACAACTGTTCTTTCAATTTTATAAAATGATTGAGACCCAGTTTGGTAAAAAACTCAAGAGACTAAGAACAGATAATGGTACTGAATATGTTAATCATAGCTTTTCCCAATTTATAAGAAATAACGGTATGATTCATGAACTTACTTGTGTTGACACCCCCCAACAGAATGGGGTTGCTGAAAGAAAAAATCGTCACCTTCTTGAAGTGGCTCGTGCATTAATGTTTCAGACACATGTACCCAAATACTATTGGGGAGATGCTATTCTTACTGCAGCATTCTTGATCAACCGTTTACCCACTCGGGTACTTGACCATGTAAGTCCTATTCACTCTATGACTTCTTTTTTCCCTTCTATTCCAACTATGATGAGTCTTCCTCCACGAGTGTTTGGGTGTGTTGCTTTTGTTCATGTTCATAAACATCATCGCAGTAAGTTGGACCCTAGGGCTATTCAATGTGTTTTTCTTGGTTATGTTCCTGATAAGAAAGGCTACAAGTGCTATCACCCTAGTAGTAGGAAATTTTTTGTTTCTATAGATGTTACATTTCAGGAATCTGAGTCCTTTTTCCAAGATCCTCATCTTCAGGGGGAGAATCCTTCACCAGAAATCTCATCACCTCCCTTCTTTGAGTTTGAATCATCAGTGTCTACTCCTTTACCTATGTCAGTGTATCCTCCACCTGGTCCTGTTCCTCCTGTGTCTGTTTCTCCTTTGTCTGTTCCTCCTGTGTCTGATCCTTTTGTGAGTAATCCTCCTGTGACTGATTCTCTTGTGACTGATACATCAAGTACACCAGAGATACGAAAGATTATGACACCTGAAAGAAGGAAACAACCCACATTGTCTCAGCAGCAACCTCAATCGTCTGAACCACTGGTAAGTCCTGAATCTCATATTTCTGATCATGATGTTAATACTTCTGATGACTTACCCATTACTACTGATTCTGATGATTTACCCATTGCTCTTAGAAAAGGAAAAAGAGCTTGTCCCAAGAAATCTTGTCCCTCTTGTCCCTCTTGTACTCAATACCCTATCTCCCAGTTTGTTTCCTCTGCTAATCTTTCTGTGCAGCACAAAAGCTTTGTTTCAGCACTAGACTCTATTGCAATCCCAAAATCAGTACATGAAGCCTTGAAAGATAGGAATTGGGCTCAAGCCATGCAAGAGGAGATGAATGCATTGGAGAAAAATAAAACATGGGAGGTTATTGATAGACCTACTGGAAAGAAAGCAGTAGGGTGCAGATGGGTTTATGCCCTGAAATGTAATTCTGATGGAACTCTTGAGAGATACAAAGCTCGATTAGTTGCCAAAGGTTACTCTCAAACCTATGGCATTGATTATGAAGAAACATTTGCTCCAGTTGCAAAGATGAATACGGTGAGAGTTTTGTTATCCCTTGCTGCCCATTACAATTGGGATATAAACCAATTTGATGTGAAGAATGTTTTCCTCAATGGTGAGTTAGAAGAAGAAGTCTACATGGAAATTCCGCCTGGTTTTGATTCTGTGAAGGGAGAAAATAAAGTTTGTAAATTAAAAAAGGCCTTGTATGGATTGAAGCAGTCACCTCGTGCCTGGTTTGGAAAGTTTACTAAGGTTATGATGACCTTAGGATATAAACAAAGTCAAGGAGATCACACTCTTTTTTTCAAGCACTCCCAAAATGGGAAGCTTACTGTGCTCCTTGTATATGTTGATGATATTATTATCACAGGTGATGATTTTATGGAGAGACAGATTCTACAAACACGGCTTGCCTCTGAGTTTGAAGTCAAAGACCTTGGGAAACTGAGATATTTCCTAGGGATAGAAGTAGCTCATTCGAGCAAAGGAATCTTTATCAGCCAGAGGAAATATGTTCTTGATCTTCTCAAAGAAGCAGGAAAGCTCGGGTGTAAACCCTCTAATACTCCTATTGAGCAGAATCACAAGATGGGTTATGAAGAGGAGAGTCCTCCAGTTGATAAAGGACAATATCAACGGCTAGTTGGGAAATTGATATATTTGGCCCATACTAGACCAGACTTAGCTTATGCTGTTAGTGTTGTTAGTCAGTTTATGCACGATCCAAAGGAGAAACATATGCAGGCAGTAGAGAGAATTCTTCAGTATCTGAAAGGTACTCCTGGTAAAGGGTTGTTATTCCGACGTGATGGCAATCTATCTTTAGAAGTCTACACAGATGCTGATTATGCTGGATCCGTGACTGACCGTCGTTCTACCACTGGTTATTGCATGTTTCTTTGTGGTAACTTGGTGACATGGAGAAGTAAGAAACAAGATGTGGTCGTCAGATCAAGTGCAGAAGCTGAATTTCGAGCTATGGCTCAAGGCATTTGTGAGTTACTGTGGCTGAAAATTGTACTTGATGATCTAAAAATAAAATGTGAGGGACCTATGAAGCTGCTATGTGATAATAAGTCCGCTATTTGTATAGCTCATAATCCAGTTCAACATGATCGGACTAAACATATTGAGGTTGACCGCCATTTCATCAAAGAGAAACTTGATAGTGGGTTGATTACCACTCCATACATTCCCACTGGGCGTCAATTAGCTGATCTATTGACAAAGGGGCTTCCTTCAGATAGATTTCAAGAACTTGCTAGCAAGCTGGGAATGATAAATATCTATTCCTCAGCTTGAGGGGGAGTGTTGTAAATAGTAATTATGTAGTCATTTATTAGTAATTATGTAGTCATTTATTTGTATTAAATAGTAATTATGTAGTCATTTATTATTAATTATGTAGTCATTTATTTGTATTTATTTAGTCCGTTACTTGTATATTGGGCCAAGCCCATTAGGTCAAAATTAGGTCAAGAAGTCTCTATAAATAGAGACCCCTATGTACAGATTCAAATACGATTCAATAATATTTCAAATACCCTTTTATTTCAAGTATGTTTATCCCTAGATCACAAGGATTATGATGAATTTATTAAATCAAGGTTCATGCACCAACATCCTTATTGTCATACAATTTTCCTAAATCAATCTATAAAGAGCAAACTCATAGAAAGCATTAAAAACAGATAAATTCATTCAAATATAAAAAGAGAAGAATTCAGAGACAATTTAATTCATAACAAACAAGATTCAATTGGGTTCCATCTACCCCTAACTACATAAAAACTTAGCTTAACATAATGAAATTAAAAACAATAGGAAAGAAAATAATTCCCCAAGACTCCATTGTGTGATGTTGTCTTCATCTTTCATGTTTCAATGCTTCGCAACAGGATTCCTACTCTTGGTCTTCAAACGCCTCCGTTTATGATCATCTTTCAATTGACCCACAATGAGACTATATCTTTTAATTTTTTTTACAGAATCTTATGAAATCTCAAATCATATCTTCAATTGGATGATTTTATAAATTGAATCTGCACTGCATCGCAGCTGGACATTCAAATCTTGATAAGCGCGTTCTAATGTTGATCAACGCATTTTTCCCACTGTTAGATGGCATTTTAATGTTGGAATTGACATTTAAACGCGCTCCTTGGATGTGACTTTTTTATGCTAGTGCGTTCAAATGTTGAATGTAACATTTGAATGCGCTCCTGGATGTCAATTTCCTTTCTGATAACGCGTTTGAATGTTGACAGTGACATTAAAACGTTGAGAAGTGCATTTCTCTTCTGTTACATGGAGTTTTAATGTTGGAATTAACATTTGAACGCGCTCCTTAGCTGTGATTTCTTTCATGCTAGCGCATTCAAATGTTGACTAGAGTGTTTAAATGCTGGAGGGCATTTAAATGTTGTCTAGAGCATTTGAATGTTGATCTATAACGTTTGAATATTCTCATCTGGTTCTTCATATTTGCTCAGTAGTTAACACATTTGTACGTGCTAAACATTTGAACGTGCTTCATCACTGTAGATTCAACTTCTTGGATGAACAATTATCTTCCAATTTCAACTTCAATCTTTAAATCCATTCTTGCTCAAATTTGTATTAATTTGCCTTCAAAATCAATAAGAACAAGATATGTTAGATAAAAATCCAATTTCCATGATTTTCAATATAAAACCTAAGTATTCATGCTCTTGACTATATAATTCATGCAATATTAGCCCTATAAACATGATAAACTAGAGGTTTATCACTAGCCTTATTACACGGGACGAAAATGGTTTTATTTACCTCCTTGTAGTTTGTTCTTACAGTGGATCAAATATTGCACTCATGTAAGATCTTCAGTAAAAAAATCCAAATACCATGATAAGGGAATTCTTGTTAGTGATAAAAAGTATTCTTGGATCTATATTAAATCACTAAAGCTGTTTTGGTTCCTTCGTATTGTATATGGAACCTTCAACCTTAACTATTGATTGAGTTTTCCATTATGATTTTGGAATTTCAACCCACTCAAGTTAGGATAGAAGAGTACATAAAGCCTCACAGGCCGCTCTAAATGCAACAAGATCCATTCAAAGTGTGCACATCCAAATCACGTATAAATAAGTGTATGACTTGTTTATGAACGTATCAAAGTTCACCATGTGATATTGCACAAGATAGCAGAACTTGCGCTACTTAAACCCCGCGAAAAACACTTCTGTTATATGAGAAGTATTACTCTCAATTTTGTTTTTCGTGCTATTTTTTTGTTTTTGTTTAAGTGAGCGTTTGTTAGAGGGTTTTTGTATATATTCTTGGAAAACTGAAAGTAGTAATCTAAATTATCCACATTTGGTAGAGTATTTCTAAAACTTTCTTGGGAATGTGATTTTCTCGAGATTTTATTTTGGTGAGCAAAATTTAACCAAAAATATTATCTAAAAACACTACCCAAAGGGTGGTAATCTTTGTTTCCGGGGAAAATGAAAATTTTAACACATTTCTAGCAATATTTGCAATCAACCAAATATAACATCAGGGAAATTGATTCAACATTCCCAGGAATATTTTGACTTACCAAACAGCTTTTTTATAATATTCTTGGAAAAATCAATTTTTCACCATATTCTTAAAAATCATAATTCCAGAGTAAAAATTTTGGCCCGTCACTTTTTATTTCGGCTGAAAATTCCAAACTTTTCCTATAAGAGAAGTTGAAAGCCCTTAAACCCCGCATTTAATATAACGTGTGCTACATGGGGAGCAGACCTTTGGTGCTACTTATGCACTATGCATCGGTCACAAACAGGCAAAAAAGTTGGGATAAAGATGGAATAAAAATGAAAGTGTGAGTTTAAATGGGAAAAAATTTACTCTTTTTAAAGAAAAGATATATCCAAGTGGGTACATCAGATATATAGAAGAAAATTCCCTACACGGGAGACCTTGATTTTTCCGTATGTAAGTCGAGCACCACTGAATGTTCTACTTAAACACAGCTTTTTGACCACTGTAGCCCTTAATTAACAATTAATTACCAAATTGACCCTGCTTATAAACTATTGCAAAAATCTAACTTTTCAACAAACATAAAACCAATCTGTCCATGTTTGACCGTTGACCCCCAAGATATCTGGGTATCCCCTTCCCTACCCGGGTATATTTCGCGAAATATAACTGTTCTTACAGACGTTGAGTTTTTACCTGAGTAAGGGACCCGGATACCCGGGTATGTAATTATTTACGCGGGTAGGGAGGGAGATACCCAGGTATTTGTCGGCCAGAAACCCCAATATCAGTGGGTTTCGGCCATTGTTATGAGTTATACGTTTTTTCCCCCAAATCTTTCTCCCTTGTCATCTCTATTCTGAACCATCATACATGTATTTCATCCCATCATCTCAAAAAGCCTAATCGTTGGAGGACTTTGGCATAACACCTACATATTCTCATTTTTCCTCAAAAATCCGAAACAAAAATCAAATTGAATCCCTAGGCCCAGTTTTCATGTGAAAGATGAGTTCAAGTCGAAACATGTTTCCTGTAGTTATTTACTACAATGGGAGGCATTTTGAAGGTCCCAACGGTGTCCGATTTAAAAGAAAAACAAAAACGATGAAAATCAAAGTGTGCACTACATGCAATGAACTGAAGGAGAGAATTCTTCAAAAAATAGTAGTAGAAGGCATCCAATCCATTTACTGCATGATCGCCAGGTTAGAGACTGTAGTGAATATGGATACAATATACTACATTGGTAACGATATCAATGACAATGAAAATGTGGTGTTCGTCACAGATGCGTTTGCTGGCTGGAAAGTATTAAAATTAATTGAGATATATGTCGAAGTTGATGCTAATCAGTCTTCATCTTTACCGGTGCATGCAACCACTGCATAGTCTCCTGGTCAAGAAGATACAGTTGTACGTTCATCTGCACATGCTCAGATGTTAAGCCAGATAACATTGGATGAGGATGAGGAGGATGAAGAGGAGGAGTATGTGGACAACGAAGACGAGGGAGAACCTGAAAGTGCTATTCCACAAGATGATTCGTCAGACATTGACGTGGATGGAAATTTTGACGCTGACGCAAGCCCTGTAAGCCTGGGTAACCCAGCCATGTCACCACTTAAAGTTGACCCAGTTAGTAGTGGTAAGTTATTTAAATTTAATTTGTAGTCAACAATTAATATTTGCGGTGCTATTGCTTAAGATATTGTGCATGATGCTTTAGATGCAAGTACTGCAGGGACTGAGGTAGAGCCATATTAGAATGAAAGCCAACATTATTCATTAATTGGGTGCACCCTAATGACGAGTTGGAGATCCTCTATGGGGATGATGACTTGCACGAAGGTTGGAAGTTAGGAAATCCGTTATTTGTGCATCAAGAATTTGGTTCCAAACCTGAAATGCAACATGCTGTGAAGATACATTGTATGAAGTGGCGCAGGACAACCGTAGTCGAAAAAAGCAAGGAGTCTAGATTTGTGATGAAGTGTAGAAACCATGCTGACGGTTGTCCCTGGTATACGAGGGCAATCAAGCCCAAGAAGAGAGCTAATTGGGTGGTTCGTAAATGGGGCCAAGATCACACCTGCCTGAATCAGGGCCTAGCACAGAATCATAGATAGTTGGACTCAGATGTCATTTGTGTGGCTATTATGAGAATGTATTGTTTGAGGTAGCTTTTAATGAAATGCAACATTCTAAAAATATTCTAACGTTGGTTGTTTTTTTTTTCACAGATATGTTAAAGGAAGATCCAGCTTTAAAACCAGTTCTGATACAAGAGAGGATACAACACATATATGGATGGAGGGAAAAAACGAAGGCCATTGTTAAGTTATATGGTGACTGGGAGAAGTCATATGGATTCTTGCCCAATTGGCTGACGTACATGACGCAGGTGAATGCCGGTTCTGTGTTCAAGCTTGATACAAATCAATGTTTTGACGAACATCGGGTTTATACAGACAAGGCCATTTTTTGTAGGGTTTTCTGGACATTTCACCAATGCATTAAAGCATTGAAATACTGTAAGCCTATACTTCAAATTGACGGCACTCATCTGTATGAAAAGTACAGAGGAACTCTTTTGATTGCAACGTCACAGGATGGAGATGGATATCTGCTGCCTATTGCCTTTGTTGTTGTCCCTCCAGGTGAGAAGTTGAAAGATTGGTCCTGGTTTCTTAGCCTTATACGCTTTCAAGTCACACACAGGAAAAGTATTTGTCTAATATCTGATCGTCACCGAAGCATCATAAGGGCAGTCAACGATCACGTTGGTTGTCAGCCTCCACATGCTTATCACTTATTTTGTCTACGTCAGATCGGAAGCAACTTTAATACCAGGTTTAGGAATGTGGAATTGAAGAAAATGTTGATGAAATTAGGTACTGTATTTCAGTATTATATATAATCATTCATCTTTATTTTTTTCATCATAGCTTACCTAATGCTAATAAGTGATCTTTGACATGCAGGGTACACAAGTTCAAAAATTCATTTTGACATGAGATACAAGGAATTTATCAACAACAATCCAGAAGTTGCTTCATGGTTGGATGCGATTCCGAAAGAGCAATGGTGTAGGTCGTACGATGAGTGATAAACCCTTGGTTTACCATGTTTTTAGGCCAAATTGCATAAAGATTTTATGGTAGATTGCATGAAATTTAGGTGTTATATGATAAAATAATAAAAATTTGAAAATTGAGCTAATGTTTTGATATCTTGCTTATTTTGAAGGTAAATCCACAAGATTTGGTGCTAACAAGTGATCAAAGAATCATAACAAAGATTTGAAGCTCAATCTGCAGGATCTTAAATAAAAACATAAACAAATCAAGATTTGATTGAGAATTGATAGAGATTCATGGGGATATTTGATGAAGAATTAAAAGATATGGCTTCAAAGGTTATAAATAGGGAGCTTGGGGTCAATGAAATGAACTAATTCATAAATTCAGATAATTACACAGAGACTTGAGGGAGGAATCCTATTGCGGAGCGTTGGAGCACTGAGGAACCAAGTCAACGTAACACCAATGGAGGCTTGGGGTTCTCTTTTCTTTATTATTGCTTTTGAATTCAGTATGCTAGGCTAGACTTTTATGTAGTTAAGGGTAGATGAAACCCAATTGAATCGTATGTCTTGAATTAAATTGTTCCTGAATTCTTATTTTTTATAATTCAATAAATTTATCCCTCTTTAATGTCTTCTATGAGTTTTCTCCTAATAGATTGATTTAAGGGAATCGCATGACAATAGGGATGTTGGTGCATGAACCCTGACTTGGTAAATTTATCATAATCCTTGTGATCTAGGGATAGACATAGGGTAATTGTGCAATCTTTAAATTCTTGATCTTAATGCATGTTTTCTTGGGGAATAATCGGGGAACTAGAGTTCTTTCAAAGTCACATAGATTTAGGATAACAAGGAATTAAACCCTAATTAACTTAGAAAGAATTGATTGACATTATATTAAGAACGAATTCTTGACAATTTAATTCATTGCATATAGAGGAGATTGAGGGAAGTCAAAACCTTAACTACGCTTGTTTTTTAAATCTTTAATCAATCATTTTTTCAATTGCTTTCTAATTTTGAATTTTAATTTGCATGTTATTAATTATTTTTAATTTCACTTCTCTTCATCTCATTCTTTGTTGTCCAACTAAATTGTTGTTAGCGAACTAGTTCTTGAAAACCAATCCTCGTGGGAACAATCTCGTACTCAATACACTTTTATTACTTTTATGACCGGTGCACCTGCCGAAGTCGCAACAATGAGGCAGGACGTAGGCTTGGTCATATGATAACTAACCTATCTGAGTGTGTCAATAAGGTTCTCGGGGTGCACGTAATCTGCTGATAACGGCATTGGTCAAGATGACATGCAGTAGACTTGTTGAGTATTTTGTTCGGAGACGTGAAGAGAATGAAAAAGATATGTCACAAGGCTGGAGAATTTCAAAGAAGGTTGAGGCACCTTTGCAAAAAAATGATGAGGCGGCAGGGACTTATCGTGAGAATATTTATGATAGCGAGCTACTATTGTTTGAGGTAGAGGATGCATATAATCAATCTACATATGAGGTAGGTGACACCATGAGAGTGGACTTGATCAATCACAAATGTCAGTGTGGCAGGTTCACAGCAAGAAGGTATCCCTGTAACCATGTCTTAGTCGTTTGCAAGGTAGCAAATTTGAACCATAATGATTATGTGGACCCGGTTTTCTCCATCCCAGCCATTGTAATCTCCGATTGGCAATGAGTTGTTAATTCCACAGGTTGTTGGACCTATTGTAATCCCAGATGCTAGGTTGGTACGCGCAAAGGGAAGACCAAAGTCTTCAACGATCCAGAATGAGATGGATTGGGTTGAGTCTCAACCTCGAGTAGTCAGAGCAGATGTAAGCATTGCAAGCAAGTTGGATATAACGTACGTACATGTCCATCGAGGCTAAGACAAGCATGATTATGTATTATTAAATGAACTTCGTTATATAATGTAATGTGTTGTACTTTGTTTTGTATTGACTATGAATTAGACAATATTTTGTATGTATTTATGTAATGTGCTGCATTTGTGGACAACAATGTATTGTTGTGTAATGGAGTTTCATTCGTATTTTGGTAATTCGTTTCATGTTGTGTCAAATCTTACGTCCTATAATGAACTTCATTTCGTATTAAATAATCCCACGAATGTATCCTAAACCCAATTACCCCTTCCCCGAGTCATAAAAGGTTATGTGATTAGACAACAAGCATCACTATTGCCAAGAAATGGGTGGACCAGCTGCTGATGTTGCAGAACAAACTGGTATACTCGGGTAACTCGTAATTGTTTACCCAGGTACAGCCTACCCGGGTAGACCAGTTTGTTCTGCAACATCAGCAGCTCGTCAACCCATTTCTTGGCAATAATGATGCTTGTTGTCTAAAGACAACATACAATATAACTTGGGGATGGATAAATTGGGTAGTTACGGGATTCGGGAAGGACGATGAGCGCTTATGACATTTCGAATTAGACAAAACATCTTCAAGGTGTATTTCATTCTGAATGTGGACATCAGCTTTAAAAAATAGACAATACAATAACCGTGCAATAAAGATAAAGTTCTAAATGTGCAAAATATACAATCTGTATTTCATTCAAACGGTGGACATCCAAGTACACAATTTTGTCAGGATTACATCCACGATACAGCCCAATACATCCAAAAATGGGCTGAATACATTCACTCTAAACCCAAAATACACCCTGCTAACCCAAAATACATCCAGAAAAATCAACCATCCTCCTATAATACCCTACTGGCTGGAATCCGATTGCGTCTCCTCCTCATCATCATCGTCCTCCTTCTCATCATCGTCATCCTCAACAGCAACATCAGCCTCCACACTAGTGTGGGCACCCTGTATGTACCCAGCCTCCAGGCGTGTAACCCTACTGTCAATCTGGGTCCGCCACTTGCTTGTGCTCTGTCTATAGCCCCTAAACTCACTGGTCAAGGAGTCAAGGCCACATGTCAGGCTATACATGGATGTCATGACATGATCAAGTGTCCATCCACCCTCAGGAGCTATCCATCCACCCTCAAGGAGCTATCCATCGTCGGTGCATCATCAACAGCAGCAGCGCCGTCATCATCGTCATCGTCATCAAGGCCTGCATCAACACCATGATAAGCACTTGTTATTATTATGTTATGTAAAATTTTAACCATAATGCATTCATTAACCCAAAATACATCACCTGCAGGCGCATCCTCCATCTCAGCATCGTGGTGGAGGGGGATCTCAGGTGGTTTAGGTGCCATCTTCCAATACCAGGTACCCGCTCGACTCTGCATGATCCCACACTGCTTCAGGAGACGCTCACCAAATATCGCATTCCATCCTGCGGCTGTCTTCAGCGTCTCTGTTTCTATAGGCACACCAAATCTGTGCAAAATCTTCTGCACCAGGAATGCAAAAGGAAATTCAGTCTTCCTTGACTTGGCAACGTTCCTTATTATGATGCATATGTAGTGCCTCCAGTTCACCTGAATATTGTGAAGGAGGGCCCACAAGATCACAAAGTCACCTTCCAGCACCTTTGAGCGATTATGACCATGCTAGAAAATAATGTGTGTGACCACATAATGAAGAATGAGCAGACACCGACAAATTGCTCACAAGATAATGAGCAAATTGTTCGACCTCAGCATCTGCTCTCCTGGTCTCTGCAACAATGGCCTCCCGATCATAACCACCAAATATATGATGGTTGTCTCCGTCATATAGTGCTGCACCTGTGAGACCATCAAAGTTGAACCCCAGTAGCTCTATCCAGATAGGAGCAGTAAGGATGATATCAATCCCGCAGACACGGGAAGTCAGCTCACCATGCACATAGTTGAGGTTCTGGTAGAATGCTCTCACCATAGCCTCCGAGTACGGGCACCTCATCTCCGCAAGCACAAGAAAATGTGTCTGCTGAAGAAGTGGCACAATGTCAAAACGCTCCAAGTTGAAGAAGGCCGAATCCAATGATTTCGACTCGCAAATCTTGCGGCTCATGAACGACTTCACAAACCTCTCGTGTGCATCACTGTCATCCTCAAACAAATATCTGAACGGCAAGTCCGGAGCCTGATGCATAGCAGCCTGGGGCTGAGAGGATGATGACCCATCGTGTCAACGCTTGGTCCTCCTCTCGGTATCCCCCACCGTCATCTTTGAAACGCGTCTAGAAGCCATTCAGTCACACTATGAAACTGAAGAAAAAAAAGGCAAAATCAGAAAGCAGAAACATAATTGTTAGGGTTAGGGTTAGTGTTAGGGTTAGGGATACAGTTAGTACTTTTAAAAATTAAAGGGTCAGAATCCAATGTTTAACCATGCAAACTAAAAAAACGCAATAATTTTTAACAACAATGTGACAAACATATCAAAATCAGAACCCAATTGTTAAAAAGGAAAAAAAAATGTACCTTTAATGGAATTGAATTGGTACAAGGTAGCAATGTGTGGTGCGCGAACTAATGATCAGAAAAAGGAAGAATTTCAGGAAGATTTGGTGTGGGAAATGAAGATTGCACAATTCTAGCAGCTCTACCCGGGTACCCTTTTGTGGGTTTTCCAAATGGGGGCTGGTAGGTTATTTAAAAACTCTACCCGCGAAATTTACCTGGGTATCCCCTTTACTACCGGGGTAGGGTAAAATTTTCAAATTATAACCAAGTAACCACCTCTGTACCTGAGTTCATTACGTTCTGTACAATAAAACATGACAGATGGGTGATGTGTTTTGGTTGAAGGGTGAATTGGTAATTAATTGTTAATTAAAAGCTACGATGGTTAAAAAGCCACTTAAACACACGTACACCTCATGACTCATGCCAATGTTGTTATATTATTTTGGTAAAATATTTTGTTTCTGTATCAATTTAGTATTTTATTTTTAAAATTGCATTAGAATGATTAAAAGGCGGCTGTTCTGTGCCGTAACCTTTTTGTTATTGCTACCTGAAATTGTATGAATTTTTTAGTATTGTTATTGCACCCACCATAAATTTATGTTGTAATTTAAATAGATATAGTATATATTATAGGAGGACTGAAATTTTTATCTCCTCAAATACAAGTTGATATAAAATATCATTTTTCTGTTCTTATATATTAAATTTAAATTTAAATTTAAATTATTTAAGAGTAAATGAATCTTTTAACTTTTTTAAACAACACTTCGTTTTACTTTGTTTATAATTTAAGTACTTTTTAATTTATACTTTTATTTTTTATTTAAATTAATTAAGCATATTTTATAATTTTAAATTTTTTTATATTTTATATAGATTTAAAAATATTTTTGCGGAGAGATTTAATAATATAAGTATGTACATATCATGGGCAAATAGGTATTTTGTGCTTTTTAATATGTATGCAGACTGCAGAGACAGCCTGTCAAGATTCGACGTGGATCCTTACTCATTGAAAATTTGAACGCATGCGGCTAGCAGTTCGGTGCTCCTTTTGTTAAAAAAAGAAAAACAAAATTTACTCCTTTTTTTAAATATTTCTTTTAACTTCTAAAAACTTTTTCTTTTTTAATAAAAGACCGATATTCCGTTATATTGAAGTTTTTCACCCTTATGAGTTACGAGTATCTAGCCACGGAATTTAGTTCTAGTTTCTTCTCCCTCCTTTAGAAGACTGTCCTTTTTCTCCTAGGGAGTGTGTGGTACAGGAGAAATTTTTATTTGTCTGGAAATTTCAATTTTCAAAAATATAATTTTTACATTTAGTTTACGATAATATCTGAAAATTTAAAATTTAAAAAAATTCAGTTTTCCGAGAATCTAAGAAAAATCCGTGTACCAAACGACACCCTAAATCCTAATATTAGAAAGAGAGGCGACAATCTTAAATTTCTTCAAATTAAATGATATTTTATATCTTTAACCTTTATGGGTAAGATATTTTGTGATATATGTATATTTTAATTAAATTAGCAAAGAATATTTTACCAAAAGAAAAAAAAAATTAGCAAAGAAATATTAATTTTATTTTTTATTACATTGTACTCGAGGCTTTTTCACTCGAAACGAAAATATTTTTTGTACTCTCTAATATTAAAATTCAATATATCATTAAAAAATAATATAATAAACTTTATCTATTCTACACTATTTTTAGTAAAAGAGTATTTATTCATGTACTAAAAAAATGCTTCTTCTTAACAATGCTTCTTTACAAAAAGTACTTCGCTTATAATTTACTTTTCAATTTAAATTATCAGTGTGAATAATCTTTAAATTATTACCTAAGCTAAAGTGAAGGACAGGAAGAGAGAGGAGAACACAGATATGGTAACATGAAGTTTTCATTAGCTAAAAACACAAACAATTCCCAAGGTGAAGGCTAAGTGCATTAGTTCCCAAGTAATGCAAAAAACAGCAAGTGAAAATCAATGATGGATGTAGACATTCTTTTACAATGATTGTGGGGTCCCCGGTATGGCACCTCAAGTTTGTTAGATTCATACCAAAAATGTATAAAATGTATGACCCATCAACCATGTTTTTTTTTTGTTTGTTTGTCTTCTGTTCTTAATAATTTATATTCCATGGTTATTTTTTTTATAAACCACATATGCAATTCCATTCACGATGGTTCAAGATTGAAGCTTTAAATATTAATTATAGGTTAGGACTTACGAGATCTTACCCAAAAATCCACTGTTTTCACCAATATTTAGTTTCTTCACCGAACTAGAGAGTTGAATTTGAAATCACCCCAGTTGAACTAAAGAAGCTTGGATATGTGTCTGTACTAACTTGAACATGATCTGAAATAGCATCCATTGGAAAGAAAGAACAGAATCGTATACAATACAAAGTTGGTACTTGGTTTCTTGTCTTCATAAATGTTCTTCTTTCATCAGAACCTGGCCTATTTACCTTTTTTCCTCTAGCTAGTGGGCAAAGCCACCCCCATTATTGCTATTTGCTGGAGAAAGAGCATAACAGGAAAGAGCACCATGTGGAAGCAGTAAATGCATTAACTTCAGGTACCCCACTTTGGAATCTTGGATTCCGAGCAAAGACCACAACTTGGTCTTTCTTTTGTTTATTGATTTACTCAAATATCCACAACAAGATAGAGCTTTGCACAGGTATTAGTATTATTAAATTTTCTCTTTTTCTTTACCCTCATACTACTTCTTTTCCTTCATTCATAGCCAATGCTTATCTTGCTTTAATGTTTGCACAACTACCTCTATTTAACAATTCAAATTATGAGAGATATCTCTTTAAGCTTACATGTTGTAGTTAATTTTAGTGTCTATGTAAGTCATCCTCGCATTATTATTATTATTATTAACATTATTATGGGTTGGTCTTTTTTCAAGTTTTCAACTATATTAATGGAACTTCTTTTCCATTTAATTAAGACAGGTTTTCCAGTGTGTTCTTTATATGTGCTAGTTGCTCCTCCTTGAAGCACTGCAAGTAGAAGTATAGAAATTTCTCATGGGGTTCCATGACTTGGTTTTGCTATTATGTTCTACTTGGTGTGTCTTTTATGTGGGTAGTTGCAGTGCTCAATTGCAACCCTCTCAGACCCAAGTTCTTCTCCAGTTGAAAAAGCAATTGGAGTACCCAAAACAGTTGGAAATATGGAAAGATCGTTGGACAGAACTTTGCTCTATACCTTCTTCTACACAAGTAAACCTCACATGCAAGGACAATTTTGTTACTGAACTCACCATCTTGGGTGATAAACCAACTAAGGATAGAGATTTTGATGGGTTTGCTATTCCAAATCAAACACTATCACAAAGCTTCTCCATGGACTCTTTTGTGGCTACTTTAGCAAGGTTAACTAGCCTGAGAGTTCTTCGTCTCATCTCTTTGGGTATTTGGGGACCACTCCCTAATAGTATTCACCGGCTTTTTGCACTTGAACACTTGGACTTGAATTCTAACTATCTGTATGGATCAATCCCTCCAAAGATTTCCACAATGGTGAACCTTCAAACTCTTAGATTGGGTGATAATTTCTTCAATGGTACCATACCCAGCTTGTTCAATTCATCAAGTAATCTTATTGTTCTTAGTTTGAAGAATAACAGGTTGAAGGGTCCATTTCCACCTTCAATCCTTAGCATCACTACCCTCACTGACATTGACATGTCAAGCAATCAAATATCAGGAAGCTTGCAAGATTTCACTGGTTTGAGTAGCTTGGAACAGCTAGATTTAAGGGAAAACAGATTAGACTCTGAACTACCTGCAATGCCTAAAGGGTTGATCAGGCTTTTCCTCAGTATAAACTCCTTCTCAGGTCAAATTCCAAAGCAATATGGTCAACTAAATAAGCTTCAACAGCTTGATATTTCCTTCAATGCACTCACAGGCACTGCTCCTGCTGAACTTTTTTCTTTGCCTAACATCAGTTACTTGAATTTGGCATCAAATATGTTTGGTGGGACACTCCAAGATCACCTAATATGTAGCAGCCAACTTAGATTTGTTGACATATCACACAATAGGTTAGTGGGGGGCTTGCCTTCTTCTCTTAGCACTGAATCAGAAAATAGAGTTGTTAAGAGCGATGGAAACTGTTTATCTGGGAGTGTGCAACATCAGCATTCAGTGTCCTACTGCACAGAGGCTCATGTGAAGAAGAAACCTCAAAGAGTTGGAGTTTTTGTTGGTGTCATTGTGGGAATTCTTGTGATCATCGTGGTTTTGGCTTTGTGCATTGTTATAACTTGTAAAAGGTATTGCTCTCGAGGGATGTCAGAGCAGCACCTATTGCATAAAACAGTCCAAGATAGCTACTCAGCAGGGTTCTCCTCTGAGCTTATTACAAATGCAAGTAGGTTTTCTTTTACCGTGAAACGATGAACATTATGTGTACATTACTAGGCATATATGGTAAACATTGACTGCATATTTTTTAATTTTTTTTTTTTTTTTTTGGGTTACTGATTTCAGGATATGTTTCTGAAGCTGCTAAGTTAGGCAAGGAAGACCTTCCCATGTGTCGCTCATATTCCTTGGAAGAGCTAAAGGAAGCCACAAATAACTTTGACAACTCTACTTTTATGGGTGAAAATATATATGGCAAGGTAATATGCAAAACATGGCCTCATTTCAAAAACAAAAAACATTAATAAGCAGTTGTGGACTGAAAGGTCACGGGTTCGAGTCTGGGAAATTAATTCTTTGCTAAAATGCAAGGATAAAACTATGTAGGATTTACTCTCACCCCTATCCTCTTAAGTTGAAGAGCCTTGTGTACTGTAATTTGTCCTTTTAAGCAGTTGTTGTCCTAATTGAATGTGACAATTGGGGTTTAATATTTTAAGACACTAAAATCTATGCTTTCTTCTAATCAGATGAAATGCTCTTGAAAATTAATCTCTGATATTGCAGCTTTATAGAGGAAAACTGGACAGTGGGATACAGGTTGTAATAAGGTGCTTACCTTTGTCAAAAAAGTATTCAATTCGGAATTTCAAACTGAGGTTGAATTTGCTTGCAAAGCTCCGTCACCCCAATTTGGTATCCCTCTTGGGGCACTGCATTGATGGTGTTTTAGGAGAGAATACTACCACAAAAGTCTTTCTCATTTATGAATGTGTGTCAAATGGAAGTTTTCAGACTTATCTCTCTGGTAAGAGTACAATGTTTCTTTCACTTTATTAATGGTCGTATATCTTCATCATACAATCATCTAAAAGTAGAACAATTGTAGTCATAGAAGATATTTAGTTACATTAAGGAAACTCTTTTTGTTGGATCCACCCAGTCTTGTCTTGATTATCCATGTGTACAAGCACAAACTTGGGACATTTTTTTAATAAGTGTAGTGGTTTTCACATGAATACCATTATTCTGACAAGTAGGTGCAAAAGTTTACAAAAAAATATATGAAAATATCACCCCCTTTATTGAAGTGGATCTCTTAACGTAATCCAGCTTACGAATGTATACTAGAAAAAGGGTTGTAATATTATGGCTTTTTAATTGCTCGCTTTCATTCTATGCCGTGTGGTAGTTGAGCAGAGTAGATAATAAAATGTTGGATATTTGAAATTGCATTGGAGTACATTCAATGAATGAAACAAGCTTGAGTAGGTAACTCATTTTGAACTCGCATTCAAAACCTCAAATTGAAATGTAATATAGTTGAAAGAAATTAGAACATTGAAAGTAAACTCTGGTCTCCACCAATTTAGTTTGTGAAGTGATTTGTATTGTGCACTAAATTTAAGTGTGTTAACATTGTATGTACAGGAGATAGTCCTGGCAAGGTTTTTAATTGGTCAGAGCGATTATCAGTTCTAATTAGTATTGCTAAGGCTGTCCACTTTCTACACACTGGAACAATACCTGGTTTCTTCAAAAATCGAATTAAGACCAACAATATCTTGCTTACTGAGAATTGGATAGCAAAGTTGAGTGACTATGGATTGTCCATTATCTCAGAAGAAACTGATGCATGTGGGGTATGGTGTCTTTCCTTCTTTTTTTCTTCTTTTTTTTACTCTATTGGGTGATCTTGCAGTAATTGTCTATCATCAATGAGTATGACTTGTCTTCTGATTTCTAGGTAAAAGGAGAAAGCCCTAATTCATGGTAAGGATTCCTGAGATCATATGGCTTTGTTTCTTCTTCTTTCAATTTATTGCTCTTGGGATTTTTCTAGATCCAATGTGATCTATCTCAAAATTCTTGATACACAACAGATTGGATAACTTCGGTTACATTTATCAGAATTTCATTTGTAGTTGATAAATATTTTGTGGATCCTTCCTTTAGGTTTGCTTGTGTCATGATTTTCTCAACATGTGTAATGTCAGGCAAATGAAAAGTTTAGAGGATGATGTTTATAGCTTTGGATTCATACTACTCGAGGCACTTGTTGGACCTTCAGTATCTTCTAAAAGAGAAGTAATTGTGCAGAATGTAATGGTATGCATAAATGATGTTCAGATTACATGAAATATCTAATATGCTAAGATTTACTCTACAACATACAGATTATTCTTACACAGGTGAAAGAATACACTCATTCTTGGTCATTGATCAACTTATATCCAATGACTCACATGACTTAAAAATTAGTCGTCAAATGTAAGTGGGATCAATGGCCGAGATTAAAAGTATAACTTATACTGATGTAAAATAATCCCGACTTATATATATATATATATATAAATTTTGACTGACTAAGGTAGTTAAATTAGGACACTCCAATTTACAGGCATCTTTCAATAATCAAGATGGTTGGAAAGAGATAGTGGACCCAGTTGTGCAAGCTACTTGCTCTAGAGAATCACTATTGATTGTGATTTCCATAACAAACAAATGTATTTCTCCTGAGTCCTGTAGCAGACCATCCATAGAGGATGTCCTTTGGAACTTGCAGTATGCTTCTCAAGTTCAGGCAACAGCTGATGGGGATCAGAGAATTTGAATTGATACTCCACTACATCAGTGACCGTGACTTGTGAGTTGTGCTTCAACCTGCTCCCAAAGATAACTATTTCAACGTTTCATCCTTTGAAATTCTTAGAAGGGTCTCAAAGGGATTGAGATCCTCCAGAGTTTTAAGTAGAGTGAAGGATGGTACAGTTGCCATCAAATGGTTTGTATTTGTTAAATTGTATTTTTATTTTTTGTCTTCACATAAAGTGAAACATTTTTTGTGGTTGAGATCTCATACAGTTTGTTTTAGAGGATTGTTATCCGTAGGAAAGTATTGGCTGCATACCCCAATTCAGTCAATTTTCACCTAGCAAGTATGTTAATTTGTATATTATTATCATAAAGTTACCTTTAGTTATCTATGAATTCTTTTCATTGTGAACATATTTATGCATTCTGACCACTGAGCAGCATTCATTGACCATAAGTAGATATGTGTTATTTGTTACTAATATATATATATATATATATATATATATATATATATATATATATGTATGTGTTATTCAGATTCGGATAAGCATCCCCAGCAACAATCCACTTTATTTATGCACATGATGATTCCCATACTTCAATTGGTGAAATAAGGAAACCACGAAGTGCGTGTTATTCACTGCATTACAATAGTAAAGGTTCCACAAACCTTGTCACGTGCATGCAACGAAGCCAAAACATGCAGACTTTGAGTACATATGATGAAATGAACACTTAGATGCATTGCTCAAGCATTTCTCTGACCCTCATTGGAAGACCATAAAGAAGGATAAACCCAGCAGCATCAGCATGATCATATATCTGACCACTCTCAAATGATGAAAGGTCTTCCTTATAGAGGCTATAAGGACTCTTCCTTCCTGTCACACTAACATAACCTTTGTACAATTTCAAAGTCACTGAGCCTGTTGTGGTCTCTGTGATCTTCTGCATAAAGGTATCCATGGACTCGCGAAGTGGATCAAACCATCTTCCAGCATACACCATCTCTGCATATTTAAGGGCTAATGAATCTGTTGGAACTTTTGAGATAAAACAAGAAAACAGTATTTGTATTACAGAGAACAAATACGTGTATTGAATGAAAAGATAGCAAGCTTCATAAAAAATATGAACAGAAGCATTACAACTTATAGAAGTAAAAAAGAAACTACCCACTAACATCATGATCCTAGAAATGTGCTGTGTGAATAAAACTAAAACAAAGCATTAAATAAAACTTCCTAACTGACACCTTAAAACTAGGAAAGCAATATTGACTCAAAGACAACGTGGGACATGATCCTAAAGCATTTTCCTAACACTCCTCCTTGCTTTAGGAGCTGCAAACTCCAATTTTCTCTCTTAGAAACTCGAACCTACTGACCGAGAGTGGCTTTGTAAGCAGGTCTGCTTGTTGGTTTTCAGATTTACAATAAACCAAAGTTACAAGTCCCTTTTTATGCACTTCTCTTAAGAAAAACAACTTTATGTTGAAGTGCTTGGTTTTTCCATGGAACACAGGATTGTGAGAGATAGCAATAGCAGCTTGGTTGTCAACAAGAATCTTGATGCTTTCTTTATGCTCCAAGTTGAGATCAAATAAAATTTTCCTTAGCCACATGGCTTGATTCACAGCAGCAGTTGCTGCTATAAATTCTGCTTCAGCCGTAGATTGAGCTACAATTTCTTGCTTTTTTGAACTCCAAGAGAAACAACCAGAACCCAAGGTAAAACAATAGCCTGAAGTACTCTTCATATCATCCATGGAACCTCCCCAATCGCTGTCTGAATAGCCAACCAGCTTGAATTCTATGCTTCTTGTGAATTTGATGCCAAAGTTACAAGTGCCTTTGACATATCTGATCACTCTCGTGACAGCTTTGAGATGTATTTCACTAGGACAATGCATAAAACGAGATAAAATACTTACAGCATTCAATATGTCAGGTCGAGTTGCTGTTAGATACATTAGGCAACCAATCAAACTTCTGAAGTATCCCTCATCAATTTTATCAGCTCCATCTTCCTTACATAGCTTCTCCTTTTGATTCATAGGAGTGCTTACTTCCTTGCATTCTTGAAACTTAAACTTCTTTAAAATCTCCTTGACATACTTCCTCTGGCAGATGAAGATTTCATACTCAGCTTGCTTAATCTCCATTCCAAGAAAGAAGCTTATTAACCCGAGATCAGTCATCTCAAAAACCTTCATCATTTCTTGTTTGAATTCCTGGATCATCCTTGCATCATTTCCTGTCATCAAAAGGTCATCAACATAAAGTGAAACTATCATAACATCATTACTCTGATGTTTGACATAAAGAGTGGCTTCGGACAAGCTTTTCTCAAAGCCAATGCTCAGCAAATGATCATCTATCTTGCTGTACCAAGCTCGTGGAGCTTGTTTCAACCCATAAAGAGCCTTTTTGAGAAGGTAAACCTTGTCCTTATCTTTACTTTTCACAAAACCTTCAGGCTGTTCAACATAAATTTCTTCATGTAAGACACCATTTAAAAAAGCTGATTTTACATCAAGTTGATACACTTTCCAGTTCTTTTGAGCAGCTACAGCAAGCAAAATTCTAATGGTGTCCAAACGAGCAACTGGTGCGAAGGTGTCTGAGTAATCCACACCGAAGATTTGAGCATAGCCTTTCACAACAAGTCTTGCCTTATATTTGTTGATAGAACCATCAGCATTCAGTTTGGTTCTGAACACCCATTTGACTCCAATTACCTTCCTATCTTGAGGTCGATCAATCAGTTCCCATGTTCTGTTTTTCTCAATCATAGACAACTCCTCCTTCATTGCAGCCATCCAATTTTGATCTTTCTCTGCTGCTCCAAAATCTGCAGGCTCACATACAACAATATTGCACCTTTCATAGATATCAGAGAGTAGTCTAGTACCTCTTGCAGGAACCTCATCTATCAGTTCATTCGGCCAATCCTCTTCTTCAGTTGTTGAAGCAAAAGGCTGAAACTGTAGATCTGTCACAGTTGGATCCTTCTTCTTTACCTCATCCCAGTTCCACTCTTCATCTTCTACGAAGTGGACATCTCTGCTAACAACAATACTTCCTGTTTGTGGCTGAAAGATTTTATAGGCTTTGCTGACAGTGCTGTAGCCTATAAAGATGCCTGGTGATGCTCTTTTATCAAGCTTGTCACGCTTGCTTTGAGGAACATGAGTAAAACACAAACATCCAAAAATTTTGAGAAAATTGAAAGATGGTTTATAGCCATACCAAGCCTCATATGGTGTCTGATCCTTGACAGCTTTTGAGAGAAGTCTGTTTTGCAAGAAAACAGCCGTGTGAGCTGCTTCTGCCCAAAATTTCTTGGGTAGATTTTTTTCATGCAACATGCATCTAGTCATCTCTAGGATGTATTTGTTTCTCCTTTCACTCACCCCATTTTGTTGTGGAGTATAGGGAGTGGTTAACTGATGCTCAATGCCAGCTTCCTCACAAAACTGATTGAATTTTTCTGAGGTATACTCCTTGCCATTATCAGATCTTAGAATCTGAATTTGCTTGCCACTTTGATTCTCCACTAACTTTTTGAACTTCCAAAATGCTTCAGCCACTTCTGACTTGAATTTTAAGAAAAAAATCCAACACATTCTTGTGAAATCATCAATAAAGGCAGCATAATATCGATTACCTGCTAATGAAGGAGTTCTTTGAGGTCCAGCTATATCTGTGTGGACTAACTGCAGCTTACAAGTGACTCTTGTTGCTGTCTTCGGAAATGGCTTTCTTTTTTGCTTTCCAAATAGACAGACCTTGCATGTTGGTATATGATCATCAAGTTCTGGAAAATCAGCAGCCATCCCTTTGGACTTCATTTGCAGCAACCCTTGGTGGTGAAAATGCCCGAGCCTTTTGTGCCAAACTTCTGTGATGTTTTCTTTGATTGAAAAAGCAGCTTGCTCTTCCTCCAATGGATTTAGAGCAAAACTTTTCCCTTTCATTTTAACTTTAAACATATCCTGACTAGCTGCATCTCTAATCAAGCAAAAATTGTCTTCAAAAACAACTTTGAAGCCTCTTTCAATCAATTGACCAACACTCAACAGATTTTGTTGGATTTCAGGTACAAAAAGGACATCAGGGATAAACTTTGTACCTGAGCAACTTGTTATTGCAACAGTCCCCTTTCCTTTGACTGAAATATAATCACCATTGCCTATTCTGACTTTGGTGATGTTGGTTGGCTTTAAATCTTTGAAAAGCTCCCTGTCATAGGTCATGTGATTTGTGCAGCCACTGTCAATGAGCCAACTCTCACTTTCTTCATAGCTTGCAAAACACGTGGCCACAAAAAGTTTGTCTTCCTCCTCCTCTTGATCAGCAACCTTAGCTTCTTCTTCTTGCTGCTGGTTTTTGCTCTTGCATATGACTGCTTCATGCCCCATTTGGTTGCATATGGTGCATTTAGCATCGGGTCTCTGCCAACATCTGAATGGAGGATGACCCATTTTGCCACAATGCTAACAAGGTGGGTAGCTTTTCTTTTCACCCTTTCCTTTGTAATTAGTTGCATTACTCTGACTGCTGCCTAGATAATTCTTCTTGTAGTTTTTAGTTTGTTGGCTCTTGGCTAGAAGAGCACCTTCAACAGCATGATCTTCCCTCATCAACCTTCGCTGCTCCTGAGCTTGCAGAGCATGTATTACTTCTGCAAAAGTAATTTTGGACAGATCCTTTGTGTTCTCCAACGAAGCAATAGATGCTTCATACTTCTCTGGCACGGTTACCAGAATTTTTTCAACAATTCTGGTGTCTGCAAAGTTACTGCCTAGTAGCTTTATCTTGTTGGCAATGCCCAACAATTTGTCTGAGTATTCCTTGATGGTGTCAGACTCTTTCATCCTTTGAAGCTCAAATTCCCTCATTAAGTTAAGCACCTGCATGCTTCGAATTCTTTCATCTCCAGCGTATTTTGCCTTTAGATAGTCCCAAATTGATTTGGCCGATTTGAGAGTCATGACCCTAGTAAAAATGGTTGTAGAGATACCAGCAAAAAGACATGATTTTGCCTTTGCTTTGCGGGTTTTTTTCTCCTTGTGATTCTTGATCTGGGCCATGGTGGGATTGTCTGGCAGTGGAAGGACTTCATAATCATCTTCTACAGCCTCCCAAAGATCCAAAGCCTCTAGGTAAGCCTCCATTTTGACAGCCCAAAGATCATAGTTTTCCCCATTGAAGACTGGAAGAGCTGCTTGAGAAAAACTGGTTTCAGAATCCATTTTATAGGTCCCGTAAGAACAGGGCTCTTGATACCAATTGTTGGAACTTTTGAGATAAAACAAGAAAACAGTATTTGTATTACAGAGAACAAATACGTGTATTGAATGAAAAGATAGCAAGCTTCATCAAAAATATGAACAGAAGCATTACAACTTATAGAAGTAAAAAGAAACTACCCACTAACATCATGATCCTAGAAATGTGCTGTGTGAGTAAAACTAAAACAAAGCATTAAATAAAACTTCCTAACTGACACCTTAAAACTAGGAAAGCAATATTGACTCAAAGACAACGTGGGACATGATCCTAAAGCATTTTCCTAACAATCTTTGAGTTGAAGTGTTTCTCTATCAAGTGTCAGAGTCTCCAAATCGCACACAGCATTGAATAGGATGGTACCTGTTGCTTTTATGCAATATATACGCAAGTATAGGCAGTCATAAGCAGTAAGCAGTATATGGGTATTTAAGACCGAATTATCGTCCCACGGAGATATTATGGTGAAAAGCTCAAAAGCAAAAATTGCAATTACTTAAAACTAAATTTCTAACTATAAAAACTAAGATTAAAGTTAATAACCAGAAAATAAAATCAACAAACAGACTTGGGGTTTTCTGATTTAAATTTGAAATCAATTCCTTAAAGCGCAAAATAAAAGAAATAAAATAAGTTGAGAAAATTATTTTTGGGATTTTCGAATTGATTATGATTTTGCAGAATTACCAAAAATTTAAGTGAATAAAAAAACCAGAATTGACAAAGTGTTAAAAGTCTAGTTAAAAACTGGGTTGAGTCTGATTTCTTCCCCACAGCTCTTAGTGTTTGATTACTTAACAAAATTCTTTTACAATTATTTTTCTGTTGGCAGACTAATGTAAATTTTTAATCTCTTAAAAATCTTTTTCCCTTATGTTTCCATACAACTTATCCCTAAGCTGGTGGGACTAAGAGCTTGAAGCTCAGGTCCTTTTTGTCGCATGGAGGAGTAAAAATCACATATGAAATACTCCCTCAAATAATCTCTTATTTAAGTCCATGAGCCTAACTCATTTTCCACCCAATAAACTTATCCTAAGCAAACATATTCCATACGACCGAAATGGAATAACATTCAAACTTATAAATCAGAGTTGAATTAAAGAAATTAAGCATCAATACCAGAAAAACAATCAACACCAGTAACTGAGGTTGGGGTCTCAGTCACCCAACCCTTAGAAAATTTAGCTCAAATCCATAAGGATTGAGCTCAAATACAAGAATGAAAGGAAATACAAAGAAAATAAAATGCAGAAAGCTAAAACCACAGAATGAGTACTATTCACAAAGACAGCCTCGACACTGTGCTTACATTTTTCAAATCAAACAAAATAGAAAACTATTACAGTACTAGAAAAACAAAGCAAAATGAAAATGAAGAAGAAAAAAAATTAGAAAAAGGTCTGAGAGTCAGCCTACAAGCTTTTCTCCTTCCTTTTTATACCTTCTTTCCCACATGCATGGGCCTTGGGCTCTTCCATTTTGTTCCCACGTGCAAGTCCATCATATACACGCTTGGTTCTCTTTTGCGATGCACAACAAAATTCCACAATCGCACCACCCAGTACTTCTAACAAACTCCAGCTCACCCAATCGGTTATGGTCAGTGTTTGGTGTATTTTCCTTTTAAGAGAAAATGGTTACGGTCAAACTTTTGGGTGAATGGTTAATTGAATAACTTGACAGAGGGGTTTTGTGGTTGGATTGCTAACGAAAATAAAGATGGAAGATTGATTTGGAAAGGCTTTGTGGCTGGATTGTGGTGGATGGTTTGAACGGTGAGGTGAAGTGAGAAGGGGTTAGAGTTTGATGACTTAGGATGCTGTGAATTGAAATGAGTCACGCACGATGGATGTCCCTTATTTATGATCTTTTTTGTTTCTTACATTTGTGCCCTTCAGAAGGTTAATAGGATGGGCTGGATGTTGCTTGTCTTTTTGTTTTGGGCTCTGACCTTTGCATTTTGGGCTCTTAATAAAACTCAAATAATAAAATGAGTCCATTAGTCATTCTTGTTAACATGTGTTAGATAATAAATATTAAAGGGGGTCAAAGTTTAATAAATCACTAAAATATAGCTACCCCAATAACATTTAAAGTCTCTTTTCAGAGACTTATCACACCTCCAAACTCATGATGTTGCTTCTTCCCTGGGAACAAATACAAGTCAGCATAAAACAATGAGCACATTTATCAGTCATCTATCATTAAACAATTAACACCACTCCACAACATCGTTCTTAGTCAAAAAGATTTTCAAGTTAACACATGTCCTTTTCTTTCATGACACATTTTTTACAATTCACAGAACTCCAATCCATTTTCTTAAAATAATTTCACCAAAAAAATTTCAAAACAATCCTCAAACAGTTTTGTTAACTTCATGATCATGGACTAATAGTTCCAAAAGACTTCAATCAGATTTTCAAACAATGTTCCAAGACAACTGTTAATCAGTTAACTTTCTCAAGCCATTCTCAATGGTCAAATTCATGACACATGCTCAAAGACTTTGTACTCAGAACAACAGCAAATAAATCAACTAATAAGGTAGCTTGGGTAGACATTTGATTCAACAAAACAACTCAGCAAACAGTGTGCAAACTTCATATACTTGAATGTACTCAGTGGCTAATGAAATAGTAATATAGAAGATCACGATTTTTCCATTTCTTAACAACAGACAACACAATTATCACAACAAGTAATTGAAAGTAGCAATGACTCACTTCCTCCCAAAATTTCCACTCAGTGTTTCAAGGATTTGTTTCTCTCAAAACCGCACTAGGAATAGCCTTTACATAGGCTTGATAAGGTGCTAAAGTTTCCTAAATGCAGCAGCAAGCTGAGGCTCAATCAAAGGGACTTGCAAGGGTTGTAATTTGGTTGAGGTGAAAGTGGGGTATCTGTGAGAATAATGGCTAAGTAAGCTATGATGGAACAATACATTTCAGAAGCACTAATCCAACAATCTTAATGGCTGCTTCTTCTATTGCTATATATTTTTCTTTTATTTATTTACTTTTTCTTTCTTTTCTTTTTTTTATTTTTTTATTTTTTTAAACTCTTTAAACGGTAGTTTGCCTCAAGTTTTTCCTTTAATTTCCTTCTTGTTTTTGTGAAACCAATGCGATTAAAATGAAGAGTTCATTTATGCAAGAGTTTTGATGATAACAAACAAGCATAGAAGCGACGTCAAAGATAATACAACTCGCAACAATCAAAAGTCCAAGGAAGCAATTCAAACAAGACAACAAGAGCAAATCATTCAACACACACGATCAAGATTGAATCATGCTCTTGAGAGCTTAGATCTAAATGTAAAGGTAATTGATTAATGATGCATAAATGGGCTCAAAGGATATTTTACTCTATGCATGCATTATCCATGTCATCAATCACTTCAAAGCTTTAATTATTATGAAAAAGACCCTTGACATATTTCGTAACCTCAAAACATGTTTTACAAGTCAAGGAAATACATTAAAAGTGATTAGAGACGAAAAAGAATGCATCACAACTCATAAAACTGCATTATAGATGTTCTGTCAAGAAAGTATTCGAATACTTTCTTGATGGAATTCGAATACTTGTGACAAGAACAAAGTATTTGAATACCCTAAGAAAAGTATTCGAATACCAGATGAAGTATTCGAATACTTCACGAAAAGTATTTGAATACTCACTGGACAGTGAGTAGTGTAACGGCTAGTTTCGTCCCAACACCTATATAAACTCATCTATTACGAACCAACAAGCTAAGTTTTACTGTTCCATGATTTTGCAATCATTCTTGATCATTCTCATTGTTTTAAAATCATTCATTTCTTGCTCTTTCTCATTTTGATCATAAAACTCCTTTGAGCTCCATTCTTGTGTCATTGATCAATACTCATAAGCTTCAACTTGTATAATCTGTACTTTAAGAGTACAAATCCATTTCTAAACACTCTCATTCTGTTTATTTGAGTTGAGGGTAGTGAGACCCTAGCGTTAAGGTTGCTCATAGCCTTAGAAAGTGAGTGGAAGTGTAAGGGTCTCAAGAACCAAAAGTCTTGAAGGTTGTAGTGGTTTATCAAGCACCCTTGAAGCTTGATCATTAGTGGAAAGTTGAACGAGCGGCTTCAATCTGGACGTAGGTTACGGTGGTGGTTACCGAACCAGGATATATAGTGTTTGCAATCTCTCTAACCCTTTATCTTATTGCATTAGCATTATTTGATTACTTGAGCTTATTTAGATTTACGCTTTGCATATTATTTTCTTGTATTGATTTATATTCTCATAGCCTTACTTGTGTATAAATCATATTAATTCAAGAAAATCTTTTTCAACAAAGAAAGTGAGGCATTTTGCGAAAATATTTTTAAAACTCAATTCACCCCCCTCTTGAGTTTGAGGCCACTTGTCCAACAAGTGGGGTATCAGAGCTTGGACTCTTGTATAGATAGCTTAACTGCTTCAAGAGTAAAGATGGCTTCTTTGAACAACGATATGCCTCTTGAGGAAACTTCAACCACAAGACCTCCTTTCTTTAATGGCACCGATTATGCTTATTGGAAAAGTAGAATGCAAATTTTTCTTGAGTCAATTGATTTCAGAGTTTGGAACATTGTTGATGAGGGATATCAAGTTCCCACTAAAAAGGATGAAAATGACAAAGATGTTCCAAAGAAAGTAAAGGAATTTTTCGAAGAAGAAATTAAAGAAGCAAATTGGAATGCTAAGGCTAGAAATTTGATTACCAATGCTTTAGGTAGAGATGAATATTTTCGTGTAGCTTCTTGCAAAACCGCAAAACAAATGTGGGATGTGCTTGAAGTAACACATGAAGGAACTAGTGAAGTTAAAATTTTTAAAGTTCTTGGATTGACTAGAGAATTTGAATTATTTGAAATGAATGATGGTGAAACTATCCAAAACATGCAAAAGAGGTTTTCTCATATTATTACTCATTTGGATGCATTAGGAGCTTCATATAATAATTTTCAATTGGTAACTAAAGTTTTGAGAAGCTTGAATAGGGAATGGCAACCTAAGGTGACGGCTATTTGTGAATCAAAAGATTTGAAGTATATGTCCATTGCCACATTCTTTGGAAAGCTTCAAGAGAATGAGTTAGAATTGGCAAGACTAGCTTTGAAGGAGCAAGCCAAGAAGAAAAGCAAAGGATTAGCTTTAGAAGCCGCTAGCTCCAAATCTCAAGTGGAGGAGGAAAAAGAAAAAGAGCTCTCCGATGATGAATTAGATGAAGATGAAATGAGCTTCTTCGTGAAAAAGTATGGAAAATTCTTCAAAAAGAAGAACTTTCAAAGAAGACCTCCAATTCTTCCAAGGAGAAGATTCAAGGATGAAGGAGCTTCTCAACCTCCTCATACATGTTATGAATGTGGAAAAACCGGACACTTCAAAGCCGATTGCCATAAGCTTCAAAAGAAAGAAAAGAGTGACAAGAATCAATTCAAGGATAAGAAAAACTAAAAAAAGAAGGCCTATGTGGCTTGGGATGAAGATTCAAGCTCCTCCGATAATTCAAGCAATGAAGAAGCAAATGTATGTTTCTTGCAAGATTCTAAAGCCTCAAATGAGATAAGCAAAGGAATGCAATATATGTGTTTCATGACAATAGAAAATGGCAATGAGTCAGAATCCGAGGTAAACTCTACTTGCTCCTCTATATCCCCTTCATATGATGAATTGCAAAATTTATTTGATGAATTACATAGTGAATCTTTAGAGCATGTTAAATCTCTTAGAGAAATGAGAAAGATCATTGTCTCCTTAGAAAAACAAATTGCATGCTTAAACAAAGAAGTAAAAGAATTAAAGGATGAAAATGAAACACTTGAGATGATTGATGCTAGTGCAAATTGCATTAAATGTTTATCATCAAATGATCATGCATCATCATCATCATGTACTTCATGTGAAAAGCTAAAAGGTGAAATTGATGATTTAAACAATGTGCTAAGAAAGTTTACATGTGGTAGAGATAACTTGAATGTATTGCTTGGAAAACAAAGATGTATGTTTAACAAATCCGGCTTAGGATTCGATATTAACATACAAGAAAATCCTATAAAAACTTTTTCATATCACCATCTTACATGACTAGTAGTCCTTTCATTAAATGCTATCATTGTGGTGGAAAAAGACATAATGCATCAACATGTAAGATTAGAAAGAATAAAATTAGTGGTCAAAAGAAAGTGTGGGTCCCTAAGGGAACTAGACCCACGACTAACACACAAGGACCCAAACAAATTTGGGTACTAAAGATTAAATGTTAAACTTGTTTTGTAGGTATGCTTGAAGAGTGTCTCATCTAAATGGGTATTGTATAGTGGTTGCTCAAGACATATGACGGGAGACATTATCAAATTTCTCTCAATTACAAGAAAGGAACATGGACATGTATCTTATGGAGATAATAACAAAGGAAAAATCCTTGGCATTGGGAAAGTTGGTAACTCCTCATCAACTTGTATAGAAAATGTTTTACCTGTTGATGGTCTTAGACATAACTTGCTTAGTATTAGTCAATTATGTGACAGATTTTAAAGTTGTCTTTGATTCTAAATGTTGCAAAATTGAAAGTTTAAATGATGGGCAAGTTAAGTTTAAAGGCTATAGAGTGGATAATATCTATATGATTGATCTAGATGGTATGCCTTCAAATGACGATAGTTGCTTGGTTAGTAAGGAAAATGATTCATGGTTATGGCATAAAAGAATTGCACACATCGACATGAGTCACTTAAATAAGTTGATCTCTAAAGACTTAGTAATTGGTCTTCCAAAGCTTAAATTTTAAAATGACAAATTATGTGACGCATATGTAACGGGAAAGCAAGTAATGGCTTTTTTCAAATCCAAAGACATTGTTTCAACTACTAGGCCTTTACAACTTTTACACATGGATATTTTTGAACCTACACAAACTATGAGCTTTGGTGGCAATTATTATGCTTTTGTCATTGTGGATGATTTTTCTCACTTTACATAGACTTTATTTCTTGCTTATAAAAGCGAAGCTTTTCAAGCATTTAGACAACTAGCCAAGTTTCTTCAAAATGAAAAATCTTTGAATATTGTCTCTATTAGAAGTGATCATGGGGGAGAATTTTAAAATCAAGACTTTGAAACCTTTTGTGATGAAAATGGAATTCAACACAACTTTTCCACTCCTAGGACTCCACAACAAAATGGAGTTGTAGAAAGGAAAAATCGTGTCTTGCAAGAGCTTGCAAGGACAATGATAAATGAAAATAATCTTTCAAAATATTTTTTGGGCGGATGTCGTAAACACCGCTTGTTATGTTATGAATCGTGCCTTAATTAGGCCAATTTTAAAGAAAACCCCCTATGAACTTTACTAAGTAAGAAATTCAAATATTTCACATTTTCATATTTTCGGTTGCAAATGATTTGTTTTGAATAAAGGAAAGGATAATCTTGGCAAGTTTGATTCAAAATCTGATGAAGGAATATTTCTAGGATATTCACTCACAAGTAAAGCATTTAGAATCTATAACAAAAGAACTATGGTAATTGAAGAATCAATTCATGTGATATTTGATGAGACTAACTCCTCTTTATCTAGAAAAGACACTTGTGATGATGATATTGTAGAGATTTTGGGCAACATGAATTTAAATGACAAAAAGCAAGAAGATGAACACGAAGAGAAGGAGCAAAATCAAAATGAAGGAACCTCTCAAGCCAACAAAGAAGAACGTGATCTACCAAAGGATTGGAGAACGACAAAAGGTCACCCAATTGATGCGGTAATAGTTGACATGTCAAAAGGGGTAACCACTAGAAATTCTATTAGAAATATTTACAATCATTTAGCATTTGTTTCTCAAATTGAATCTAGAACCATTGACGAGGCAATTATTGATGAACATTGGCTCTTGACAATGCAAGAATAATTAAATCAATTTGAAAGAAACCAAGTGTGGGAACTTGTGCCAAGACCCAATGATTACTCAATAATTGACACTAAATGGGTCTTTAGGAACAAGCTTGATGAAAATGGAATAATAACTAGAAATAAAGCTAGGCTTGTTGCTAAAGGATATAATCAAGAAGAAGGAATTGATTTTGATGAAACATATGCTCTCGTTGCTAGATTAGAAGCCATAAGATTATTGCTTGCATTTGCATGTATGATGAACTTCAAATTATTTCAAATGGATGTTAAAAGTGCTTTCTTAAATGGATATATTCAAGAAGAAGTTTATGTTGATCAACCACCCGGTTTTGAAAATCATGACTTGTCTAACCATGTTTTTAAACTCAAAAAGGCAGTATATGGTTTAAAGCAATCTCCAAGAGCTTGGTATGAAAGGTTAAGCAAGTTCCTTTTAGAACAAGGCTTTGAGAGAGGAAAGGTTGATACAACACTTTTCATAAAAAGGAAAAATAATCACATTTTGCTTGTTCAAATATATGTTGATGATATTATATTCGGTGCTACTAACATTAAGTTATGTGAAGAGTTTCCTAATCTCATGAAAAGTGAGTTTGAAATGTCAATGATGGGTGAACTCAACTTCTTCCTTGGACTTCAAATCAAACAAGAAAAAGATGGAATCTTCATCAATCAAGGCAAATATTGTAAGGAGTTGCTCAAGAAGTTCGGAATGGAAAACTCAAAAGCGATTGATACTCCCATGAGCACCTCTTGTACATTAGACAAGGATGAAGGAGGTAAACCCGTTGAGATCACAAAATATCGAGGTATGATTGGCTCACTTCTTTACTTAACCGCAAGTAGGCCGAATATTATGTTTAGTGTGTGCATGTGTGCTAGACTTCAAGCCAACCCTAAAGAATCACACTTAAGTGCCGTAAAAAGAATTTTGAGATATATTATAGGTACTACACAAGTGGGACTATGGTACCCAAAGGGTGCTCCATGTGAGCTTATAGGTTATTCCAATTCCGACTTTTCCGGTTGCAAATTGGATAGGAAAAGCACTAGTGGTACTTGCCACTTTCTTGGTTGTTCACTAGTTTCTTGGCATAGCAAGAAACAAAATAGTATGGAATTGTCCACGGCCGAAGCGGAATATGTGGGGGCCGGTAGTTGTTGTGCATAAATTATTTGGATGAAACAACAACTTAAGGACTTTGGGCTTGAACTTGATCATATCCCTATTAGGTGTGACAACACTAGTGCTATCAACCTAACCAAAAATCCCATCATACACTCAAGAACTAAACATATTGATATTCGTCATCACTTTATAAGAGATCATGTACAAAATGGTGATTGTGTTTTAGAACATGTTGAATCCTCCAAGCAACTGGCGATCATTTTCACAAAACCTCTTTCAAAGGATGTTTTCACCAACTTAAGACGAGAAATTGGTTTAATTGATCCATCTTGCTTGTAAATGTGCATATTTCACCTCTTGTTCTATCTTAATCACTAACTTGAGCGTCAGAGTTTCCCCCACAGTTTATTTGCAGGTACTTTATGTACTTGATATCTTGGGGAGCATATTGGAATACCCAACCCCATTTTCTCATTTCTCTCTCATCGTGCCCTAAGAAACTTCCCCTCGGTCTCTTCTCTGCCTACAAGCGAGTCAAGCAATTGAGCTCTTGGACTCCAGTTTTAATTTTTATTTCATCTCCTTTCAAATCATCACAGGTATCACTATATGAACCCTATCTTTTCTCTCTTCTTGACTGTCTCAAATGGTTTAGGGCTTTGGTATTCGGTTATTGGTATTGTTCTAATATTGTTCTGATTTTATTTCTTAAACCCTTTCAATTGCGTTCATCATGATATACATCAAATTTTATTGTGGTATTATTCTGATTAATCCTTTCACTTGCGTTTTAGGTCAATTTTTTGTTTCTCTCTCTCTCTGTGCTACTCTCTCTGAATATACTTATGATTCTTATATATGCTTGTCTGAAGGTTGCACCATGTTTAGGACTCTTAGGTCTCTCGTATTATACTGAAAGATATCTCTCGAACTTTCTCCCGACTATTTCATGTCTACTGGTTGTGTATTGCATAAGTAATAGAATACAGGTGAATAAGTATCCCAATACTTTTCTGTTTCAGAAAAGTATTTGAATACTATTCGAACAGTATTCGAATACTTCTTATTCAAGGAAAGTATTCGAATACCATTCGAAAGGTATTTGAATACCTCTCTTCCACAGAGAGTATTCGAATACCAGTCACCAAGTAGTGGAATACTAGACATAAAAGTATTCGAATACCAATAAAAAGTATTCGAATACCACATTCTGCAGTGTGTTTTTCTGCTATTATTTTGGTGCTGCATTTGTCAAATCTTGGTTTCCTTATAATCTCTAAATGCCTATCCACTATATCACAATATTATCATCACATTAAATCACACAGCTCTATTTCATTTATGCTTGATTATATCTCCATGATTTCCTCGCCTAATTCTCTTAGTAACTTGCTGATTTTTCTTTCTTTTCAGATATCCTCATGGCTAGCCTATCCTCTCCACGACAGACCCATTCCAAATCTGTCCCAGATATTCCAAGTGTTGAGGCATCATATTTTACTCGTTATTTCCCTAACAACGGTGCTCAGCAAAAAAAATTTGCCACTTACTATCTCCGCCGACCCATCATTGAGCCCAAATACCTTGACTCTACATTCTTTGTAGAGTAAGGATTTGAGATCACCACCATTGTGGACAGGGTCCATCTGCTGGGATTTGTTGAGCTTCATCTCCCGTTTGTAGCACCCATGGTTCGGGCCTTCTATCAAAATCTGAGCTGCAACGAACGTGTGCTGCAATCCAAGGTCAAAGATGTCACTATAAAGATTTATCCACAGGATTGGACCAACCTTATTGGTTTTGTTCGCTTTGGCGATCTCGAGTTTGATGGCTCTGATTGCCGTGGCTATGAGGAATACCAGAGAGAAGAATTCACCAGATCCATTGTTAGAGAAGGCATTTACAAACTTGGCATGGTCAAATTCTCTCCTTTATGTCTGACAGTGCCTAACCGGATTCTCCACTATCTTATCACTCATGTCATCTCACCTAGGGGGTAATCATGTTGTGGTGCTTAACACTGACTTGTTTTTCAGTTGGGCTATTCTTCATAGGGCAACCATCTATTGGCCTGATACCATATGCCGCATTATGCTCGCAGCTCACAATCATCAAAATTCTCCACTTCCATTCCCCATGCTTGTCCAGGCCATTATGGAGTATAGCCAGGTTCCCATGAATGGGGAGGCAAAACCCCCTTAAAGAATAATCATAGAATTGTAGGCACACCGCTGAAAAAGTGTGGCCTTCGCCATGTAGCAGGTGAGTGGGTCTACTCCTCCGTTGCTTCTACTACTGATCCCATGGATGAGGATGCTCATGTTCATGATGATGTTATCTCCGTCAGCAAGGAGATATAATCAACCCTCCATGTCATCCCCTTCAGCAGCGTGGGATGACTCAGCAAATGAAGGATCCGGTGGTACTGGATGCCTTGGTGTATGAGACCATCATTCCCAGATTTGATTCCAACCATGAATCCATGTGAAGAACTCCTTGAAGTATTGTTTCCTCTGAGAGATAGAGTCTCGGTGTCTTTTCCCACAGATTCTCTTTTTAGCGGCCTTCATCCTCCGATAATCCATATACATCTTCCAACTAGTATCAAAGAGTTTCACCATTTCCTTTCCCATTGCCTTCTTCTTTGTAGCCTTACGCTTCCTTTGAGGCTTCCTCTCATGTTTGACATCATCATTCTTTTCAAGAACCTTAAATGCTACTTTCTTTTCTTCCTTAAAAGGAACAAGAAAACACGCTTTAAGTTCTTCACCAAGCTCTTGACTAGAAGATTTTTCTGCTTTCCCCACTTCCTTTAAAACATCAAGACTAAAACAGTCGCCTTTGTCAGAAGAATGTTTCATCGAGTCAAAGACGTTGATGGTAATGGTCTTATCATTCGTCCTTAACTCAAGCTTTCCTTGCTCAACATCGATCATGGCACGAGATGTAGCTAAGAAAGGTCTACCTAAAAGAAGTGGCATTTCATTTTCTGCCTCCATATCAAGCACCACAAAATCAGCAGGAAAGATGAACTTGTCCACCTTCACAAGAACATCTTCAATTATTCCACTAGGCTTCCTTAAAGATCTATCAGCAAGTTGAAGAGAAACCATAGTGGATTTTAGTTCTGTGATCCCTAAGGATTTGCAAACAGAAAGAGGCATCAAATTAATGTTAGCCCCAAGATCACATAATGCCCTGCTAATTTTTGTGTTACCAATTTCAATGGGAATGTTGAAACTTCCAGAATCACGAAGCTTAGGAGGACATTTTCTTGTAATGATAGCACTGCACTCCTCAGTAAGTTCTACAGTTTGACACTCTTGTAACTTGTGCTTCCTTGACAAAAGATCATTCATAAACTTGGCATAATTGGGAATATTAGCCAAGGCTTCAGCAAATGGAATATTAATGTGAAGCTTTCTAAATAAATCCAGGAACCTTTCGTAATGTTGCTTCTGAGCATCTTTCTTGAATCTTCCAGGATAAGGTGCCATAGTTCTCACATAATCAGGACTCAGCTCAAATTTCTTCTTTTCAGCAACAATGGGTTGCTCTTTTTCTTCACCTTTCTGAAGAGGCTTCCCAACCTTAGAAGAAATTTCAACTTCTTTTTCTGGCTTCTTAACTTCATTAAGCTTTTCTTTAACCTCAGGAGATGGAAGTATTTTACCACTTCTAATTATGATGGCCATACAATCTTCCTTCGGATTAGTAACGGTGTTACAAGGGAAAGTACTTGGAGTTCTATCAGCAACTTGCTTAGCCAGCTGGCCAATTTGATTCTCCAAATTCCTGATAGAAGCACTCATGTTTTTAGTATTGGCCATAGTCTCTCCCATGAAGGCATTGGAGTGTTGAGCCATTTGTCCAACTAACCTCTCCAAATCAGAAGGTTCTTTGTTTGGGATTGATGGAGGCTGCAGGTAATTGTTAGAACTATAATCAAGACCACCTCCTTGACCTCTCCTCTGAAAATTGCTACTTACAGAAGGAAAATTCTGATTTCTTGGAGTATTTTGTGGCGGAGGTCTTTGATCATACCAAACGCCATTCACCTGTACTTGTTGAGGTGAATCAGAAGGCATCAAAGGACATTTATTAGACTTATGATTGTCCTGACAATATTCACACACAACAGCAGCAACTTTAGTCTGAACACCAGCAAGCTGCATCTTGTCAAGCCTTGAGGTCAAGTTTTCTATCTGCTGAGAAAATAATTTGTTTTCAGCTAGCATCGCATCATTACCTTCCAGATGAAGGATACCTCTCCTAGGCTTTGCTGACAACACTTCATTTTCATTGGCAGCCATCCTCTCGATCAACTCAAGAGTCTCATTTGCTCTTAGGGATTTGATCGTGCCACCCGCTGCACCATTCAACATCATCCTCACCTCAGGTTTGCAACCATTGAAAAAGATTCTCACCCGATTACCAGCAGTCAAGTTATACTGAGGACACCTCCTCATTAGATCCTTGAATCTGTTCCATGCTCCACACATAGTTTACCCTCTAACTGAGTGAAATTGGTGATATCATTCACCATATGGTTGTACCTCTCCATCGAGAAAAACTCAGCAAAGAACTTCTGAGACAGATAATCTCATGTAGAAACGCTTGCTGCAGGCTGCCTTTCCAACCAACTAAGAGCCTTTCCCTTAAGAGAAAAAGGGAACAACCTCAACCAGATTGCATCATTCGACACCTGAGGGTGTTTGGTTGAGTCACAGATCCTCAAGAATCTGTCAATAAATCTGTGAGGATCTTCACTCTCCTCTCCTCCAAACTGAGCTCTCTCCACCAATTGAATATGGGAAGACCTAAGCTCCCAATTGTTGACCATGTTAGGCTGAACAATAATCGCGTTTGGCCTTTTGAACGATGGAATCAAATAGTATCCGTGAGTGGATTATCCTCTTCATTGTTCCCTGCCATGGTGTGTGCTTCCTCAGACAGAATTCCTAACTCGTTGAATGCAAGCTTCTTCCGAGCAAGTTTTCTGTATCTCTTTTCAGTCTTTGTAATCTCCAAATCAAGTGGAAATTCTGGCTTTTTACCTCGCATACAACTCAGAAAAGAGATTAGTAGCACTGCTCAAATATCACAAAAAAATAAAATAAATCACAAAATCCAATCTTAAAAATCAAGATTATATGATATAAGAAACGTCAATCCCCGGCAACGGCGCCAAAAACTTGATGCTCTCCGGCAAGTATACCAATCGCACAAGTAATATAATGATAAGAAAAGTTCGTCTCCACAGGGATTGTGATTGTATATCAATTAATAGTCCTTTCAAGAATGGAAGAGTTCAAAGAGTTTGTGACAAATATTGTCGATTTGTGTAAAATGAGAACTGAAAATAAAGACTTGTTTTTGAATTTTTGGTTATGAGAAAACAACAAAGATGGATTTTTGTAATTGAGAGAAAGAATTGTAGCTAGAGTGCATTCACCATATGATCCCCACTTCTTACTTTGGATTGATTTAAGAATACTTATTTATATAAATACTCAGATAATTATCATCTAGAATTAATTAGTTAAATTCCAATCCCTTGGCAATTTAACCTTTTAACCTCAATTGGAATCCTAATCCCTTAGTAACCCCTCATGAAAATTAAGCAATGAACATGATAATTAAAGCATCTGCAACTAAATATACATCTATTCCTAGCATGCATAATAATTGTTATCTTACCCCTTTCAAGATCAAAACCCCAATATTCCTATCTAGGGTTCTAACCCTCAAACTATCATCAACTATTAGATTGATCAAGTCTAACAAAGAAAATAGAAATTTCGCACAAGGTAAAGATAAAGAAATTTATATAAACGAGTAGAAATAAACCAATCCATCGTAACAAGGGCTCACATAAGGTTTGTGACCCTAACTACAATAAAGAAAACTTAGCCAACCATTATCATGGCTGATAAATTCAATATTCAATGTTACTTGAGAATGTAGATGGAAGAATAAAGAAGATCAAGAATTTCTCTCCGGAGCTCTCCTTCTGAAGCACGACGGTCTCCTTAGGTCCAGAATTCTAATTCTGTGCTGAGTATCCTTTTTATAGTCCCCCTTTTCATCTTCCAAAACTGTCCTTTTAAAAACACGGTGCTGTGATTTCGCAATCTGGCACTCTTAGCGTCAATTTCACGCTAAGAGCGTGGCTGCCTCTGAATGCTGACGCTACTAGCGTGGGTTCCACGCTATCAGCATGGGAGCAAGAATGGTTTCACGCCATCAGCGTGAGTTCCACGCTATGAGCGTGGAGGTCTCTGATTCTTCACGCTATCAGCGTGACATCCACGCTATGAGCGTGGATCTTCATTTTGGCAAATCTCCATTTGGCTCCAGTTTTGTCTGCTTTTCCTACAAAATCAGCATAAAATTAGTTGAACAATCCTGGATTTGGAATTTCAGCAAAGCAACAATAAACGTTGCCTTTTTACTCAGGATTAACCAATAATCTTCCTCTTTTTGGCTTGAATTTACCCATATGCTGAAGGCATATCATGGTGCAAATAAAATTTCCCCCATTGCTGGATTTTACCACCTCAGACATAAGTAGGATAAGAGGTATGACCCTCAAATCCTTTATCAGGAATAGGGTCTCTGCCTTTCATGATGTCTTCATACCTTTGAAGAGTGTCTTCAAAAGTGAAAGAGGTGACTAAATGACTCTCAAGGTCATTTGTAGAGTGTTTTATTTTAGGACCAAAAGGTCCTCCACTCCTTAGAATTCCCTTTGTAACCATGGTGATAAAAGAAAACTTAAAATTAAACTAATAAAGGGAAAGAGTCAAAATGGTGAGAACAAAAATAAAAATAAGAACAGGGGACAGAAAACACCATGAAGATGGTACTAGATTCCCTCAAACTTAGTCTGAGTTGTCTGGTAAACGAAACCACGAGTACTTTTCACACCTGACAAGACAACATACAAATTTTTGTTAGAACAAAACCAACTGGAAAGTTAAAATTTATTTATTTATTATTATTTTTTAAACTTGTAATATGTACACTCAGACTACATACAAAGCAGAAGATGCAAGATGTTATAAAAAAACATAAAACAACATATCAAAACTAAACATGCTTAATTTATAGTCTCCAGCTAGACTTTTGGTTGCTGTATTTTATTAGACACAAGGGTCACAGAGAGAGATAGAAATGTGAGCTCTCTCTATTAGTTCTCCAAAGTAATGCTTCAGTCTCTGCCCATTTACAGTGAATTTCCTTCCATCTTTTTCACTAATGATTTCTATAGCTCTATGAATATGAACTTTAGTAACCTTGAAGGGGCCTGACCACCTTGATCTCAAATTACTAGGAATTTTTTTTAGCCTAGAATTGAATAAGAGCACTTGTTGTCCTGCTTCAAATCTCCTTTCCAAAATTAGTCTATTATGCCACCTCTTCGTTTTTTCCTTATAAAGCTTGGCATTCTCATAGGCACGTAATCTGAATTTAACCAACTCATTGAGTTGGAGGAGCCTATTTTCACCAGAAGCAGTGGCATCCAAGTTCAGTTGGGTGGTGACCCAGTAAGCTTTATACTCTAGTTCTAAAGGTATATGACAATTATTTCCAAAGACTAACTTGTATGGGGAGCATCCTAGAGGGGTCCTATATGCTGTCCTATAAGCGGAAAGAGAGTCATCTAATTTAAGTGACCAGTCCTTCCTTGAAGGATTCACCTATTTTTCTAAAATTCTCTTGACTTCCCTATTAGTGACTTCCACCTGTCCACTGGTTTATGGGTGGTATGCAGTAGCAACTTTGTGCTTGACTCCATGCTTAGCTAAGAGGGCTTCAAACTGCCTACTGGCAAAATGTTTCCCCCCATCAATAATTATGGATCTAAGAGTCCCAAATCTTGTAAAAATATTCTTTTTGAAGAATTTTATCACCATTTTTGAGTCATTTGAGGGTAAGGCAGCAACCTCTACCCATTTAGACACATAATCTACTGCAACTAAAAATATTGGTTGCCAAAAGATGGTGGAAAGGGGCCCATGAAATCTATGCCCCATACATCAAAAAGTTATACTTCCAAAATAGGTTTCAAAGGCATCTCTTGCCTCTTAGACACATTGCCAGTTCTTTGACACCTATCACACTTATGGACATAGACATTGGCATCCTTAAACAAGGTAGGCCAATAAAGGCCAGACTGCAGCACTTTTGTTGCTGTCCTCATGCCACCAAAATGACCGCCATAGGGTGAGTCATGACACTATTTTAGAATCTCTTCTTTTTCTTCATCCAAAACACACCTCCTGATGATATAGTCTACACATATCTTAAACATATATGGCTCATCCTAGAGGTAAAATATGTTGTCATGTATCAAGTTTTTCCTTTGTTGATAACTCAGCTCCTTAGATAGCATCCCACTAACTAAATAATTAGCTATGTCCGCATACCATAAGGTTATGTTAGTGGAAACCAAAAATAGTTGCTCATCAGGGAAGGTTTCTTTTATAGCTTGCTCAACCTCATTTTTACCTTATTGCCCTTCATTTAACCTAGATAAGCGACCACTTGATTTTCTGATCTTTTCCTATCTTTTATTTCCATGTCAAACTCTTGGAGGAGAAAGATCCATCTAATGAGCCTAGGCTTAGAATCCTTCTTTACTACCAAATACTTGATGGCTGAATGGTCAGTGGTGCCTACCAAATATGATCTGAATTTGTCAAAGGCAAACACTACAGCCAATAGTTCCTTTTCAGTCACTGTGTAATTGAGTTGGGCTCCATTACAGCCAACCATTCAAGGTTTTGCTAGCATAATAAATAAAGTAAAAAATTCTATTTTTTCTTTGTCCTAACACAACCCCCACTACCCAATCACTTGCATCACACATTAACTCAAAGGGCAGTGACCAGTTAGGGGCTATTGTTATTGGAGAAGAAATCAGTTTTTATTTTAGCTCCTCAAAGACTTTAAGACAAGCTTCATCAAAATGGAAAGGGGTGTTGGCTTCAAGTAAGTGACTAAGAGGCTTAGAAATTTTTGAAAAATTCTTTATGAACCTCCTATAAAAACTAGCATGCCCAAAGAAAGATCTAATGCCTTTTATATTAACAGGGGGAGGTAACTTTTCAATCTGGTCTATTTTGGTTTTATCAACCTATAAACTAGCCTTAGAAATTCTATGTCCTAGAACTATACCTTCCCTCAACATAAAGTGACACTTCTCCCAATTTCAAACCAGATTTGTCTCCTCACACCTTTCTAACATTTTTCCCAAATTTTTTAAACACTCTTCGTAAGAATCTCCAAAAACACTGAAGTCATCCATGAAGACTTCCACAAATTGCTTTATCATATTAGTAAAGATAGTCATCATGCACCTTTGAAAGGTAGCTGATGCATTACATAGCCCAAAGGGTATCCTCCTAAAGGCAAAAATGCCATAAGGACATTCTAGGGGTGAAACTAGGTTGGGCTAGGCTAAGCTTTATCCCGAAAAGCCCAAGCCTATGCCAAAAAAATTCAATTTAACCTGGCTCGATAACATAGTACGAGTCTAACTATTAGCCTGGGCTAACCCATTTATAAAAAATAAATAGCCTGCCTTGGCTCGTTAGCCTGTTAATTTTTAACTTCAAAGCAGAACATAATCAACTTCACAAAATACTCAAATTTTGTTGTTAAAACAAAAACCACAATTTCAACGTTTAAACAAAACTATGAATCACAACAATAACTTATCACAATATGCATTTAAGTCACTTTCATAAGCAAGATGCCAAAACTAAATAACATATATTTCATCAAATCCAACAAATCAATCCATAAAATGTATTATGATGCTTGTAGTAGCCAAAAATTTCTCATCATCTTCTCTCCCCTGTAAATACAATTCCAAGGTTACATAATTTGGCAAACAATTTGTAAATGTAGAAGACAAAAAACAAGATTAAAGAATAGAAAGAAAAAAATAAGATTAAAAACAAAAAACCTTTTAACATTTTTTATTTTTTCTTCAAGCCATACTTATTTTGTAGTCAATCTCCACCATATATTAAAGTTTGGATGATATCTTCGACCAAGTTACAATGATAGATATCAATAACTCTTCCTCTAACACTAAATGCTGATTCTGATGCTATTGTAGAGATTGGTACAAATCTTATGCCACTCCCAAAAGTAGTATTGGTGGAGGATCGAACCTAGGTCCTTCCACCATCTACTCAGCTCACATGTACCAATTGAACTATCATCATTTGGTACTACTATGAATAATATTATTTAATTTAATTTAAAATAAATAATATGATATAGGTCGACTTGTAGGCTTATAGGCCCGACATGTAAAAAAAATCTATGTCCTACTTTCTAAATTATCTTTTTTAAAAGTTTAGGCCTGTTCTATTTGACTATATGTAATAGGTCATGTTTGGCCTGTTATAGACTAGGTCGGCCCCGCCCACTTTCACCCCTAAGGCCCTCCCTAATTCAGAAAATAAAAATAAAAATAAAAATTATCCATAAGGTCATTATTAAAAAATAAAATTAATATCACTTTTCAAATTTCAAATTGGATCTTCCTCCTTGTCTCATATACTTTCAAGTTTCAATCTAGCTTCCTTGACATTTTTACTTTTCATTTCAATTTCACCATTCCTAAGTTTAAATGTTTAATGATATATATGTGAATTGAAAAAGGTGCACCGCAATTTAGGGATTTTACATTTGGTAATTGCTTAAAAAATGACATCATTTCATTTTAATTTTTTTAAATATACATGACCAAACTGGGTTAACAAAATTTGATCAGGTCACTAATTTCGTAAAAAATTGATAGAGTCAAACCGATTCTCATGGGATCGATTGCATGATCGGTTTGTTGGCTAACTCAAATCGATCAAGTCAACGGTTCACTCATTTTCGACTCAACCTGGCCCGGCCGGATTTAATAACACTGTCCAGAACTCTAAAATAACATCGTGTTAAGTGGTAGGAGATAAAAATTATCTCACTTAGAAAAACAAACTACTAATGGTAAATTTCAACGGCGTATCAAACTTAACCTTAACAATAATATCTTAAAAATGAATGAACTAAAATCTAATCCAAAGAAGTTGAGGAGATTGGGGGGAAAATGAGGTATTAAGTGATTAATCATAGGTAATAATAATAATTAATTGTAAGGGCGAAAATGGGGTTTTGTTAGATGTCCCGGTCCAACATAGATCAGGGGACATTTCGTTGTCGGTTATCATACCACCACTTTGAAAGTATACAATTATGAAACTATCAAATTAGAATCTCGTACAGTTTTAAACAATACAAATATGCATCTAAAAAGTTTTTAAATTATATTTTAACATTTACATTTTTTTATCTTCGAATGTGGACAGTATTACATGCGATGTCACCCAAGTGAAGTGTGAAGTGTGAAGTGTGAAAGTCAAAGGAAAGCCACAGTCCAATTGCATATCTGATCTCGCATCCGTCGAACAAGATCCGAATTCCAAAATGGGTACTCTTTCATTTCCTTTTTTCTCTCAAATCTCTTGAGTTATTCATATTCATAATACGGGTAAGGGTAAGGGTAAAGGTTAGAGCTTTTCACGATTCTCTAATATAAACCGTTTCTTTTGTGTTTGTCAATTGCATATGCAGCTTCTTCTTCTCCGAAACCCAGCGTGTGGTTGGCTCCAAACCCCAGCAAAAGATGGGGAGAACTCTTCTTCCTTTTCTACACCCCCTTTTGGCTCACCCTTTGTCTTGGCATTGTTGTTCCTTTCAATCTTTACGAGGTTCCCCTCCTTTTCCACCATTTGCATTTGTTCATATCTATCTCTTTATCCTATGTAATATAAAATCCATACTATGAATAGTAATTTTTTTTAATATAAAATACAAAATTAAAGCAAGTTTTTTTTTTTTTTTTTTTCTGTCTCGTGCTCAAAATGAACATCATGGTACTTGGCAGAACTTCACAGAATTGGAGTATTTGCTTCTTGGATTGGTCTCAGCTGTTCCTTCTTTCTGCATTCCAATGCTGCTCGTTGGAAAGGTATGCTCAAATACCTTAAAGAAAATATATTTATAATCACATTTTTAGTAAATTGGGAATTGAAGCCTAAACGAGTACTTGCTTCTCCTGTTGTGCCTCACTTTGTGCTATTTATCCTTATTTAGCAAGAACTAATGTGTTATTGTAGTTTCTTTTGTACTGACTCGCCCAAAAAATAGTTTATCTTCCTGCTGATATAGTCTGTGTTAACAGAGAATAGTGTAATTTTACTTTTTATTTTTAATACTATCAATTTTTGCAGGCTGATAAAATCATTCCTTGGAAGGATCGTTATTGGGTCAAGGCAAGTGTTTTTATGGGGTAAAATTTTCCAAATCTTTGCCATTGTTGTATTTAGTGATATTGGAGTGTTATTTTATGTATTTTGCTGTATCTTTAACTATACTTCTTATTTTTATTAATAAATAATCTTTTTTTTTTTTTTTTTTAAATGGGGTTTCTTGGACATAGTAGATCTAGCCCGTAACCGCTTTGCCCAGCTCAGCTGTTACCTCCCTTATTCTTAGACCCGGGGGCTTGTTTGTGGGGTTCAATCCATCCAAAATGCATTCCCCTCATTCCCTGAGGTTTCAATAGGGGCCTCTCTAGATCAGAACTTGCCATTAAAGTCATTGAAGTTATCACAAGTGGGGTATACTTCGAATACTTTATTTTGCAATTTCTTGTTGCTATCCATCTTGTATTTGTGTCTTAAGCTTAATAAAAGGGTAGCCTGGTGCTATAAAGCTCCCGCTATGCATAGGATTCAGGGAAGGATCGGACCATTTGTTTGGGTCTATAGTTGGCAACTTTACCTTGCATTTGCAGAAGGCTTATTATACAAGTCAAACCTATGACGTCTGGGTCACATGGCGACAACACCAATTGTTGTGTCAAGGTTCCTCTTCTTTCTTAATCTTAATAAGTTTATATCCTAAGTAATAAAGTGAAAAAGTAGGTTTCAGATTGAAACCCCACTTTTAATCTCGATGATGCAAGGAAAGGAACATTGGAAAGGGCATGACCATAAGAATTGAGTGAATTTATCCATTTGAGACATTCTTGATTAAAGCAAATGATTCCCTCCAGACAGAAAGCCTGTAGGACTTAACTTCTAGTACCTTCCTTGTCAAGCTAAGATCCAGAAAAGAAGGGAAGCTAGCCCCTCCTACTAGAAAAGGGGGATGACTTTGATTGTGATTGATGCAATTTCTCATATCTTGTTTGAGGGCTTTTCACTTCACAGTTTCCTTTCATTTTATATTCGGACCCAGTTGTTCTGCATCCTAAAATGGATTTTAATGCTTATATATGTAATTTTTATTTTTGTGTTATATTGAAAAAAAAGAAGATAGTACTTACTTCTCTAAAATCCTTATAATGAATCAATTGCGCCAATCTAATTATATAACTTATGTGTTTGTGTTTAATTAGTCAACCTACTCTCAGCCTAACATGTACATTAGTAATGCTGACAGGCCAGTCTCTGGATAATAATCTTCAGTTATGTTGGGAATTATTTCTGGACTCATTACTTTTTCACAGTTCTGGGTGCATCTTACACCTTTCCATCATGGAAAATGAACAATGTAAGCCAGGGACCTATAAGTTATCTCTTAGTGAGGCCACATACTCTTTATTGAATTGTTCTATTTGATGGTGGCAGGTACCGCACACAACATTCCTGCTCACCCATGTTTGCTTCCTCTTATATCATGTTGCATCTAACATGACACTGCGCCGATTACGACATTTTATTGCTGATTTGCCAGAAAAAGTTCAATGGGCTTATGAAGCTGCTTGGATTCTTGCTCTTGCTTATTTTATAGCATACCTGGAGACAATAGCTATTTCCAATGTATGTTGTAACAAATCATTCTTCTGGTTTTTTTTATTATGATCTTTGTTAGTCTTGCAATTTTGAATATTTTCATGGATTGCAATTCATAATTTTGGGTTATCAAAGCTTTTATATATTCATTATTCCTTGTTATTTAAGTTTATCTTGCATTTCATTTATGAAATATGTAGTCCCAAAGCCTAACCCCAACAATTTGAATTTCAATGCATTTGTACAATTCAAGGAATCCACATTTGATCCTTCAATTTTTCTTGCTTCTTTTGCATAATGCCTCCTCCATCTCTTCATTGTGTTAGGCAAACCATATTATACAATTATTCCACATTGTTTTCTTTTAATTGAAAAATTCCCAACCTTCAAGTGGATATCCTGATTTCCCTACCCAAATTTCTTGAATTGTTATGATAAATTCTTTCACATATTTGTTACACATTTTATACTTATTTTTTGATACAACAACAAAAGCCTTTCGTACCAGTTAGGATCAGCAGCATGGATCAAATGACATCACTGTCTTTTGATGGCTCAAGATATTTTGAGTCGTGACTCATGAATTGTTTCAAATATTTATATTATTGTAGTAGTTTTTGAGGTATCATAGCATTTAGATGTTTCTTATTCCTTCTTCAAGTTTTTCCAAGGTTTTATTAATGATAAAATAATCCCAGAGCCCAGACTTCTTATTTGAGTTTGGAATGTGTAAATACAATTTTTGGGAATCTACATGAGTATATTTGGCTATTCTGCATCGAGGATCTCACTGTGTATTTAGCTTTTGCATCGGTTTATTTTCTATTTAGTTGTTCTTATAGTCTTCTCCACCTTTCTTCTTCTTTTTCTTCCTTTTCTTTTGGTAAAATGTATATCTGCTGCCTAAATTTCTCTTGCTTCTTTCATGCTATGGAATCTCCATCTCTTTGATGTATCAATCAAACCATCTTAGACATTTCTCCCTTATTTTTTTCTTTTTATTGAAAATTTTCCTACCTTCAAGTGAATATCTTGATTAAGCTTCCAATAAACTTGGGAATTCTTACCTTCCAGATGATACATACTTCATTGTATCAAGATGATATCTTGTCTTTTGATAACTCAAGATTCAATATTAATGAGCATGGCATTCTGGATGATAAGATGTACCATTATGCTTAAGTTGATGCTTATATTTTGGTCCTGTAAAGTGCATAATTCTAGATGGATGCACTTACATAGATAGCTAAATTTAATTTTGAGTTCTCTGTGTCAGTTTTTTTCTCCCTCATGATATATAATACTGAAGAAAAGAAGAAGTGTTCTGTCTGAATAACACTTTCTTAATTCATTGAGAGACCCAATGGGTCCTTTTTATATTGAGTACATTCAACTACCTCAACTACTTCAATAAATATACAACCACCAACTACATTACAACCACCAACTACATTAATAAATATCAACTACCAACTAAATATACAACTACCAACTACATCAATAAATACTATCTAGAATATTCTACAATATTCTACACTCCCCCTCAAGTTGGGAGATATATATTGATCATTCCCAACTTGCTGATCAAATCCTCAAAGGTCGGCTTAAGTAATCCTTTGGTGAGGATATCTGTTGTCTGTTCCTTGGTAGGTATATATGACAAGCATACACTACTGTCTTCTAATTTTTTCTTTAATAAAGTGACGATCAACTTCCACATGTTTTGTTCTGTCATGGTGAACAAGATTTTGAGCAATGCTGACAGCAACCTTATTATCGCAATATAATCTGATAGGTAGGGAATAAAAAATCTTTAACTCCTCCAGAAGCCTTCTTAACCATATTCCTTCACAAATACCATGGGCTAGAGCCCGAAATTCCGCTTCTGCACTGCTTCTTGCAACAACAGTTTGTTTCTTACTTCTCCAAGTCACAAGGTTTCCCAGACATAAGTACAATATCCTGAAGTAGATCTTCGTTCCATTGCAGAGCCAACCCAGTCTGCATCTGTATAAATTTCAATCATCCTTTTGTTCCCCTTTTTAAAGAGAATTCCTCGACCAGGGGTGTTTTTGAGGTACTTGAGAATTCTATAAACAGCACTAAGGTGTTTTTCCTTAGGAGAATGCATGAATTGGCTAACCATGCTCACATCAAAAGCAATATCAGGACGAGTGTTAGACAAATAGATTAATTTCCCCACTAGTCTCTGGTACTGCTCCTTATCAACATCTTCCCCGTCCTCAACTCCCATCTTGATATTAGCTTCAATTGGAGTCTCTGCCGGCTTGCACCCAAGCATACCTGTTTCTTGCAACAAGTCTAGAATGTATTTTTTCTGGGTTAAAGAAATTCCTTCCTTACTCCGAGCAATTTCCATACCAAGGAAATATTTGAGAGATCCAAGATCTTTCAGTTCAAACTGGTCAGCTAAACATTTTTTTAAAGAGGTTATCTCCTCGCTATCATTACCAGTGACAATTATGTCATCAACATAAACGATCAGGATAGCAATTCTACCTTTGTCGGAGTGTTTAAAAAATAAAGTGTGATCAGTCTGAGCTTGGGTGAACCCTCTTCCCTTAACAGCTTGTGTAAATTTCCCAAACCATTCTCTGGGAGATTTCTGCAACTTGCACACAGAACCATTCCCTTTTTCAAAACCAGGAGGTAGATCCATGTAAACTTCCTCATGTAGAACACCATTCAAGAAGGCATTCTTAACATCTAACTGTTGCAATGGCCAATCAAGGTTGGCGGCAAGAGATAGCAGAACGCGGATAGTGTTAAGCTTGGCAACAGGAGCAAATGTCTCCTAATAATCTATCCCATGAGTTTGAGTAAACCCCTTAGTAACTAATCTGGCCTTATACCTATTGATGCTATTGTCTGCATTAAATTTCATTGTGAATACCCATTTGCAGCCAACAGTTTTCTTTCCTTTAGGTAATGTCACAAACTCCCATGTTCCATTTTTTATAAGTGCATCCATTTCTTCTAATACTGCATTCCTCCATTTTGGGTCATCAAGTGCTTCTTGAATATTTTTGGGTATCCTGGTACTATCTAACATAGTGTTGAAAGCACGAAAATCTGGAGACAACTTCTCATATGAGATATAATGGAAAATAGGATGAGCAGTGCAAGATCTAGTACCTTTCCGAAGAGCAATAGGCATATCAATGTTGGCTGTACTAGTGCATTCAAGTGGGTTGCTGGAACCAGGACTCGAGTCAGGATCCTGGCAGTCTAGAGCATTTTGATGTGTTTTGCGCCTGTTGTAAAATTTTCTCCATTTTCCAAGAGGATCACAAGGAGGATCATTAGACTCAGGTATAGTGGCTTGATCAGAAGGAGGATCATTAGACTCAGGTATAGTTGCTCCTCCTGTTTCCTTCCCAATAACTCCCCCTGTTTCCAAAGGCCAAGGTAAGACAGCAGCATAATTTGGTTTCCCAGGCTTATCTTCATCCATACCAAGACCAATAGACTCCCCCTGAAGAGAAGTCGGGGAAAAAAAGGATTGTGTTTCATAAAAGGTAACATCCATGAAAACAAAAACCTTACGGAGAGAAGGTGAGTAACACTTATAACCTTTTTGATTTGGGGAATATCCTATGAAGACACATCGAATAGATTTAGGGTCAAGTTTGGACCTGTGATGTGGAGGGATATGCACAAAAACCACACAACCAAATATTTTGGGAGGAAGAGAAGAAAGAGCACTGAAAGAGGGAAAAGATTTAGTAAGACAGGATAAAGGAGAATGAAAATTTAGTACCCGAGAAGGCATCCGGTTAATGAGATAACAGACTGTCAAGACGGCTTCTCCCCACAAATATTTAGGGACATGCATCGTGAATAAAAGAGCTCGAGCAACTTCAATTAGATGTCTATTTTTCCTTTCAGCCACCCCATTTTGTTGAGGGGTGTTAGGACAAGAACTTTGATGAATAATTCCATGCTGATGTAGGTAATCTCCAAGAACTGAATTAAAATATTCAGTACCATTGTCTGTTCGCAGAATTTTGATAGAGGTCTGAAATTGAGTTTGAATCATAGCATGAAAGTTTTTAAAAGTGGATGCTGCCTCAGACTTATCTTTTAAGAGATATACCCAACATACCCTAGAATGATCATCAACGAAAGTAATAAACCAACGAGCACCCGAGACATTTTTTTCACGAGCAGGTCCCCAAATATCACTATAATCAATGTAAAGGGAGAAGATTCATGATATTTCTTAGGAGAATAAGTGACACGAGAGTGCTTTGCAAGCTGACAAATATCACAAAGAAGGGAACTTGGCTTTTTATTGATAAATAAGTTCGGGAATAACTTCTGGAGATAAACAAAATTTGGGTGTCCCAACCTACGATGCCATAACAAAACATCATTACAGTCATCTGATAAACATAGAGAGTGGTTCGAAAAAATCCTCTTTTCACAATGAACCTCTGTAAAATAGTAGAGCCTTTCTTCCTCTCTAGCACTGCCAATCATCATCCCTGAGTCCTGTTCTTGAAAGATACAAGCATTTGCAGAGAACTTAGCAACACAATGCAACTCAGCAGTAAGTTTGCTAATAGAGATGAGATTACAAGTAAGAGAGGGAACATGAAGTACTGAGTTCAAAATAATATGCTCAGAAAGTTTAATGGATCCCTTTCCCGCAATAGTGGAGAAATTCCCATATGCTGTTCTTATTCGTGACGGGTGATAGTAAGGGGTATAGGAGAAAAATAAGGTTGCATTACCTATCATGTGATCAGAGGCCCCTGAATCAAGGATCCAACGATTACTACGTTCAACATGGAATGCCATACCTTTTTGAGCAACATGACTAGTTGCCTCAGCAGGTTGAGACATCAATTTCTGAAAAGACGAATTTTCAAAATTTTCAGCGTCCATGGCTTTCTAACAACAGGTACCTAGAAAAAAGTTCCTCCAAATACGATTTTGATCCAAATATGATTTTGACCCTCAAAACAGGAAGAGGGTTGCTCGCCAAAATAATGAATGAGAGCAATCTTGGCTACAGTGAAACAGTAATTGCTACAGTAATGAACAGTACTGCTACAATATGAACAGTACTGCTACGGGTCTTCTGTGGGTTGGCTCGGAATTTTGTTCTGAACCTAATGGTGGCCTTGGTTTCGTGGTTGGAGGTGTCTAGGTAAGGATTCTGGCTTGGGCAGTGGCTAAAACGAAAAAAAAGAATAGGAAAATGTCTTAAAAGTAAATCAGAACGGGGAAGAGACTGGAATATAACTAGCTCTTGATACCATAAAGAAAAGAAGAAGTGTTTTGTCTGAATAACACTTTCTTAATTCATTGAGAGACCCAATGGGTCCTTTTTATATTGAGTACATTCAACTACCTCAACTACTTCAATAAATATACAACCACCAACTACATCAATAAATATCAACTACCAACTACATCAATAAATACTATCTAGAATATTCTACAAATACTTATTGCCTACATCTATGTGAACTTTTTATACTGTATCAGCAAAGGCAAACAAGAAATTTCCTAGTTTTCTATATTTTTAATTTTAGTCCTCAACATGACAATACGTCTATATCTTTCAGGGTATATCTGCATGAGATGTCATTTGAAATTATTTCTTCTATTTTTAAAATTTGCTCCATCTCTCTTTCTTGACAATGTGTTAGTTTGGGAAAGCTATATATGAAGTGGGCCTGTAATCACTTCATTCTTTCGTGGAAAACATTAGTTTCTAAGGGTGATATGCCTTTGGGTTTTTGTTGTATTGCAAGATTTAGTGTTTGTAATCTTTGTGTAAAATTGCCTTGGTGAGATGCTAAATTTTATTCTTAGCATTGCAGTTGACCTTCGATATGAAATGCATATGTCTGAGAATAATGTTATTTATTGGATGTATGCAGTTCCCTTATTATCAATTTGTGGATCGAGAATCTATGTACACAGTTGGATCTTTGTTTTATGCCATCTACTTTATCGTGAGCTTCCCAATGTTTCTAAGGTAAGCTAGTTGTTTTGAGTTGCCTCATTATGTGTTTGAATTTCTTTGAACATGTACCCCTTTGTTTCTTTGGAAAGAAGTAGTTACATACCCTACCACAAGAAAGAGATATTTGTAAATGTTGTACTAATCTTATTGATGGCAATTCATGTAAATATGCAGGATTGATGAGAAACCTGGCGATAAATGGGACTTACCCAGAGTGGCTGTTGATGCTTTGGGTGCTGCAATGCTAGTCACAATACTACTTGATTTGTGGCGCATCTTTCTGGGACCTATTGTTCCAATCCCAGAAGCAAAACAGTGTCGTCAAGCTGGATTACCCTGGTTTCCAGGACATGCCAATTTAACATGAGATTTTACATGAATAGAACCCACAAAATGGAAAGATTATGGTTTCCATTACACACCAATGCAATCCAAATATATGTTGTTATATGGAGAATCTGCAGAAGAAACCAAAGTTGGATAATCCTTGTACTAATGCTAAATTCATGATCAGATCAATGTTGTGTTTGTAGTGCTTTAATGTTGCATGAGGTAGTAGTCAACGCAGGTGACTTAGTAGTGTCTATTGAAATTAATGACAATCCAGTTCCTTGGCCCTATCCTTTCTGCATTTTTGTTTGTTTTATTTTTTTGTTTTCGTATTTTAACTAGACTCCTACATTTAAAATGAAGAAAAAGTGATCTGTAAATTAGCTGAAAATGATTATAAAATCGAGTCTTCTAGTATTATATGATTAACGTAGTGAGTGTAGAAAATTCATAACACGAACGGAAAGAATGGTAAAGGGTTGATTTTCGAAGTGTATCAAAGTTTATGAAAATTTGATTGTATGGTCTGTATTGTAGGAATGGAACGACTAGCATCTGCATGATATATGCTCAACCAAGTAGCTTGTGAAATATGAAGGCGCGAATTGATCAATCATCAATGGAATGAATACAAGAAAAAGCAGATCAATACAATTATTATTAGTTTTTTTTTTAAAAAAAATATCTAAAGCCAAGTTGGTCGTGAAAATATATTTCCTTTGCATGAAAATTAATGGTTCTTTGTATAGGAATATTTTATACTAAATATTTAACTAAGGATTTTTTTTAGGGTAAAAAATATAATCAAACCCAAAATGATTAGATCAGCTTAATTTCTTTAATTAGGTTAATCATAGATAATAATTATTAATAAAGTTTAGAATTAGTAATAAAGTTTAATATGACTGAATTCGTTTAACCTTTTTCTGATAATGTTAAACTTGAGTTGTTGTCTTCATATCTTTATCAAATTTATTCAAAATTATATAATTATCACAATTATTTAATAATTAATCTCTTAACAAAATAATCATTAATATAAGTAAACAAGATTATTCGCTTTATATGATGGTATAATTAAAAACTTATTTGTATGTAAAAAGTATGTAACATAAGTTGATTATCATGACTATAACTAAAAAAGTAAAATATATATAATTTTCGCTTTTTTAAATTTATCGTTAGTCATTAGATAATTAATAAAATGTATTTATACCTATTTTCTTATATTTTCTTTAAACCGTTGAATAAATAATTTAAAATAAAATGTACAAAAACTAGTCATAAAAATGTGGAATCCTTGTGAAATAGTAGTAAATACTATAAAATAGATAAAAATAAAATATATTTTAATTACGTAAGATGGATTTTTTTTTTTTTTTTTGGTAATCATGTGAGATGGATTTTAATAGTGATGAATTAAACATCAAAATCAACAACATATTTATCTCAATCTTGTTGGGGTCGGTTATAAATTAAACATATCTTAAGAAAATTATTATTTTTTTAAAAAATTTGTATATGATAAAAAAGTACGGAATCATAAATTACAAATATAGAGTAAGTTACTTTTTTTTAATTCTCTTAATTATAATTTTTTTTCATTTTAAGCAATAAAGTGACATTTTTACTTAAACCCTAAACCCAAATTGTAAAACAACTAATGAAATTAATAATTATAAATAGGGTTTAACATTTTTGTTTTTGTTGCATAAAATATTTCTCTGTCACACTCATATAAAAGTGAGAGATTCTCATTTGCAAAGAGTAGGGATGTGCATGGGTCGAACCGAATCGGATTTTTTGAAAAACCGAACCGAATTGATTTAAATGGTTTGGTTCGAAAGTGGTTTGGTTCGGTTCGGAACCGGTTCGGAACCAGTTCGGGTCGACCCTCTTTTGAAAAGAAAAAAATTAAAAATTTAAAAAATAAAGTTATAAAAATTAATTTGGTTCGGTTTGAAAATTGTTCGGTTCGATTCGAAAACGGTTCAGTTCTTAAACCGGTTCTAAAATCTGGTTCGGTTCATGAACTGGTTTTTAAAAATTAGTTATTTTATGGGACGGTTCGGTTCATGATTCGACCCAATTTTTTGGTTAAGAGAAAGAAAAATTTAGTGAGATCCATTCACTTTTATGTCAATATGATAAAAAAATATTTTCTGCAATAAAAAAAAAAATCCTTATAAATATTAAAAAAAATTGAGGACGTTAGAGAGTATAGATGAAAGAAGGAAGGGTTTTCCCACACGTGTGGGAGAAATTGATAAGAAAAAGATATTTATGAACCTCAATCAATGACAATCATCAACGACTCTCCATTTCCCGCTATGGAACCAGTGAAGAGAACTCAAGTAGCAGTAGCATTAGCTTCTAAGTTCTCAAACTTGTAATCTAAACATAGCATAGCATTAGCTTAGGGTTTTCGCTTTGCAATCGAACGCTGAGACCAAATGGCTGCTTTTACTTCTCTCTCCTTCTCTCCTTGCATCCTCTATCTCCGTCCAAAACCAACCACGCTTTCCGTTTCCGTTTCACTTTCTGCGCTCCATGGTAACATTCATAGTTTATTGCATTTGAATAACTCATTTTACTTCATGTTCATGCCATCACTATATAGTAATATGTTAGATATATTGTGTTGTAATGACAGTTATTATTTTCAAGCAATATATGCATGGCTATTATGTTTATGGTTAATTCATATTGTTTGTTTGTAATGTAGGCAGTGATGGATCTAACTCTAGAGTACCTCGCAAAAGAACAAGAGGAATAGAAGGTCCTCGAAAAAGCATGGAAGACTCTGTTCAACGCAAGATGGAGCAATTTTACGAAGGATCTGATGGTCCACCACTTCGTATTCTCCCTATTGGTGGCCTCGGTGAAATTGGGATGAATTGCATGCTTGTTGGTAACCATGACCGTTATATCCTCATTGATGCTGGTGTCATGTTTCCAGAGTAATTCCCTTAATATTATACTCAATTTGCCACATTTAAAACAACATAATTTATCTTTTTTGAAATTTTAAAATTGTAATTTCATTTTATAAGTCATCGTACAATTGTGGCACTCGTGTTTCAGCTATGATGAACTTGGAGTTCAGAAGATTATGCCTGATACAACATTTATAAGAAAATGGAGCCACAAAATTGAAGCGCTTGTTATAACACATGGTCATGAAGATCATATTGGTGCCTTGCCTTGGGTAATGCTTCTTTCTCTATGGGACTTCTGGTTTGACTTGTTAATGACAGAAATTCACTCTTTGTCAACGCTGTTATTCTCTTATATGAAAGTATTTTGCTTTTACTTTATGCCCTGTATAATTTTATTCTAATTGATTATTCATAACAATGTGTTTTATCCTTTCTTTATGTCTGTTCTTAACATAAATTACCTTGGTTCGTCAGGTCATCCCAGCATTGGATTCCAATACACCAATTTTTGCTTCTTCCTTTACAATGGAGGTATTTATTTGGCCGGAAATTTTCTTTGTATATGTAAAGAACCTTGGGATACACCACCCCAAAAGCTAGCTCAAAGGGTGGGAGTACCCAAGGCCTCATAAACTCTACATTAGTTGCACATACAACCAATGTGGGACTATATATCTCAACACGTCCCCTCACACGAGAGCCCATTGGGCTAGAAGAGTGGACAGTGCAACAGGCCCAGCCTACCTGTGCTAAGAAACGCCACAAGAGAAAGTGAGGGACGGCGAGGCTCTGATACCATGTAAAGAACCTTGGGATACACCACCTCAAAAGCTAGCTCGAAGGGTGGGAGTGCCCAAGATCTTATAAACTTCACATTAGTTGCACATACAACAAATGTGGGACTATATATCTCAACACGCCCCCTCACACGAGAGGCCATTGGGCTTGAAGAGTAGACAATGCAACAGGCTCAGCCTACCCGTGCTAAGAAACGCCACAAGAGAAAGTGGGGGGCGGCGAGGCTCTGATACCATGTAAAGAACCTTCGAGCTAGCTTTTGTTCGAGTGCCATATTGATCAACAATATTGTCGTAGGAAGTAATAGCAGTTTGATGTTAGTTTGATTTCTTCATTTTGTGTCACTGTAATTGATATCTATTATTGCTAAGAAGTCGTGGCACAATTTTGTCACCAAATATCTGTTCTTTGCATTGCTTATTTTGTTCATTGCAGTCTGGAGAAAATGATACTTTTTCTTTTTAACAGCTTATAAGAAAACGTCTGAAGGAGCATGGTATTTTTGTTCCGTCTAGACTTAAAGTATTTAGAACAAAGAAGAAGTTTGTGGCCGGGCCTTTTGAGATAGAACCTATCAGGGTGACCCATTCTATTCCTGATTGTTGTGGACTAGTTCTTCGCTGTTCTGATGGTACTATTCTTCACACTGGGGACTGGAAGGTCAGAATTTTATTTATATTTCTCGGTGCATTGTCCCTTTCATTTGCCTTGAATCTCCTGTTGCTGAAGAAGTTCATTAATAGATTGATGAGACACCACTAGATGGGAAAGTCTTTGATCGTGATGCTTTAGAGGAACTCTCTAAAGAAGGAGTAACATTGGTAAGTCACCTTGGATATCTGATACTTCAACATCAACATCAACATCAACATCAACTACACCTTTATCCCAAATTAATTGGGGTCGGTGGTAGATGAACCCAAATAAAATATACGAAAAGGTTGAAAAAAGATAACAAAATAAAAAAAAATAAAAATAAAAATAAATAAAATAGTAATAATATATATATATATATATATATATATAAAATCACTTCCCGTTAAACCCGACTAGCGAGTGTGGGGTGGAGGAAATCCTTGTACGCAGCCTTACTCTTGCATAATTGCAAAGAGTCTGTTTCCTGGGTTCATATATATATATATAAATATAAAAGTAATAAAAGAAGGGGAAATGAAGAGGAAAAGGGCTTAAAAAGAACCATCTGGAACATAAGAATATCAACGGGTCTAACCTTCCACCATGCTTATAGCTCTTCTCCATTTTGTTCTAACGCACACTGTCCGCCAATCTATATCCCACTCCATTAAGTTGTTTTACTACCCTCCCCCGAGTAAGTTTCGGTCTACCTCTACCTTTCTTTGTGTTGAGCTCTTGGTAACAAACTTTTGTTCTTACGGGAGCATCCAGGGGCCTTCTCGTTATGTGCCCAAACCACCTCAATCTATGTTCTCTCATCTTTTCAGCCACCGTTAGTATTCCCACCTTTCGTCGAATGTCTTCATTTCTTATCTTATCCATCCTCGTATAACCACACATCCACTTTAACATCCTCATCTCTGCTACTCCTATTTTATGCTCATGTTGCCTATGTGCTAGCCAACATTCAGCTCCATATAGCATTGCAGGTCTTATTGCTGTTCTATAGAATTTTTCTTTTAACTTAAGGGGGATTTTGTGGTTACTCAAAAACCCAGATGCACTACGCTATTTCATCCACCCTGCTCTGATTCTATGATTTACATCCTCATCAATCTCTCCACCTTTTTTCAAAATGGATCCCAGGTATCTAAAAGCATCTTTCTTAGGTACCTCTTGACCACTTAGATGCATGGGATCTTGGTCTACATCTCTTACCAGAGAAACTCACACTTCAAATACTCAGTCTTGCTTCGACTTAACCTGAATCCTTTAGATTAACGTGCTTCTCCACAATTCAATTTTTCTATTAACACTATCTTTTTTCTTATCAATAAGCACAATATCATCTGCAAAAAGCATACACCATGGCACTTCCTCTTGAATATCTTTTGTTAGTTCATCCATAACTAAGGCAAAGAGATAAGGACTTAGAGCCGAATCTTGGTGTACACCTACCGTGATAGGAAAATAACTTGATGTTCCGTTACAAGCTTTCACACATGTAGTAACCCCATCATACATATCCTTGATTGCCTTTACATACTTTGATGGTACTTTTTTCTTCTCAAGAACCCACCATAAAACTTTCCTTGGAACCCTATCATATGCTTTCTCAAGATCTATGAACACCATATGTAAGTCCTTCTTCTTTTCTCAATATCTTTCCATTAATTGTCGCATCAAGAAAATGGCTTCCATGGTACATCTTCTTGGCATAAATCCAAATTGATTTACAGAAACCTTGGTATCTCTCCTCAAGCGATGTTCAATAACTCTCTCCCACAACTTCATAGTATGGCTCATTAGCTTAATGCCTCTATAGTAAGAACGATTCTGTATATCTCCCTTATTTTTGTAAATAGGCACAATCATATTTTTCCTCCATGCATCAGGCATCTTATTTGTCTGAAGAATCTTATTGAAAAGATTGGTCAACCATTTTATTGCCACATCCCCCAGACCTCTCCACACTTCAATAGAGACACCATAAGGTCCTGAGGCTTTATTAGTCTTCATCCTCTTTAAAGCCTCCTTAACTTCATGTCTATTAATTCTACACACAAATCTTCTATTCAAATCATCATAGGCGTCCTCAAAGTCCACCTCGCTTATATCGCTATCCCCATTAAATAACTTGTTGAAGTAGTTCATCCATCTTTCATTTATATCTTTATCTCTCACCAAAAGTTTTTGATTTTCATCCTTGATGCATCTAACTTGGGACCTGAATCTCTAATACTTATTCTAGGTTTTTGATAATTTATCTTGAGCTTACTCGTTGGATTTAGCATTAGGGAAGAGATGAACTTGATGCAATTTGAAGACCATGGAGGTTTTATAGGCTAGTGACTAGCAGTTTCCTTGAGGTGTATATTTACAATTATGGTGGTGTTGTCTAGGAGGTACCCAAATAATCCCTATTAAGTTGAATATGGCTTTCATGGCAGTGCTGGTAGAACTACGTGAAGGATAACATGTTTCAACTTTTTCTAAATTTCAAGTTGTATTATTTTTATTTGGTGACATACATTTTTGTAAGAATCAATTCAACCCAAAAGTTTAAGCTGGTGGGTGAAGGCTTTCTTTTTTAATGGTTTATACTATTCTCTAACACGCCCCCTCACACGAGAGCCCATTGGGCTTAAAAGGTGGATGATGCATTAGGCCCAATCTATCTGTGCTAAGAGATTTCGCAAGAGAAAGTGGGGGGTGAGGATCGAATCGTGACACCGAGGTTCTGATACCAACACCGAGGTTGGTTCTAATACCATGTAAAGAACCAATTTAACCTAAAAGCTTAAGCTGGTGGGTGAAGGCTTTTTTAATGATTTATACTATTTTCTAACAATTTTAAATACGCAATCTCTATTTGGTTAGTTCATATTCGTTTCAACATGCTTTTTCCCCTCCTTTTCTGTATTGTTAGAAATTTTTTTTTCTGTTGTTTTTGTTCTGCTCTTTGAATATTGCTATGAGCCTATGAGATATAAAAGATATTGGTCTTAAGATGCCAGATGCACATGTGTTTAGAATTTTGCATAATCATATAGACTTTTTGTTATTTCTTTTTTTCTTCAAATCAAATATGGGTTCTTTTCCCTGTTTTTTGTTAGATGTTGACAAAAGAGAGAAACAAACATTGCTTCAGTCATTTCTTTTCAGATGATGAGTGATTCAACAAATGTATTGTCGCCTGGAAGGACAACCAGTGAATCTGTTGTGGCAGATGCATTATTGAGGCATATTTCAGCTTCTAAAGGAAGGGTTATTACAACCCAATTCGCATCAAATCTACATCGGCTTGGAAGTGTGAAAGCTGCTGCTAATTTAACTGGCAGAAAGTTGGTAATGTTCTCCCTTGCTGGTATACTTTAACGCAATTGAGAATGGTTTTCTTGTTTCGAATGACAAAAACGTTAAAAGATTATAATTCGATGATTATTATATCAGGTATTTGTTGGCATGTCTTTAAGGACGTATTTAGATGCAGCTTGGAAGGATGGAAAGGCTCCATTTGATCCATCCACTCTGGTAATAAATGTTCGGAGACTTTACTCCAGAATTGGACCACAGCTGAGTCTAGTGCTGATCAGATTGTTTTATTAACTTGGTTGTTAGTGGAAATTCAGTGCAAGTAGATAAATCACCACTTATGAATTTTGCCAACTTTTTTTAAATTAGGAGCCCCTTTTAGCACCTTGCCTCAGTGCATTTGACTACATTGATTTTAAGAGGTTCTATGTGGTCCTTTAAATACAGTATTTTTGTCTTGTCTGTGAACTTCTTGGCCTTCTTACCTTTATTAGTGATTCAAAACTCATTCTTCAATATATGCACTTTGGACTTTTAGCTCAAGCTAGAGTGAAGCATATGCTTTCAAGACTAGTAGATTTTGATGTTAGATGGTGTGTTACAATTATAAATAGTATTCTCCTCTGGCCTTGTTAACCAGCTTGAACTTTATGGTCAAGTGGTTTCTTTGACATATTTCAATCTTCACTCTTTTGTTAGAATTTCCAGGCAATACTTACTACTTTGACCACTTGTGAACCTATAACTATTTGTCAAACTGTATGTATCTGATCTGTCTTCATGTTAATTAAATAATTACTTGTTTTATTCGTTATTTGTGCACCATTTGTGTTTCTAAAGTTATACTGGAACGTATTCATCTTTATCCTTGTATTTATAACAGCTTTTGTGAGTCTCATGTTTCTTGCCCTGCATTATGTTGTTTCAAAATTTACATAGGTGAAAGCAGAGGATATTGATGCTTATGCTCCAAAGGATTTGCTAATTGTAACAACAGGCTCTCAAGTAAGTTACTTTCAAGATCCTTAAAAGACTGCCTAATTTTATGAATTGCACACATTTGACAAGGTTACGGCATATGAGCAAATATGTTATATTGTGTCAGGCAGAACCACGTGCTGCTTTGAATCTTGCATCTTATGGAAGTAGTCATGCTTTCAAACTAACTAAGGAAGATGTTGTTTTGTATTCAGCAAAGGTATGATAAAATACTGTATTAGTTATTTGCGTTTTACTTAATCTAAAGGCTAAAGCATGTGTAGTATGACTAAATGAACCTGTTGCTAATGAATTGATATCAGTGTATGAACTTACAATATACTATTTTTACATTCAATCCATTTTAGTGACAACTTTGGATTTTTCTGCATGACCTTTCTCGTGTTAATTTCTGAAATTTTTTTCCTACATGAGTAACATTTCTAAATTTTTTTATCAACAAATCAGTTTGCATTGTATAATTTGTCCTTTGATTCAAAATCAAACTGTTAGGTTATCCCTGGTAATGAGTCTCGTGTGATGAAAATGCTAAACCGCATATCAGAGATAGGATCAACAATAGTTATGGGGAAAAATGAAGGTCTGCACACATCTGGTCATGCATACCGTGGAGAATTGGTAAGTTTCTTATTAAATGTCAATGTTTCTGTTGAATATCATAGATACAAGAGGAAATGATAGTAATCCTTGTTATATTAAACTACACAACATCGGTGCTATTATATAGCAAACCAATTGAAGAATACAAAGAGACACACTCAATGTGGGACTTCTACACTATTAACACTAACACTCTTAACACTCCCCCTCAAGCTGTAGCATATAGATCATATGCTACAAGCTTGATACATAAATAATACTCCCATTAGGAACCAAAAACAACAATGCTACATCAACGAAATGAAATGACTAAGTACAACAAATCAACTGGAATGACCATCAGTCTGAAGAGCTGATAAAGAGACAGTGCTGGAATGGACATCAGAGCATGGATGGTGCCGGAATTATCATCGGCAAAGACAACTGAGTTGACCAGGACATCAGCATCAAGATCCCTCTCAGACATTTCATTTAACAGTTGGTGAGCAGCCGTGGTTTCCCCTTGACTATGCTACAAGCTTATTACAAGAAAGACCAAGTAACATAACATCAAAATAAATCTCCTAAATGAGAAACCAAAAATCAACAATGTGCTAAAAATGGCGTCGAAATGAACATCAACATGGAAGATGCCGGAATGATCATCGGCAAAGACAATTGTGCTGGAATGACCAGCAACATGGACGGTACTCCCCCTCAAGAGAAACTTCTAAACAGTGCCGGAATTATCATCGGCAAAGACAATTGTGCTGGAATGACCATCAGCAACATGGACAGTGCTCCCCCTTAAGAGGAACTTCTAAACAGTGCCGGAATTATCATCGGCAAAGACAATTGTGCTGGAATGACCATCAGCAACATGGACAGTGCTCCCCCTCAAGAGGAACTTCGGTGTCGGAATTAACATCAGCGGAGACAACATCAGCAACTTGGACAGTGCTCCCCCTCAAGATGGATGATGAATAGTATAAATACTCCATCTTGGGAAGAAAGAAGATTAAAGAAAAACAAAGTTTCGCAGAATCGGAAAAGTCGCCAGAGACGGCGGTGGGTCGTCGGAAGAGTCATCGGAGACGGTGGTGGATCGCTGAAAAGTCGCCGGAAAGTCATCGGAAAAGTCACCGGAAAAGTCGCCGGAGACGGCTGTCAACGGTGGACGACGCGGTCAACGGTGGTCGGTCAATGACAACGGTGGTCAACCCAACAACTTCCCAAGGATCATTCTTTTCTGATGTGACAGATCAGTCTAAGCTGCAGTCACAGAGCATACTAAGAAAAACCTGAAAAAGAAATAGCAACGGGAATCTCTCAAGGAGGGTGATATCTCTCTATAACCATATTGAAATTATGGAAAATAGAACTAAGTTAAACGGATTAAGATTCCTCTTGTTAGGCTCTAGATACCATGTTGAATATCATAGATACAAGAGGAAATGATAGTAATCCTTGTTATATTAAACTACACAACATTGGTGCTATTATATAGCAAACCAATTGAAGAATACAAAGAGACACACTCAATGTGGGACTTCTACACTATTAACACTAACACTCTTAACAGTTTCTTTATTTCTTCTTTATTCATTTTATCATTAACTATTTTCATTTTCTCATCCTTGTCAATTCAATGCTTTTGCAATATATGTAGCAATTATAAAATCAGTATTACTATTCTACTAAGGAGAGAATAAAAAATATCCTTGATTTTGAAAGAAACTGGACATGGTTACATCCTAATTTCACCTTCCAAAGTCTTCAATGTTCTCGTTAGTATTTGGGGAAAGAAAAATTATGTGATTGTCTTCTTTTCCTGGTTAGATATCCAGATAGTGAGATTTAACAAATGTCATGAATGATCAGGTCTTGTCAAACCAGTTATTTTGTTCAGATGCCTTTCAGTGTACTCATTCATGTAATGTGTCTTTTAAGATAATTTCCATATATGCTTTTTGTCTGATATGACATGTTAATAAAGAGTAAAAGAAAATATATATTTTTGCAGGAGGAAGTACTTAGAATAGTGAAGCCACAACATTTTCTTCCCATACATGGAGAACTCTTGTTCCTGAAGGAACATGAATTACTTGGAAAATCAACTGGCATTCGGCACACTGCTGTGAGTCATTGCCTCCTTAGCAGATGCTGTGATGTAATGGAGAAGAAACTAGTGGCTTGTAACAACGAGATATATATTAACATATCATATGAATTCTAACATAAAATTTTGAAGGAACTGACGAGGTTTATGCACCAGGTTATTAAGAATGGAGAGATGCTTGGTGTTTCACATTTGAGAAATAGAAAAGTCCTTTCTAACGGTTTCATTTCCCTTGGAAAAGAGAATTTACAGGTTGGTGGCCCTCAGTATTCAGTTGGCTTATTTTTAGAAATTATTTAATAATTTATGAGATTTTTTATTTCATTTTTTGGTTTCCTTTTTCATGCAGTTGAAATATAGTGATGGCGACAGAGCATTTGGTACATCAAGCGAACTCTTCATTGATGAAAGATTGAGAATTGCATTAGATGGCATCATTGTGGTTAGGTAAATCTTTCAAGTTTTAAAGTAAGTTAAAGAGAAGTATGACATGTTTAGTGACATCCTAATATTTATCTTTTCCAGCATGGAAATATTTCGCCCTAAAAATTTAGAGAGTTTGGCTGAAAACACCTTAAAAGGGAAGATAAGAATTACCACAAGATGCCTATGGCTTGACACAGGGAAATTAATGGATGCACTCTATAAAGCTGCTCATGCAGCTCTTTCAAGCTGCCCTGTAAACTGTCCACTGGCTCACATGGAAAGAACTGTGTCTGAGGTGTTGAGGAAGGTGGTGAGGAAGTACTGTGGTAAACGGCCTGAAGTTATTGCCATTGCCATAGAAAATCCTGCAGCCGTTCTTGCTGATGAGATAAACACAAAATTGTCTGGCAAATCCCATGTGGGTCCTGGAATATCAACATTAAGAAAAGCGCTGGATGGACATGGGAAGGAAAATCAGACAGTCACGCTGCAAATAAGAGGTAACATCAATGTGCATTTGAGGAATATATATAGAACTGCAGAACTGGTTGGTTTGCTTTTGTGCTTGTATTTGCATTTTATTAAATATGTGATGTTAAGTGTATGTTTACATGATTCTTTTGAACCCACTTTCTTAATGAGTTGAGGGATTTGTCTTGATCTCCCTCTAGATGATTGTTGCTTGCCTGGCTAGGAGAGCATGGCAACATCTCTCACCCAGACTAAAGTGTTCTTGTTCCTTAAACATAAGCAAGCTTTTATACGTAAACCAATCTACTTATGATTTTCACTCTAGCAATGTCCTTCTCAAACCATTCCAATATTGAAGGTCAATTTAATTCCCCAAATGAGTTTTGATTGCTCTCAAGTTGGTTCGCTTTTGTTGTGAATCTTGAGATGATGGATTCATATGGTTTCAAATGCATTTACTAGTAAATTTTACATGGAATACTTTGTGTAAAGCAATTGACAATATGAATGTCTTGGATTATGCTTGTTCTTAGATGGGTAAGAGACAGTAAGTTTCTTTAATAATCAGATGATTTTGTTGTTTATGCAGTAAAATAACATCAGAATACAATGGATCTCCATCATTTATAAACACTACATGTGACTTTTTTTATAGTTGGTGCAGAGACATTTGTGACTTTCAACATAAATTTCTTCTGATGAAATTTTTTAAGCCTACATCTTTTGAGTTTATTCTCCCCCATTTTCTGTTAATTAGTGTAGATGATGATGGCATTGCTATTGACGGACAACTACCTGAGGAAGACACAACTACTTCAAGTGGAGTTCAGGGTGATTTATTTGATTCAGAGGATTCAGATGAATTTTGGAAACCATTCAGTGCACCATTACCAGTTGAGAAGTCAATCAAAGCTAACAATGGTTATGTTTCACACAAGGAGCATAAGCGCAATCTGAAGAAAGATGATTATGAAGACATTGACGAAGCCAAGTCAGAAGAAACGTCTAATTCTGAACCCAAGTCTTCAATATCAATGAAGAGAAATAAATGGAAAACTGAGGAAATTAAGAAGCTGATTGGCATGCGCATGGAACTACGTGACAGATTTCAAATTGTGAAGGGACGGATGGCCCTCTGGGAAGAGATATCTCAAAACTTGATGGCTGATGGGATCAGCAAAAGTCCTGGACAGTGCAAATCTTTGTGGACATCTTTGGTACTAAAATATAAGGTTTGTTTTTCTTTTAAGCAACTTGATGTTAATATTATGAAGAAAACGTATAATTACTTAAAATAATCATCCATAATTCTTGGCGGACTGCTTATTAAGTTTAATGGGCAGTTTGGTACGAGGTAAAAATGAGATGGAAAATTCATGGATGAGCTTTATTAGTAAAATTGTGCTTAAAACCGATCCATGAAATTTTCACCCCTAGTTTCACCCCCATACCAAACTGACCTTAAGGAAACCTCTATATCAGTTGCTGTGAAAAAAGAAAATTAGGGTCTGTTTGATTGTGTTCTGATTTTTTTGTTCTTAAAACTGTTGGGTTAAATTTTAATGAGATAAAAATAGAAAATAGAAAATAGAAATGTGAAGAGTTTTCTGGTGAAGAGTGATGTCCTTAGGTTTGTGTTAGTGGACATTAATGAGTCAGTTATGTTAGTTAGAATATTAATGAGTCAGTTATGTCAGTTATAAAGTAATGAGGGTGTTATGTGTGGAGTTATGTTTGTCAGTTTTATAGCTTATAAATAGCCTTTGATAGTTTGTATGAAATGTAGATAAAGAGAAAAAGAGAAAGAGCAAGAAAGCAAGAATAGAAAAGAAAAGTTTTTTTTGTAGATACACAAGTCTGGTTGTCTCTTGCATCTGTGTGTAGATACCAAATTCATAACAAATTGGTATCAGAGCTATGGAGAAAAAGAGCGAGTTGGAGGTGCCACTCTTCCATGGAGATAAGGATGAAGCATTAGATTGGCTTCTCTGTTTGAAGGAACATTTTCGGAAAGAAAAAATCTGGACGGAGGACAAATGGCAGGTAGCCATGAGAAGACTCAGAGGAAGCGCAATCAAATGGTTCCGTACATGGAACTGCCGCGACTTTAATAATATGTGGAAGGATTTTCTAATGGCCTTCATAACAAAATATTTGCCTGGACGTTTTGATCTGATTAATGAAGAAGATGAAATCATCAATGATGATGATGAAGATGAGGAGAATGATGCGGATGAAGAAGAGACCGAGATGGCGGAATCCGAGGTTGCCAACGGCAACGCATCCGCGGAGGAGATTGACGTGTCGGAGCGCGTAAGAGACGACTCGGAGAAGAAGACGATAGAGATGACTGCGGCCAAGGGAGCCGAGATAGAAGAGGAGGAGAGCGAAGGAGCCGAGATAGAAGATGAGGAGAATGAAGGAGCCGAGATCGAAGCGGAGAAGGACGGGAACGACGAGTCCATTGTCGAGGTAGAAGACTTCGTGGAACCTGAGTGTCTGGAGACAAAGTCGAAAATCGGAAAGGAGATTGAGAAGCCGAGGTGCTTGATGGAGACCGGCATGGAGGAGACCGCGAATTCGAGTTCCGTGTTGATAACCGGGATGGGGGAGATCCCGGCTAAATCACTGAGTTCATGTTTTGGAGAAGAGCTCGACCCCGGCGTGATGAGGTTGATGTCGGAGACCGACATAGGCGCGATTCGGGTTGGAAGTCAGAAGTTGGAGACTGCATTGAATTTATGGTGGAAGTGGAAGATGTCGACACCACCGAAAAGAGACCATTTCCCTGGAGGACGGTGGTCTGAGATTCCATTGATGAGGCGCGTGGAAGCTCTTCTCGATGAAGAAGAACCCGGCGATGAAGAAACTGAGAGCAGAGAAATGGAAGGTGTGATTGTGGATAGGGAACCCGGCGATGAGAATCCTAGAGTTACTTTTATGGAGGAATCATTTTGGCTCAAGCGTAAACCAGAAGAAGATCGTAGGGCGGAATCAGAAAATGATGAGTTGAGTTATTTGCTTGATGATGGGAATCAACGGTCCTCAATGAGTGATGGGGTTACTGTGGTTGAAGAGGCCCAACGTGCTATTAATGTAGCACATGTTGAATCTGAAAGTATTAAAATTGGCATAGGTGTTGTAAAACTAATGGGACGTTATAGTGATACAGATAGATCAGTATGATGACTTGTGTGATGATCATACGTGTAAGAATGGATGTGGAAGTATATCGGAGGATGAGGTCGACGGAGAAAAATTCAAGACTGTCTATCTTCCACCAATGAAGGAACCGCCAGACAAAAAAAAAATTGAAGAAAGGAGTGCAACATGGAAGCAGCGCAGCAGCGAAAAAAATCAACCGGTGGAAAATTCGAAAAAGAAGAATTAAAATTTAAGGGGGAGTTTTGTTGGGTTAAATTTTAATGAGATAAAAATAGAAAATAGAAAATAGAAATGTGAAGAGTTTTTTGGTGAAGAGTCATGTCCTTAGGTTTGTGTTAGTGGACATTAATGAGTCAGTTATGTCAGTTAGAATATTAATGAGTCAGTTATGTCAGTTATAAAGTAATGAGGGTGTTATGTGTGGAGTTATGTTTGTCAGTTTTATAGCTTATAAATAGCCTTTGATAGTTTGTATGAAATGTAGATAAAGAGAAAAAGAGAAAGAGCAAGAAAGCAAGAATAGAAAAGAAAAGTTTTTTTGTAGATATACAAGTCTGGTTGTCTCTTGCATCTGTGTGGATATTCAATTTCTAACAAAAACTATTTTGTATAAGTTACGCAAACGGGTGTTTTCTTTTTTATTTTGAAAGTTAAAAGTCAAAACATAAAACAAAAACAACTCAGATATATTTTCTAAATTTGATTCTAAAAACAAAAAAACAGTCACAATTTTTAAAATTTTGTTTTTGCAAAACAGACTTTATCAAACTAGTTTTTTTTTTTCCTCAGAACCAAAAAACTATTTTTAGAAACAATATTCAACCAGGCCTTAATTTCTTATTCTGATGGTCACTGGCTCTTTTTTTAAAAAAGAAATTTGTATGAGTTTTTGTTTAACCTTTTCACAATACTTACTATTTATGTCAAAACTTTCTCTAAGAAATTCCCATAATGTGCACCAATCTACTTCAGTCTGGGCCACAACAGTGATTGATCCGGTTTTCTTGTGTAAGATAGGAAAAACCTTTTTTCTTTTTCGATCTTGTGAGGTTTTCTTACACCCTTTGGGCGTGAGGTTGTTTGGCAGAGTGAGGCTGTCCCTCCCTACAAGTTGATACAGCTAGGATGAAGATTTCTATTGTGATCGTAAATGTCAAAGTGCATAGGTCGTCTGTACCTACTATCATTGCTGTCAATTTTTTTACCCACTTATTGTGAACTTTCTCATACCATCTCAAAGAATAGGTTACAACATTCTTTCACCTCTGTCTCTCTTGATATTAACTATATTCATTATCATTAATAGGGAGAGTAAGGATAACCACATACTGTGAATGAAAGCATTGTACACCTCATGTCTTGGTATTATTTATAATAGAAAAGGTTACAAGTGTAAAGTAGAAAACTACAGCTTTGTACAACGATCAAAGTGATAATAAATACAATTATATGAGATAGCTACTGTTTCAACTAATAACTTATTTATATTTTAAGCAGGAGATCAAGAATGAGAAGGATAGCGAGAAAAGTTGGCAATATCTTGAGGACATGGAAAGAGTAATATCTGATAGCGAAGCACCGGCAACAAAATGATTTGAAACGTGGTTGACGGGATAAGAAATATTTTGGAGAGCTTTCTACATTAAAATTAATGTCAAGTCTGAGCATGCTGACCGGGAAGTTAATCCATCGATTGCATGATTCTTGTAACGTGGACTCATGACATTGAAGATCCTTAGTATTTTGAGGGCTGAAGGGGTAACAGACAACATATTAGGGATTGGCTTCTATACTAACACCAGCTAATGAGGGGAAGTATCTGGGTTTAAGGGATGTCTTATTCCACCTAAAATACCAGCCCCCTTTTTTTGTTTCCTTTGTTTAATATTTATGTGATAATTAATTTCATTATTTTTGTTGATGGCACATGTTGGGTGCCATGAGCAACCATGGAAAAGTCTTTTGCTTTTTGGCAACAGACAACATTGAGTAGTGAAAGGAAAGTCTTGATGCTTGTACTTGCTAGTGCCTGCTTGTTAAATTCCCAGGCCATATATTTATTTGTTCGTTTTAGGTTCAGTATATTATATAAAAAATAAATAATAAAAAGGGCAAAAAAATAGACTCGAGAAATAATTTATTTATTTTTTTATTTCTCCAGCAGTTCATCAATTACCAACTAATTTGGCTCAAGCAGAGCTATTAAATTTTTAAAATAATTGCATATCAATGATTCAAATTCAAAGTCACTGGTTCAATTAGAATAATACCGGTCAAATGATTCAAGTATTTGGTGGTTAAAAAAATATTTTGAAGGAAATGCAATATGATAGCCTAATTTATTCTGTTGACATGGTTGATGATATTTAAGCTAAATATTTTCAAAAAGGGTGGTAGTTCACGGTGGCATGGTGGTAGTAATGGGTGGTGGTGGCATCGTAGTGGTGGGGGATGGTGATGACGATACTAGTGGTACAATGACGGCGGTGGCGGTGGTCGTATCGGGATGATGGTGGTGGTGGTGATGATGGTAGAAGTAGAAAGTAATTGAGAGAGATAAGTGTTTCTGTGTCCGAAAACAAAAAAGCAGAAATTTTCTGATTCTTTTTTCTGTTTTCCAGCATAAAAATTGAACCGGTTCATCTTGGGAACAAAAAAATAAATCGATTTTACCAAACGATTTTTCTATCCATTTCTGTTTATGGGAACAGAAATTAAAAAAAAATGATTCCTATTATTGGCACTTCTATTCTATAGCAAGAAGGTGTGTCGTGTGTGCCTTACAGATAATGTTAATAAAACTGGACTGGCGACTCGGGAACTAGTAAATCGGTCATATAATCGATTGGATAAAAGAACGGACCGGTCATGCATCAGAATTGGTTCGACCCAGCCAATTTTCGTGAAAATCGGTAACCCGACACAGCCCGGTCCAAAAAAAAAATTCCAATTTTTTTATCAAAAAAACAAAAATCATAAAGGACATATTTGAGTATTTTTTGTTTATTAACTTACATAGGTTATGTACCTATAAGGTTACAACACTAATATTATCTCAACTATGCACTATGCAGAAAATTTTGATTTGATTTATCTGGAGCCCTGTATCACGATCATTATATTTTTGTTTAATCTTTTATTGGATAATAAGGTGTGATTTATTATTTTTTATATTAAAAATTTTATCATTTTTTTAGATATTTGAGTATGTTTATAATTTTGTAATATAAATTAGGGGTGTTCGCGGTCTGGATTGGATCGGTTTTGGAAGCAAAACTCATCCGATCCAATTCCTTCGGTTTGATCATGTAATCATCCATTCGGTTTAGATTTTTTTTTAAATCCGATCCGATCCAATCCAATTTTTTTCGGTTTGGATTGGATCGGTTTTCGATTTTTTGAATATCCTAAAATTAGTTTCATGATTATTATGCAAATAATATTTTTTGTATATATTGGCTTTGTAAATTATTATTTTTTGAAATACAAAAATATCAGTAAACAATACTATAGTTGATGAGACGTGACTAAATTTTTTCTTGGGTTTAGTTGATGAGTTAATGAGTCTTAGGTTTAGAAATTTCTGGGCTATGATGGGGGAAAGGACCAAGTAAGTAGAGGAGAATTAATATATTGGATCAGTTTGGATTGGATCGGTTTTCATCAACCCATCCGAAAACCGATCCAATCCAATTAAAATTTGCGGTTTTTTTTCGGTTTTCGGTTTTTCGGTTTTCGGTTTATTCGGTTACGATTTTTCGGTTCGGTTTCTGCGGTTTGAGTCGGTTTGGACCGGTTGATGAACACCCCTAATATAAATTATAGAATTACATATAATTACCAGGTCCTGCGATTCAACTAGTGACCCATTAATTGAACCACTGATTCATTAATCCAGTACCTCAACCGGATCAATAACCGAGCCATTTTTAATAATGTAACATCCCCGTCTCGAGCCAGTTCAATTAACATACATATAATACAAACAAAAACAGCGGAAGACTTAACTTACGAAAATACGAGCTAACTTTTTCTTTTTCTTTAATCCTTTTTTACATGACATCACATTGCATACTTATTCTAATTTAATTTTTATTTGACGGAGACGAAAATCGGACAGAGTAACCTCTGTAAATCGGACAACTGGGGATTTGCAAATCCCACTCTCAAGGTACCCTGATAGACAATTTATACAGTACATACTTTTAGACCTACCAGATATCCATATAGGATCATATACCCATGCATGGGCGCATGCATAACTTGGCTTCGTGCCACTATGTCTAACAGCATGAAATCCAACACATAAACATAAACTAAATACTACATCATCATATCAACATGCCTGAATACTCAAATGTACATGCATCCAACTGAAAGACATGTACAAAACATATACAGGCCATATACAAAATAAAGGATCAAACATCATGATCACCAAATGAATAGAACACTATACAACAGTACATGTTCTCCAAAAATAACATCTATAATAAATAGTAGCCTCCGGCTACCCAGAACTTCATATCCTCATACTAGTACCTCTAGCCACGGGTAGTGTCCTTGTCCCATGAAGGCTTTTCAATTAACTGTGTTCCTGAAATCATATCCCCAAACGGGGTTAGAGACGAATCTCTAGTAAGCTCCAGGTTTATAGAGAACTCTCCATACCCTGGGCTCACTTCCTGCATGACAGTTAGATACATAATATACAAAATATCATATATCATACTATACTGAACATATCTCGTATAACATATCATATAATCAAATATCATAACTAAACAAAGCATATACACAAATCTTATCAGAGACGTACGCAGTCATTCCCAAGGGATGACCCCAAGCGGAAATCAACGCACGTAATAAATATCATATACAAAAATCATCACAATAATCACATCAGAACAAAGCATATTATATCAGAGATGTACGTAGTCATTCCCAAGGGATGACCCCAAGCAGAAATCAACGTACATATTCCAGAGGGAGTACCCCAAGCGGAACCAAAACCATATCAGAGATGTACACTATCAGTCCTGAGGAATGACCCCAAGTAGACATCAGTGCACATAGGATCAATGGCCAAAGATCATCACATAACAGAGTGTACACAATCAATCCCAAGGGAAGACCCCAAGCGGAAATCTGTGCACATGTTCCCAAGGGAGGACCCCAAGCGGAACTCAACATATAACAGATATATACACAGTCAGTCCCAAGGGAGGACCCCAAGCGGACATCAGTGTATAAACAAATCAATGTCCAGAAATCATTACAGAAATCATATCGAAACATATCAAAGTAAACACATCAAAGATATCAAAGTAAACACATCAAAACATATCATATCACATCATCATATAGCTCTATATGAATGCATCTATATCATATATCTCATACATATCATACAACCTGACCACAGTCCGTACACTATGGCGGAACACAAAGTAGGAGCGAACCCCATAAACATAGAGCTTACCTTTTGAAGCTTTACAAATTTGCTCACTTGTAACACAAGTTACCTATTTAGCTCCAAAGGAATCAAAACACGCTCAGTCCCTAGGCACACCTAGAGAAAGAATTCAAAACGAAATCAATACAATGTTACTACGCTATGAAATTTACACAAGGCATACATCTTATTGCTTACTTTTATTTCTTCACATTATGCCAATCTACAAGTCAAGACCATCCTTTCTTAAGATCATTATTTAACACATTTACGGATGATTACTCGTAACACAAGCAACCACCCGGTTTCATAATTACCTAGGGTCCTTAAATGACCTAACCAAGCTTCTAACATAATCTTTACAATTTTTAATATTTCCTAGTTCCACAGTTCATGCAATGGTCGAAACCAATACCAAGAAAGACTAGGAATTTTCATCAACTCTTTTTACACAACCATTGGTTTGTAGAATCCACACTTAGCCCCTAAATTATTCATATATTCTCATAACATTTTTTTTTAAGTTTAACTTTGCCTAATTTTTGTTCACAAAGTCATGACAACTCATACAAGGGAGCTAAGGTGCCTCTCATTTTGCCTTAAATCATTTAACTACCAAATCATACTTAAATCATGCATTAGGACTTAAATGCATCACTAAAATAATTTTCCCAATAATACCCTAAAGGCCGAAATGCATAGGGTAGGTTTCTAAGGGATTTTCCACAAAGTAATCTCACTTTCACACTTAATCTCAACATACACCAATATTCAAACCTTCACAATTTATGTAATTAAATTTTTTGCACATCAAGCCTAAGTCCCTATTATGGCTGAATCCTAGGGTGCTTCAAGGAGAATTTTTCTTAATTTTTTTTAAACACATGTTCATGGTTATTCTACATTACAACTTACTACACAACACTAATTCATCACAAATTTCCAATTTCAAACTCACAATTTCCACCAAAACATACTTCAAAATTTCAAAACATAAATCACAAAATTTAAACCATGGAAATAGAGATTGTTTACCTCTAATCCCTTATACCAAGCTTATAGAACAACCTCCAAGCAAAGCTTCATGAAAAATCACTATTTTTCTCTTTGATAAATAGTAATTCGAATTGGGAGAAGAGAATAGCTCTTTCTACAAGAAATTTCAGCCCAAATAGATAATGGAATGGATTCTTTGGGTGATTTCTTATGAATTTCATGTAATGCACTTATGGATTTGGTTGATTGTGGAGGGAGATATCAAAGGAAAAAGAATGAAACCCTTAAGCTTCTTCCATGGAGTTCAACGTTGCCACGAGAGAGAGAGAGACGAGGAAGACAGCGTAGGAAGGAAAGAAATATAAAGGAATTGACGGTGTGTAAATTTAAGTTACTTTAACTGGGTAACAATTTATCTATGTACACACTTCCATTCATTACCAAACTTTACCTACTAGACTAGAATATTTTTCTAGTCATATTTCTAACTTTACTTTCACTTTTCGAGTAACTTTGTTTACCCGTATTTTTATCCCTTAACTGTCATTTTAACTCATTTTTCATCAAAGATGATTTTATTTCTTTTTTTTATATAATTATCCTTCAATATTAAATTCATAATAAATGTGAGGGTCATTATAAATAGGGGTGTGCAAAAAAACTGGCTCACTTGCCCTGCCCTTGACCCGACCTTGACCTGACCCATAAATACCTATATTTTTTGAACTGGTTTAAATACTGACTCACTTTTATTTGGGTCAGTTTTAGACCCGACTTGTTTTAATATTGACCCATTGACCCAAAACTTGACTCATACCCATTATGTGAAAAAACAAAATTCACAATTACATTAAAAGAAAAGTTTTAACTTAAAACAATTACGTCAAATTTTTTTACGAAAAATATTTCCATAAAAAATTTTCGCAAAATTTTATTACGAAAAATATTTTCATCAAAATTTGTGACTAAAAACATTTCTGTAAAAAAATTTGACGGAATATTTTTTTTGTCAAATTCTTTTACGGAATCTAAATTCGTCAAAATATTTCACAAAAAAAATATATTCATCAAAAATTTCGACAAAACACATTTCCATCGAAATTTTTTGACGAAATAAAATTTCATCAAAATTCTTTACAGATTTCGAATTTTGGCGAAAGTTTTCGACGAAAACATTTTCATTAAACATTTTGACAAAAAAAAATTTCGTCGAAATTTTTAGCAAAACACATTTCTATCGAAAATTTTCGACTAAATATTTTGTCAAGTTTTTTGATAAAGAATATTTTCATCAAATTTTCAACGGAACGCATTTCTGTAAAATAATTTCGTAAGAATTTTTGACAAAAAATATTTCGATAAAAATTTTGACGGAAAAAATATTCTGTCAAAATTCTTTAGAGAATCTAAATTTCGTCGAAAGTTTCGAATGAAACATTTCCCTCAAAACAATTTCCATCGAAAATTTGGACGAAACGCATTTCCATCAAAAAAATTTGACGGAAAAAAATTTCATCAAAATTCTTTACAAATTTCAAATTTTGGCGAAAGTTTTCGACGGAAAAATTTTCGTTAAACTTTTTGACAAAAAAAAAATTTCGTCGAAATTTTTAGCGAAACACATTTTCATCGAAAATTTTCAACTGAATATTTTCGTCAAGTTTTTTGATAAAAAATATTTCCATCAAAAATTTCTACGGAACACATTTCTGTAAAAAAAAAATCGATAAAAAATTTTGACGAAAAAAATATTATGTCAAAATTCTTTAGAGAATCTAAATTTCGTCGAAAGTTTCGAATGAAACATTTTTCTCGAAACATTTTTCCTTTTAATTTTCGTCAGAACACATTCCCATCGAAATTTTGAACGAAAATCATTCCGTCAAAATTTTTGATAGAATTTTTTTTTGTTTAAAACATTTGATAGAAGAAATCATTTTCGTTAAAACTTTTGACGGAAACTAAATTTCGATAGAAAATTTATTTTTGTAAAAATTTTCATTAGAGAAAAAATTTCGTTGCTTTTCGACAAAAAGTATTCCGACGAAAAAATAATTTTGTGACGAAAATCTCGTCATTTGCAATGTAGAAATTTCGACGAAATTTTGTGAGAAAACCAAGTCAAAAACGAGTCAGGTCAGATTTGACCCACTTCAGGAACCAAGTCAGACCCACTTCAGGAACCAAGTCAAGTTAGATCCGATCCAGTTCTGAACTAGTTCAACAAAATCCAAACCAAGTCAGACCTGACTTGGATCAAATTAAAGCAGGTCGGGTCAAAATACCTGACCTATAAAAACTAAATTGGGTCGAGTCGAACAAAAACCTGACACGACTTGACCCACGCAGCGCGCTAATTATAAATAACATTCCTTAAAGATTACGGTGTGGGTTGAATTTTCCTCTAGACTTTTTAACAATTCGAGCTAAATGCTTTAGCAAAAAAAAACAAAAAAAACAAAAACAAAAGCGGAAACAAAAAAAAAAATCATTTAATAAAATAAATGGGCCATTATGATTAAAAAAGAGCATACGTAATGTGGGCCGAGCCGGCCCAAGTAAAGTCCTTCCTTTTTCCCCAAGCCAGTTAACTTTTATACTTTTCTCTCGTTGCTTCAAACTCAAACGTTTGAGATCTCTTACTGCAATTCCTTATTCTCACAGAATCGGTGCGCCATCTTCATCTTGAAATTTGCGACTTTTTTCTTTATATTTTCTCCCCACATTTTTATTTTGTATTATTTTGTTTTTAATTTTGGATTTAAGGGAATAGTAAGTTTGTTCTCTTTGTTCTCGGTTAGGTCACTAATCTGCAACCATGAAGCTTGATACCAGTGGTCTCGAATCGTTTCCTACACTGATTGCACCTGGAAACGACGTCGTTGGAGATTTCTCCGCACCCCCATCATTCGACCTTCCGAATTCCAATGATGTGAGTACTTGTTTGTTCTCCTATGCTTTGAATTTTACGATTCTGAAAGTGTTCATGCGCGAAAATCATAGGTTGGAAAATCATAGGGTGAATGAAAATAAAAAGCTAGGTTATAGTTTATTGAAAAAGGTTGAAGCTTGATGGTTTTATCTGAAGTTGTTTTGTGTGTGTTTTTTGATCCTAGTTCGATGGCTTCCTGAAAGAAGCTATTCAGATGGTGAAGCCTGCAAAGGGTACTACGACTCTTGCTTTTATATTTAAGGAGGGTGTCATGGTAGCTGCGGATTCAAGAGCTAGCATGGGAGGATATATATGTGAGTGTTAATCAACCCTAATTTCTTCTTTACTACTCTTTTTTCCTTTGGCAAAGGCTGAGTTTTTAATGTTATTTAATGCTAAGTAAATAATTAGTTTTAACTATAGACTGTTGACTTTGTTCTTGACTATTGAGCAATGGCTATATCCAGCTTCGCAGTCTGTAAAGAAAATTATTGAAATCAATCCGTATATGCTTGGGACAATGGCTGGAGGTGCTGCTGATTGCCAATTTTGGCATAGAAATCTTGGCATCAAGGTATTCTATGAAACCTTCTATCTTGCATGATTACTTTTGTCTTTCCTGTTATCTTTAAGCTCAGTTTGCTACTGAAGTGCCTGTTGCACCCTAGTGCCGCGCAGCTTGTCATTCCTTGGTTATTTCGTTGCAATTGTTATTGTTATTACTATTATTATTTATTATAGTTGCAAGTTACAAATATTTGCCTATAGTCTGAAGTATATTTATACTTATTGCCTGAAAATTATTTGTCCTTAGACTTAAGCTTAATCTGTGTTCAGGAAGTAAGTAAGGAGTGAAAGAAAGTGGATGGAATGGAAACGGGGCTATGGGAGGGTACAAACTAGGCATCTGCTCTCTTGATGGGAATGCTATGTAAATGATGGCAATGAAACTGATAAGAAAAATAGTTATATTTTGTTTGGGAACAATAAAAATGGACAAGAAGAAAATTCTGATAATTAAAATTCGGACATAACCTTCTATTTAGGATGAATTTGTTTAGAAAGATAGTTGTGTATAGAGATAGCCTAAATTGTTACTCTAATTTTCTCCCACATATGAAATATGGAGAGATTAATTTAATGGGCGCAACTGTGCAAGGTCAAGGCATTTCAAAATTATGAGTCCTTTTATATTCTTGTTAGTTTTCCAATTGTGGTCTAATATAGCTTTCACACCTATTTACCCCTCAATAATTTGTATTCCTTTAACCTAGGTGCAGTGATTCTGACTGAGCACCCTTTAACCTCTGTAAACCAGTGCCATTGTTTTATTTCCGTTATTTTTATGGGTTTCTTGCTGTCTTCTTTTTTTCCATATACAATCTTTTGTTCCTTGTCTTCCATTTTTATTTATAAATACTCATTTTGTGCATATTTAATGATATAGACTTCCTTCTTGATCAATTAGCTGACTTACTAGACCTTTCCGTATGCCTAATTCCCTATGGTTTTTAAATCCATGTAGATTGTAATAAAAGAACTAAATAACTTGGTTCACATCACTAAAAGAACTTTGTATCTTTTCTTTTGCTTTCCAAGATATGATTTCTGTCCTTTTAAATTTATGAGGTTACAAATTGTTTCTCTGATTTGGCCCATATTATTTGTAGTGTCGTTTGCATGAGTTGGCAAATAAAAGGAGAATTTCAGTAACAGGAGCTTCTAAGTTACTTGCAAATATTTTATACTCTTATCGTGGAATGGGGCTATCTGTTGGTACCATGATTGCTGGATGGGATGAGACGGTAATTCACATGTCAGATTACTAAATGGCTTTTGCTCAGCTAGACCTATTGTGACTGACAATGGTTCATCTCTTTCTAGGGTCCTGGTCTATATTATGTTGATAGTGAAGGAGGAAGACTTAAAGGCACTAGGTTCTCTGTTGGATCTGGTTCACCATATGCTTACGGTGTATTGGACAGCGGGTTAGTTAAACTATCTATTTAACTATCACCTAGTACTCTTCTGCCAAATTATGTCAACAATTTCCTTGTCCTACTAGGTACCGATATGACATGTCAATTGAGGAAGCTTCTGAACTGGCTCGACGAGCAATTTATCATGCAACATTTCGTGATGGAGCTAGTGGTGGAGTTGCTAGCGGTATTCTTTCTTTCTCCCCTATTGGCCCAGCTACATCTACATACAGACTTATATATCTGTTTATTACATTTTGTTGTCATTGTCCCACATACCAACAATAAAATAGTACATATATATAGAGAGAGAGAGGGGTTTGGATCAATTTTCACCGGTGTAAGTGTTATCCTTAATCTTAGCCATTGATTCCACTTGCATCCTCTCACGCTAGATGCAAGTGGGATCAATGATTAAGATTAGGTTTAAGATTTTTTATTCTTACATCGATGTAAGTTGATTTTGCCCTATTTCAAGCAAATTTTAAAAACATTTAAGCAAATATTAAAGAAACACAGATTTAGGAACTCTTGAAATTAAGCCAAATTGAGCTTATATACCAAGGATTTGGCCTTTGCTAAATCTCTTTCTATGAAGTTTGAGTTCAACAGAGCTTTATTAAGCTCGAAAATCCAAGCTCCAGAATGAGCTCAAGCTTATTATATTATTAAAAAATAAAAATAATAATTTATATCAATCTTATAAAATACAATTATTATAATCAGAGCTTGTTTGTTTATATTAAGAAAAAAGTATTTTTAAATAAATAATATTCTTTAAAATTTTATTATAATTACATAAGTTTTTGGGAAGAAAAAGCAAAAACATAAAAAAAAAGCAGTTTTAGTGCTTCTCTTAGCTATTTTCTAATCTAGAAAGATCAGCTTCTAATATAAAGCGCTCTAAAAAAAGGGTCATAAAAGCACTTTTTCAAAGCTTATCCAATCCATCTCGAGTCTATTGAGCTTAAACACAAGTTCTCTCTCTCTCTCTCTCTCTCTCTATATATATATATATATGTGTGCATTCTAGTTTAATTGATATGTCTCACATGAGGCACCTATACATGTGTGCTGGAGCGCAAATGTTCATGCTCACCCAAAACATGATGTGTATTTTACTATGTACGCTTGAATAAATAATTGAAAATCGCCCATGTTTTGTGACTAGGTAGTATGAAATGATAGATAACATTCTGAACAGTTTTGTACCACTGTATATAGGAATATCTTGTAAGCAGCTATTTTAGATGCATAGTTTATAGCTATAAATTTGTTAAGACATGAAATCATTGTGTCTCACTAACTTTGGGATTTATATGATTTCAGTGTACTATGTGGGACCAAATGGGTGGAAGAAACTGTCTGGTGATGATGTTGGGGAACTTCATTACCATTACAACCCAGTTATCCCAAGCACTGTGGAACAAGAAATGGTTGAGGCAACTGGAGCTTGATGGGCGTCTTTCTTAAGTTTACTTAGCTTGCCTGCTTATTTTGAATGAATTGCATTAAACTCTGATCATTTTATATTCGATAATTGACATTAGTTTGACGTTTACAAGTGCTATACTATACTGTCGTCGTGTTGAGATTTGAGATCAAGTCAAATTAAATTTACCGTCGAAAATGAAGTATAGAGCCATATGTAATATGGAGAGTAAGTTTAAATGGGGAAAGCAGGTTGGTTAAACGTGTATTGCTGGCTATTTTCTGATGTAATTCATATTGCGATTTATGGTTTTCATTGCAAGTTCTGAAAGTCAAACAAGAAACTTACGATATGCGTATTTTTTGGTACGTTGAATGATTGTAGTGGTTTATCTTCGTTCACATTGAGATTTGAATTTATTATTAACTTAATAACAGAATCAGGTAAGTAAATTTGAATCACATGGCGAAGAAGTTGAATTTTTAGTTCATTTATGAATTTGAATTATGCCAATTGAGGTTTAATTTTTCACAAGCTGGGACGGCCTACGTGGTAAATCACTACACTAGAAATGTAAATATAAATTGCTTGTGAAATGAAGTTATATCGAATTGAATTTGATTTCAATATACTGTGTCAGTGTAAATCTGGTCTGACGATGCAACAATATATCTTTGGTTTATTTTTTTAATTTTTTGGTAGACACATATCCTTGGTTTTTATTAAAGAAGGCAAAGGATTGATATCTATTTTTTTTATTTTTTTTGGGTAAACGGATTGATATCTATTTTCACGAGTTACGTTGCACCGACATGGGATACGACATGATATTTTGACACGTTAATTCTAAAAAATATTAGATTTTGACACGTTAGGACACGTTTTGATATTAAATAATATTTTAAATTTATATAGTGCATATTATATCTAATATTTAATAATTAAAAAAATTAAAGCTAAACTTAGAATACCTATCAATTTTGCAAAGAAACATAAGATATCACAAATATTTATATTAAACTCAATAAAATGGTAATTGTTATCGAACGAATCTAATAGTTGGAACTAAAAACGCAACGCAATCTTTGAACCTTTTTTGAGTCTCTACAATGCGTGTTAGAGTGTCGGAAAGTGTTAGAGTGTCAGAAAGTATCGGATACGGTACGTCAGGTGTTTTGAAGTGTCGGTGATTCATAGTTAATGAGTAAACCGAATAATTTTTAACTAACATTAATATATGAAATTGTTATTAGTATTTTGGAGTGTTTGACCTTTTTTTTCTACGTTTCATATGGTTCATTTTTAATCCTTTATCTCATTTATCTCTGGTTTTTTCTTTACCTCCTCTATTTTGTCTTTTTTTTTAAAAAAAATTAGTTTTCAAAATAATAAAAAAAAAATTATTTTCTACTTTTCTTTTATTTTTTTTCTTCCTCTCACTCTTTATTCTCTTATTCATTTATTTATGTATCTTCTTTTTTCTTTATTTATTTTATTTATTTTTATGTTATCTTTTTTATTTATCCCATTATTTATTTTTTATTATTTATTTGGGATATGATATTGTTACTATCAAATAATGTTACTACCAAGATCACTATCATATCTCAACCGTTGATTTTCACCAATCAACGGTTAGTATTTTCACAAATCAAACTCATTAATTAATTATTAATTCACAATTAATTAATTAGTATTTTCACAATAAAATAAGGTAGTAACATTATTTGGTAGTAACAATATCCTATCCCTATTTATTTTTACTTTCTTTTTTTTTTTGGTAATATTATTTTTACTTTCTTATTCTTTTTTATTCTCGTATGTATTTTTATTTTCTTTTAATTATTTAGTTTTTTTTAAGGCATAATGTTAATGTTACATATATATTTAAAATTTTATTTTTAATTTATTTTACTTAATTTTTTTGTATTTTTCATTTGAGTTTATCTGCTACCGACCTCAATTAATTTTGGATAAAAATATAAATGATGTTGATTATATTGAATATATGAAATTGCATAACGTTTTTAATATATATTAATATAGATTTTATACTGAGAACATGGTATTGGGCTATGAAGCACCGACACTTCAAAAATCCTGGCGTGTCGTGTCTGACACTTTTCGATACTCTTTGATACTCCGACATTCCCCGACACTCCAATGCGCGTTATAGAAATTCAAAAAAAGGTTCAAAGGTTGTGTTGGGTTGAGTTTTTTTTTTTTTTTGGTACAACGTTTGAGTTTTTAGTTCCAATTATTAGATTCGTTGGATTACAATTACCATTTTGTTGAATTTAATATAAATATTTTGGATATTTTATGTTTCTTTGCAAAATTGATGAATATTATAAGTTTAGTTTCTTTTTGTTAAATTATTAAATATTAAATATAATATACACTACATAAATTAAAATTATTATTTAATATCAAAATGTGTCCTAACGTGTCGAAATCTAACATTTTTTAGAATTAACGTGTCGGAGTGTCATATCGTGTCATGTCACGTATCCCGTGTCAGTATCGCTGCTACATAGGTATTGGGTATGGTGCTAATGGTTTGTTTTCATACATGACACGTTACAATGACAATTGATTATATTGTAATAACCAATGTTATAAAAACCGGTCCGGTTATCGAACCGGTCAGAGTGCTGGGTCATTGGGTCAGTGGTTCAACCAGTGGGTCACTGGTTCAACCGTATGACCCGGATATATATATATATATATATATATATATATATATATATATATATATACTTTTAAAATTTTAATTTGAGATATTAGTTATAATTTTTTATTTTAAATTAAAATATATATGAACATATTAGTTATAATTTTTTATTTTAAATAAAATGATACATGAATAGATATGAAAATATAAAAGATTTCAAAATTATTAAATTTTCCTTGTGGGTTTAAGAGAATAGTGAAGTTAACTTTGTCCCATTTCAAAAAAAATTGAAGAGGTCCAAATTTCCAAAATCCTAATATTCCCATTGAACATTGCCTTCCAATCTTAGTTAGCAAAACCGTAGCCGCCCCCTTCATTTTTCGCTGGTTTTAGCCAAAACCAAAAACGAAACCAGCATATAAATGGTTTTCTGGTTTTCGCTTCAATCTTAGTCACTAACTCTCGAAGTCCAGCCGCCTCTGTCTCATGAACCCTTAGTTGATTAGTCCTCTTGGCTGTTTTCTGGTTTCTTTTCCTATGGTTCCGTTTCTGGTTTATCTCCTCCGGTTTCTTTTTTGGTTTTCTCTTCTGACGTTTCTGATTTTTTTTTGTTTCTTAATGTTGTGCCTTCGAGGTGAGGGAATATCCAAGTGTTTTTTGAACCGGCGGGTCACCGATTTTAGGAAAACTTGGCCGGTTCGCACCGAGTCAAACCGGTTCACGTGTAAGTCTGATCCAACATGCTACCCGGACCGGTCACACCACCGGTTTACCGGTTTTCGGTTTGAACCGGCCGATCCGGTCCGGTTTTTACATCACTGGTAATAACACATCGTGAGATGTGGACCGGTGGGTTATCATAATTTTTTTATATTAATTTAAAAGAATTAATATTTGTCCTTTTAAACGACATAAAATTATATTATTTTAGTTAAAATTTCTGTATTTTATGGTAAGAGAAACAGAAATTATGGTAGGAGAAAGTGAAAGATTTTTTTAATTTAAATATTTATAAAATATATTTGTTTTAAATTTTAACTAAAATGACAATCCTTTTAAAAAGATAAATATTTTTCCCTAATATAAAAAAATAAAGTCAAAGGATATGTTAAAAAAATCTTATTAAAAAAAACTTCTTAGAAACGGTCCTAACTCGTTCACACGGGGAAGCATTAATTTAACAAAGGGATTTGCATTTGTCATTTAACATAACACAACAAACTTTCCTACACACACAACATTTTGTGGGGCCCACACTTTTTGAAGAAAAAAGAAAAAAAAAATTACGGCACGCAAAACGAATCTCTATAACATTACACAATCACTTTTTCTACAACATAACTCTTATAAAACCCTTTAACAAATTGGTTCTTTAATCTTAATGTAATCATTTTTGTAATAATTCGATTTTATATTATAAAATTTGCGTAATCAGAATTCTCATATTATTAAGCGTTGGGCTTTATCACTAAGTACATGAATCACTTGTTTTTGGGTTGCTTCTAAGTTAATCAAACTTAATAGGAAGAGCTTTGTTGTTACCATAATGCTATCCAATTTAATCAGATTAATCGACTAATTGACGAACCGATAAAAAAAATGTTGGTTTTTCCCCGTGATATTAGAGTACTAAATATAACTTGACGCAAGTTTGATGTGAGTCGTTAGAAATTCAAAATTGCATGTCAAGAAGCAAAGTAAAAATGGCTTCATTATCATTAAGGATGATAAACGAACCAGGGACCTTTTAACAGCATTTGTCTCGACTCGTGAAGACTTTAACTTACATGCCTAAAATCGATTATTAAAATCAGGCTTGTACTTGTATAAAAACTCGTTTAATAAAAAGGTATCAGACTCCAATTTAAAAGTTCGGCCTTAGAGTCTTTCAGGCTGGCCTGATATATTAATTTTTATTTTTATTTTATATTTTTTATACTACTTTTTATAGCCCTTTCTCTCTCTTCAATCCATTTCACTCCATTTTATTGGTTAAATAGATTTTTTGAATGATTTTGTTCTATATTATGATGTTTGAATATACATTGAATTTATGAATATTTATGGAATTACTAGTACTGTTGTTGATTGTATATTCTATTTAGATAAATTTTTGTTGACTTATTTTTTTTAAACATGCTAAATCAGACTTTTGTTTTTTGTAAATAAATCAGCATACAGGTCGATAATTATATTCATAACAGGTAATAGACTTGGTATACATTTTAAGATCAAAGTTCGGCTTGGAACAGTTCGGCTTGGAACAGTTCGGCTCGGCTCGGTGTGTTAAGACTCCTAATCATCATCCTTGTAAAGGACAAAAGAAAAGAAAGGGGGGGGGGGGGGGGGGGGATATGCCTCCATTAATGTAGTATTATGTTTAATTGGCAAGATAGATTCTCAATTCTCTAGTGCAAACTTTCTGTTTTCATGCCAGTCTTTTAGGATGGAAAAGGCCGATTTTCCATTGGATTTTTTCCATCGCAAATTGCGGCGGAATTTGCCACGCTGAAATGCCCTCACGTAACAAATGTTAAGGTGATTCTAGTACTGAAGATCTGATTTTGAACTTTACAAGAAATAATAATTGTTTTTCCAGTAGAACAAATCACAATAAAGGTGTAAATGAGAAGTGAAACCAATGGTAGGCATGAGCATCCAAGGCTAAAACTCTAACATTGAAGCATTTCAGTAATGGGTGGGTCTGATGAACAAGTGCCAAGAGATGGTGATGAGTCTGATGACCCACATATGGCGATTCCAGATGTTACGCGATAGCAAGCTTGTTCCTTCATCTTCAATTAAACGAATTAATGGAAAAGAACTTACGTATATAAATTATGCAGCGTAAATTATCCATAGAAATATATATATATATATATATATATATATATATAGGATCGGGATCATTTTATACTAGTGAAAGTGATCGGGATCATTTTATACTAGTGAAAGTTATACTTAACAATCATAACCATTGATTCTATTTATATGTATTGACTTTTGTTTATTAAATAAGTGAACCATTACATACACATAAATCAATAGTCAAAATTTGGTATAAGACTTCTTATTCTTAAACCGGTATAAGCATAACCTGCCCCTATATATATAGGGTAACTCTATTGACTTTTGTTTATTAAATAAGTGAACCATTACATACAAATAAATCAATAGTCAAAATTTGGTATAAGACTTCTTATTCTTTAACTGGTGTAACCATAACCTGTCCCTATAAATATATAGGATAACTCTATTGACTTTTGTTTATTAAATAAGTGAACCATTACATACAGATAAATCAATAGTCAAAATTTGGTGTAAGACTTCTTATTCTTAAACCGGTGTAAGCATAACTTGCCCCTATATATATATAGGGTAACTCTATTGACTTTTGTTTATTAAATAAGTGAACCATTATATACAGATAAATCAATAGTCAAAATTTGGTATATGATTTCTTATTCTTAAATCGGTGTAAGCATAACCTGCCTTATATATATATAGGGTAACTCTAAAATAACGTCGTGTTGGGATTTGAGAAAAAAATATAGGATATTTTTATAGGTTTACTTTTTCTACAGTTAATGTAAATAACTTATCTACATTAAGCTCAAAATGACGTCGTTTTGAGGCAGAAATTAAAGTATTTTTATAATTATAATTTATTTCAGGATTATATTTATCTTTTTCATTATAATTTTTTAATTTTTTAACTCAAAATGACGTCGTTTTGGGAGCAAATATAGATAACTTATCTACATTCTCTTAAAAATATTAAAGCCATTTTAATAAATTTATAATACAAAAGGAAAGTAAATATTTTAAAATATTATGAATTTTTTTTAATAAGAGACGCTTTTTAATCATGGCTGTGTGTGTCTTACTGAGATGTGAATTTATCCTATTAGAGTATCATCAATTCATATTTGGGTGTTTTGTGTCTCGGAAAATGATTTGTACTTGTGGCAGAAATCATAAGAGAGAGAAGAGAAAATGAGATAGAAGAGAAAAATTTGTGACAGTGATAAATGATTTCTGCCTGCAAAAATTATTTTCTCTTTTTCTTTATTGGGGTTGTGACTAAGGTGAAAGTGGGTTGGGTTGAGCCGAGCCGAGCTTTGTTTCGAAAAGTTCAAGTTTATGTCAAGAAATTTCAATTTGGCATGGCCTGAGCATAGTACGAGTCTAACTATTAGCTTGATTATAAAAAAATAAATAGATTAGTTTGACTCGTTAGCTTGTTAATTTCTAACTTCAAAACAGAACCATGAATCAACTTCACAAAATACTCAAATTTTGTTGCTAAAACAAAAATAACAATTTCAACATTCAAACAGAACCATTAATCACACCAAAACTCATCACAAGATGTATCTAAGCCCCTTTTAAAAGCAAAATGTTCAAACTAAATAACATATTTCAACATATCCAACAAACAAAATTATACTATGTAAATTAAAATAACTACTAACAAACACATCATGTTGTTTGTAGTAGCCAAATGCTTGTATTCATCTTCTCTCTCCTACAAATGCAATTCCAAAATTACATAAGTTGGCATACAATTTGTAAATGTAGAAAACAAAAAACAAGAATAAAGAATAAAAAAAAATAAGATTAAGAAACAAAAAATATTTTAATAGATCTATATAGGTAATCTTACATGCTGAGATGTTGGTTCCTCCTACACAAAAAATTAAAGTCAGATTTCTATTAAAAATTAATCGAATATAATTAAATTATAAAATTATTTCAATTGATTAAATTTATACCTTTTATTTTTTTCAAGTCATACCTATTATGTAGCCAATCTTCGTCGTATATTAAAACTTGGATAGTATCTTCAGTCAACTTAGAAAGATAGGCATTAATAACTATTCCTCCAGCACTAAATGTTGATTCTGATGATAATGTAGAGATTGGTATAGATTTTGTGTCACTCTCAAAGATAGTATTGGTGAGTGAACGAACCTAAGTCCTTCTACCACTTACTTAACTTACATGCATCAATTGAACTATCACCATTTGGTACTAATGTGAATAATATTATTTAATTTAATTTAAAATCAATATTATGATATAGGCCGGCCTGTAGGCTTATAGGCCTGACATGTAAAAAAACATATCACCTACTTTCTAAATAAGCTTCTTTAAATGTCCGAGCATGTTCTATTTGACTATATGTAATATGTCAAGTCTAGCCTGATATAGGCTTGGCCGTAGGCCCTTGTAGACTGGCGCAGCCCACTTTCACCCCTTATTTTGAAATAAAAGAGAAGTTATTGTGTATATATAATGAGATTAATGTTTGTTCATTTTTTTTTTGGTAATTATGTTTGTCCTTTTAAATAACATGGAATTATATTGTTCTAAGAGAAACAGTTGGTAACTTGGCGCTGAGTTAGTGGGATTAGATATGTGTTCGATTCCCGCTGAATGCATTCTTGGAGAGGGGGCTGAACCTTTAGCCATCACTGTTCCCCCGCACTCCGGATTAGTCTCATAGCCGGCTCAAAGAGTCGAAGCTCGTGGGGATACCGGAGGGAGCCAACTCGTCTCAAAGAGATAATTAGGGTTGGGTAACTACAAAAAAAAAAAAAAAAATTATGGTAGAAGAAAGCGAGAGGCTTTTTTTAATTTAAGTATTAAATAAAAATAATAATTTTAACTAAAATAACTATTTTTTAAAAAAATATATGTAATAAATGTAATATGGAAAAGTATTTCTCCAGTGAGCTCAAAATGACGTCGTTTTGGAGTTATAAGATTAAAAAATTATAATGATAAAGACTAAAATAACCCTGCATTATATTATAATTACAAAAACACCATGATTTTCGTCCCAAAACGATGTCGTTTTGGGCTCACTGAAGATAACTTATCTCCATTGATGGAGAAATCCTTTACCTTATATAATATAGGAGAAAATTGTTTCTGCATTTGATTAGAAATCTTTCTGCAATTGCTCTCACAGATTTTTATTTTTATTTTTTCAAAATTTAATGGATCCAAGTTTTTTGTTTCACTGCCACTGTGGCAAAAATATATAACCCATAATATAGATAGGTTATAATAGTAATTTTTATTCTCCTATAAATATTTTTATTATCATCGGATCAAAATGATATCAAGAACTTTTGCTTGATATTATTTTATAATTTTAATCTAACTATATAAATAATAATATAGTATAATAAAGGGACAGCATGTCCCTATAATAAATTCATATCTCAGTAGTCGGTACGACACACGGACACATTTTGAACGCTTATTGGGCCGATGTGACATGTTTGCGGCCACCGTTGACGACATGCAAAAGCAGTTTACCGTTAATTGTCGTTTGTGGCATTATCCAATTAGATATACTATTTAAAACAAAGAAAAAAAAATTTCGATGTTACTTTAGACAACTTTGTCTAATGTTCATCGAAATGACGTTGTTTTGGAGTTAAAAATTAAAAATTCAAATAATAAAGATTATTATAACCCTGAAATAAATTAAAATTACAAAAAGATCATCGATAAACATTAGATAAAGTTATCTAAAGTAACTTTAGAAAAAACAAACCCTTAAAACAATCATAATATAATCATTTAATGATTATTTTTTTATCATGCTTTATTCCAATATTTTTTTTTCTCTTTTTTCGTTACTGTTATTTTGTGTATAAATAATTCCAATATTTTTTTTTTCTCTTTTTTGGTTACTGTTATTTTGTGTATAAATAATCAAATCCTCTTACTTAATATTATAAATGATTATTATTTTTCTTATTTCTCGTTATTTTTAATTTATTCATAAACAATTAATTTTTTTTTCATATAACATGGTATGTTAAATAATCATAAGCAATTTGTCATGTTGTTTATTTATTGTTATTAGCCCACTAATATTTTGACACGTAAGTCAGGCGTGGCGACCATAGTCTTAATTATTATCTCTTGGAACACTCGCAGCAGCTTCTTAATGTTTCTTCAACGCGACCTCAACGCGCCACTTACACCGACTTTACAACCGTTTTTTATATAAACACCACTTTCAGTGTTTCACAAAACCACGTTTCATATTCCATTCACCAAAGACCACATTATATAAACAAAACTTCCATTTCCATTTTGCATACAACACAACTAAGTCACGTTTTTGCTACAAAACAATTAAGTAGTGTGTTGTGTTGGTGGCAACAACTTTCCTTAAAGGTTCTGTTCTCTGTACGTGCATTATTATTGTATATGAACATGAGCAAGGACGCAGGATTTGAGCATGTTCTTAAATATTTTGATGAAGATGGTGATGGGAAGGTTTCACCTTCGGAGCTCAAGCACAGGCTAGGTATAATGGGAGGGAAGCTTTTGCTTAAAGAAGCGGAAATGGTGATTGGGGAATTGGATTCAGATGGTGATGGGTTGTTGAGTTTGGAGGATTTGAAAGCGTTGATGGAAGGAGGAGGAGAGGAACAGAAGTTGAAGGACTTGAGAGAAGCTTTTGAAATGTATGACACTGAGGGGTGTGGTTTTATTACCTCCAAGAGCTTGAAGAAGATGTTTGAGAAGATGGGAGAGTCCAAGTCCATTGATGAATGCAAAGTCATGATCAATCACTTTGATTTAAATGGAGATGGCATGCTTAGCTTTGAAGAATTCAGAATTATGATGCAGTGATGCCTCTATGCTCTAGTACTGTGTATGTATATGTATATTGATTCTGGGTAATGTATAGTTTGTAAATTCTCAAGTAGCTGGGTGGATTTGATTGATTTGTTTGCACATGCATGATCATGTGTATAATTCTGTTTAGCTGCTTCTTAATATTATTCGAATAATAACTGTTAGATTTCGCCCACATTCCTATTTTGATAATTAGTGAAATTTTCTTAATTTCAGTTGTAATATTATTATAGGGTCTTTATTTTATTTTATTTTTAGAAAATACATATAAAAAAAAGTTCTTACTCAATAAGGAGGGTAAAATGGTTGTTTTCCAAGTGAAATTTTGTACGTTATAAATACAGAATTAGGGAACTACTTATGAGCTTTCGGAGTTACATGCTTCCGAAAATCACAAGAACCTATTATTATCATCACTTTTGAGATCAAGTTTGTGTTTCCAAAAATGTTCGTTGAATTCGGGTATAGTAATGAATGCCGCAACTTATTATTTCAACGCTCTTTCTTTGCAAAAACATTGTAGATTTTATGTGCATTTTTTTATTTTCAAAATTGTTGATCACAAATATAAAGGATAAAATCTTAAAGATTAGGAGTTCAATGAAATTGAATAGAAGCAATGTTTTCTGTGTTATTGAATCAGAAGCGTATCTTCTTAATACATAATACTTCCATTTATGAATACCCTGTGCTTCTAAGATTCATGCTTGCCATTGTTTGTGATTTTTCAAAAAAATATTAAAAAAAGTGTAATAAGCCTTGATCCATTTAGAATCACATTTTAAAACCAATTAATTCAGTTGGGTTTTCCTTTGTCGGTTTAGAGTCATTGACACTGACAGAAGAGTAGCTACTTAGTGTGATTGTTAAGTTTGATAACTACAAAGCTCTATCAAATAATTTACAAAATCTAGCTATGCCAAGCCCAAAAAATTGAGTAACCATCATACGAGAAAAAATTATACCAAACTAATCCTAAATACTTGCATTTCTCAATTTTCACGAAATTAATCTTTGCACCACACCTTGACATGTAAATCCCTGCAGTTTTATATCCAAATTTCTTCCATATCTCTTTATTCCACTTATTTCTGTTAGTATATTAGATTCCCAACACTAGAAAAAATGAGTAATTTATCATTTAGTCTACATCAAGATTACAGATAGGTTGCTTATTCAGCATCATTATAACAAGCACATTTGTAGATGTGCTCTTACAAAAAAGGGGAAAAAGGATACGGGAAGAAATAAACATAAAAATAAGGGTAAATGAATTATTTTTTATCGTATCTGGTAAAAAAAATGTCCTGAATGCTCATTAGGTACTCCTTAAACACTGGAAATATTTTCCAATTATAACACCCTTCTATTGGTCCTCCGCTTCAGCACACTTAATTCCATTATTTAAATGTTAGGACCAAATATTACCAATACCCACAAGCAGTACACCTATCCATTGCTTACTACAAAAGCATTACCTGTACAAGTCAGGTATGAAAATGCTTACTACAAAAGCATTACCTGTACAAGTCAGGTATGAAAATAAAATGTTTTATAGAAAGCATTTAATAAAAGATTTGTCATGAACATTGAAGGAATGGTACCATTGCAGAAGTCCAATATTTATCAATGATTTGCATACTTGGCGAATGAACTAAAGGGAGCTCTGTCATTATCTAAATGCTTATTGTTTCAGCAAATTCCGTTAGGAGTGACAATACTTTTACAGGGTCATACGACTCATCTTTTTCTAGTACGGAACTAGAAAATTTTCAACATATCTTTTCTGTGGTGGCAGCCAGGGGATGAGGAACAAAATAAAAGCAGCAGAGCCTGACCAAAATTCTGTTAGGCTCCACTCCTTTCAAAACCCACCGTCCCACAGGTAAGGGGGAAAAAAAAAACTATATTTCATTTTACAGACGACATGGCTAGGCAGCAAGCCCTGCAGCAAGCCTCAAGAGACCAGCAAAACTACAAATATGCAGGCTTCAGGACGGGGTGGCAGTAATGGGAGAAACATTTGTACAAAGGAGAAACTCTCACATGAAATAGCTGAGTGCTCTCCTTACTCTTGAACCACCTTCACCATATAGTTCATTCCATTGTAAAAGTTCAGTCATATTTACGGATTCAGAGGAAACACTTGCACACACCTGCTTGGATATGACATATAAAGTTAATTTTATTTTGGAGGTCTGAAGGGCTGGAGGGAGCTAGTATAAAAGAGATTTTCTTTTCACATACCTGTTGATGGGCATATTTAAAGTCTTCCATGTTTAAAGATCGGATATCTGCACTTCCACTTAATGCTGGAGCAGGTCTACCTTCTGATAGAGCAGCAGCATGTTCCTGTAATGCATAAAACATATTATATTCATGCAACCAGGTGGAATGATTCAATGCTAAAACACAAACTCAAAGAAGTTCCTAGCATACTGCTCAGACACCATTGCAAAGTGCCATACCTTTTTTTCCTTTTCCAATATTTCTTTAATTGGACGGTGCGCAGCAGTTACACACAGATTCTGCAATTGAAGAGCACGCATTAAGGCACCTAACCCATAACCTTGATTTTAAAAAGTATAAGGTAAAAGGAAAAGGAACACCCATAACCTTAAGATCACTTCCAGAATATCCATCAGTCATACTTGCAATTGCATGCAAATGAACATCAGCAGACAAGTCTTCTTTTGCAAGTATAACTCTTAATATTTTCGCTCTATTTTGAGCATCTGGCAAATTTACCATTAATCTGCAGAAGATCAAAGATTAAGAAAACTTCAAATAAAAAACAAAAAGGATCACTTTTTTATTTTTAATTTCTTTTCTTCTTTTTTGTGCAAGTAAAGAGAAGGGTGACATAAAAAAATTAAAGGATTATTTCCTTCTTGATAGTCATTTATTTAATCAGTGGATATGATCATACTCTGGATCAGAATTGCAGGCAGTACTGCCCTATGTTTTCAGCCGAATTAAAGCCCCAGTCAGTATTCGCTTTCCATTATGCCTAAATGCCAAGATCTCCCAGTCCCATTAACAACAACTCCCCCCCCCCCCCCCCCCCCCCCCCCAAACACACACCACAACACAAAAAAAAGAAAAAAACGAATTAAAACATGGTATTCACCTCCGAGGCAGCCTCCGAATGACAGCCTCATCAAGGTCAAAAGGCCTATTAGTGGCTGCAAGCACAAGAACCCGCTCAGAATCCTTTGTACGTAAACCGTCCCAGTTCACCATGAATTCATTTTTCATTTTTCGCATGGCCTCATGCTCCCCAGGATTTTCCCTCCGGCCCAACATGCTATCAACCTATACAAGAACCCAGCCCAGTTTTCACTGATTTATTATCAGCTGATAATACAAATCAATAACATTTTAAGCAAAAGGCTTACCTCATCAACAAATATCACACTAGGAGCAATTTTACTCGCCAGAGAGAAAACAGCTTTCACGTATTTTTCGCCCTCACCAAACCACTGAAGTAGAAAGGGGAAAAGAACACGAGTTAAAATGAACAAACTCATAGGGGAGGGATTACTATAAATCCAGCAAAGAAAATGTAACCTTAGACGTGATGCTTGACATGGAAATGTTGATGAAATTTGCACCTGCTTCAGTAGCAACTGCCTTTGCAAGCATTGTCTTGCCAGTTCCAGGGGGACCAAATAATAGGATACCCTTGCAAGGCTGCACGAAAGGTGATTTACAACCCCAAATCAAAGAAAGTCATATTTTGTCAAAGGGTATGCACAATTTTATCTATTTTTAATAATTGTGAATTTTACTGGAATAAAGATATATTTCTGTTGAAAGTTGAAACTATAGAAATTTAAGAAGATGAGGAAAGGAGAGACACTGAACAATATTCTCTCATGTATATGACGTGATATGATGAGATACAAAAGACAAGTTCTAACTTTTATTTATACTAATGCTGGACTTCTGATCTTAATTAAAAAGAAAAAAAAAAAAAAACACTCCCTGTTACACCCGACTAACGAGTGTGGGGTGGAGAAAATTCTTATACGCAACCGTAACTCATTGCATAATTGTAAAGAGGCTGTTTCCTGGATTCGAACCCATAATCTTTCAGTCACGAAGGAACATTTTTACCACTGCTCCGGTTCGTCAAAAAATATGGAAATATGAAATGCATGGAAATATGGAAACAAATCATAAGAGAGTATTTAAGATCTTTTTAACTATTCTTAACAAATAATTATGATATTATAAAATATCTTCTAGATATTCTAGAACTCCCTCTCAAGCTCAAAGCTTACTAAGATTCAGCTTGTTACAATTAAACATACTAAAAGAAAATAAACTGAAAATATAACCTAGCGATAAGAGACGGGCTAGGCTGCATCTACGACTGGAGACAGGACCTGCATCTAGGATAACAGATGGGGGCCAGACAGCATCTAAAGACTAAAGGTCAGAGTGCATTTGTGATTGAGCCATCTGTGGAAAAACAGGCTATAGCAAAAGAGAGATCGAGTAAACAAAAACACAACATTGATTTTGGTTGTAATCAAGTTCCATGAACTTAACACAATGAAAGGGAGAAACTATTATCAAGCTGGAAGAAGCAAAGCTAAAAGAGACTGAATGATACTCTCTTGTATATTCTGATGTGACGTGATGTGATGCAAAAGACAAGCACTAACCCTTATTAGTGCTAATACTAGACTTCTAATCCTAATTAAATAAGGAAACAAATCAAGAAAGGTAAGGAAATATGTAATCAAATCCTAAGAGATAATTTAAGATACTTTAAACAATGCTAAGATACAATCATGAAGGTATGAGATAACCTTTAGATATCCTAAAAATCACAATGTTCAGGAAGCAAAGCTCTGAATATTCTCCTAATACCAGTTTCTCAAAACCAACTGCATATCAAAGATGCTTTTTCATGGTTTCATGGCAAATTTTAAACAACACGATTTACATATCTTGCAAAAAGTCTTATATCACCCAAAAAGGCTAGAAAAAATAAAATATCACAAGAATTAGGACGGCTTATTCATCTTTCTTTTCCCCTCATTCAGGTGAAGAAAGGGAGAAGGGTTTCAAAAGGTTTTTAGCCTTTCAAAAGCATCATAAAATCAGTCAATCAGCGAAGTAAAAAACTAGTAAAAAAGCAGGGAAGGTAAGAGAACAATATTAATGGGATCTAAATCCAACTGTCAACAGACATGAAAAGGAATACATGTTAAGCAATAGAATGCATTTCAATCTTTAAAACCTTGGTTAATTGCCCCTTGCGAAAAAGCTCGGGTCTCTGTAAAGGAAGCATCACCAATTCCTTCAATGTATCCTTGACATTTTCAAGAGCTCCAATATCATCAAAAGTAACACCGATGTCACTAGGTGGAATAACATCAGCCAAAAGCCTCTTTTCAAACTCATTTTCTGTTACAACATCCTGATTTCAGAAAACACAAGAAGCAGGATGATTCAGAAGATAGCGTTTGGAAATGGGAACAAACTACCAAATGACATTATCTCCTACAATCAAAGCAGCAGAAGTTCATAACAATCACCTTAAGAGACTTCTTCAGGCTCTTCGACTCATTCTGGATAGCCTGTAAGATCCCAATTCCATACTGGATGCTGGTCGAATAAATATTTTATTGAAAGAATAATTAATGATTAATAACAACTATGAAGGTTAGAATAGAGTATATATAATAATTAAAATAACAACCAGTGCAAGCTAATAATTACCTCTGACAAGACAACGCAAGTTTTGCATCAGGATCAGCTTCAGAATTCTGCATGAGATGGTGGCTTACAGCCCAACCAACTATCTTCTCAGCAACTGCAATATAGCAAAAACAATATAGGAGAAAGATTTAAGCTGCAAATCCTTAAGCACTTGGTGGTAGAAGTAGAACATACTTTCATTTGTAAGCGTCTCGTTAATGCTCAAGGTCTCAATTCCTTCACATTCCATCCCACAACGACTCAAAACCTATAAATAAAATTTGATGAATTATAATTATAACTTAAGAACACCATAATTGCAATTATAATTTATAAACCATATTATTTGTAAAACTATACAACTCAACATGGTCAAACATGAGGTGTGAAACCTTGGAAGTTAGAACATGATGAATTTAAGAAGACAAAACAGAATGATAAGTGACAGAAGGCAATTAAACGCTCCAATTAAAATAGCATATGAAACTACAGTTTGTCTAGCTTCTTATTTTTTGAGGTGTATCCTGTTTCTTGGATTAACATAGTCTAATCACAATATGAGTATATGACAAAGTGGTATACTGGTATGTAATAGTTGCATGTGAGAAACTCCAAAACAGTCTAAAGGAGATAAGGAATTAGCTGCAAAGGACTATATTGTCATCATGACTATTACACTTGACTACTCAAGTCAAAAGAAAGACAGGCTTTACGTTCCTTTAGGAAACTTACATAATTCTTGCAACTCTTTATAACACTTTATGTCTTATTTTTCCTTTTGTTTTTTTGGTCATGCCCACACCCCTTTTTTTTAAGCCCATAACTTTTGCAGCTTGTGGCCAAGGGTAGTACATGCAAGACAAACCTAACTTCATCTTTTTGGAGTTTGAGACCTTGATTACAAACCTCTTATAACAATAAATCTTGCATAGCCATAATTGCATTTCCAGCCAGTATACAGAGACTCCAATACAAATCTAATATTATTTTTTACCAACAGTCCTAGCAAAATGACCCATATATCATAGTCAAGATGCTTACATTTAGCATTGATTTAAAGGATATTAATGCCAAATTTCAACATCAACATCACCTTTATTCCAAACTAGTTGGGAAAAGCAAAAACATATTAAAGAAAAATAAATAATAAATAAGAAAAAGTAATATATAAAAATAAATAAATATAAAAATTCAACTTCTCAACATTGCTAATGGCTTTCCTCCACTCTGTCCTACGACAAATTGTAGGACAATCTAGTTCTCATTTCATTAAATCTTGTTTTACTACTTTCCACCACGTAATTTTCACCTAACCTCTTCCTTTCTTTATGTCATGCTCCAAGTCACAAATTTCTTTTCTCACAAGAGCATCTAAGGGTTTTCAAAGGACATGCCCAAACCATCTCAATCTATCTTCTGTCATATTTTCTTTTACCGGTACTACAATTTTTCGTGAAATATCTTCATTTTGTATACATCCATCCTTTGTATGACCACACCACACACGTGAAGAAGTCTAGTGCACCGGGGGGTTTTCCTTTTATATGACTACACATCCATCTAACCATTCTCATTTCCGCTACTCCCCCATTTTATACTCATTTTGTTTATGTGCTAGCAAACATTCAGCTTCATGTAGCATTGCAAATCTTACCGCTATTGTATAAAATTTCCCTATTAGTCCGGGAGAGATTTTATGATCACACAAAATCCTGTAACACTCCGCCATTTCATTCAACATGCTCTTATTCTATGACTTACATCCTTCTCAATCTCTCCCCCCATTTTGCAAGATTGGCCCTAGATATCTAAATGCATCTTTCTTGGGTACCTCCACTCCTAGCATATTCACTAATTCTTGTTTAAGAACATTATCAACAAAAATAGTGCCAGATTTATGCGAAGAAATTATGTTGAAGCTTCCATTATCAGCAAAATAATTGATATAAACATGAATTTTATTTTTCCTTGGACACTTTAGAACAAGAAGTTCAAAGATTATATCCACTGCATGAAGTCCTTGCTCAAATTGGCACACTAGTTGGCAATTAATAGTAGTACCAAAATGGAAGGGGGTGGCTCAATGGGCAAAATAGTTTGGATCCATAAAAAATGACTCTAAAGGAAAATGCCGTGTATTTGCCAAAGCAATGATTTTGAAGACCAAATATAAGGTGCAAGGTTAAAAAAAAATTAAAAAAAGAAAAAGAAAAAGATTCTTCTATGGAGTAGTTTGAATTAAAATTACAAGCACACACAAGCTACTTACTGTACGCAAATGGTGCAAATTTCCTTTGATTTTGAGAGTCTCAACATCTCGATCAAGTTGCTGCTTCCAAGACGCTAGAAGTGCCTCATCCTATAACGGGAAACATATAATGAATGTAATTGTTAGTTATAAAAACATTAATGTACCTTCACCCAATACTTTAAACTTCTAGAATAGTTATTTTATGACATGATATCAAAGCTTCTATAACCAAATGATCACAAGTTCGATCCTTGTCACTCTCATTCTTCTAAATAAAAGTCAAATTTTAGCACAAAATAAAGATGGGCTTATGCATTATCCATGTTTCAAGTCCAAAAGACTCTTACAAGGGATGTGTTGAATATAAAATCATTCATGTACCTTTATCCAACAACTTAAACATATGAGATATTTGGTTTATGACAATTACATTATATAAGGAGCAAAAAAACACTGATGACAAGCAATCCACTGCACAAACCTGTGGCATGTGAATTATTACTTTATTTGGGAAAAGCTTAGTCAAAGTTTTGTTTGGCTTTGGGACTTCCTTTCCCCTATCATGCAATCTTCCAAAACTATCCTGAAAAAAAATTACAGACATATGATGTTACTAAAGCTGATAAAGTCTGAAAGAACTTCCCTTAAGTTGCATGTGAGAAGACATGAAAACACGAGCATATACAGGATTTTCCTCTTTTGCTCTTCGCAATAGAAGACTGAACCCAAAAGGAGACGTAGTTCTTACAGGGAAAGCCAAGTCAAGAAGGGCAGTCTGATTGCTGCCAAACTTTGTAAAAAGCAAACCCCCAGGATGTGACTGCAAGGAAAAATAATTATATATCAATAACACAATCACTTATTGTAAAGACCCAATTCAACCCAAAAGCTTAAGCTTGTGGATGAGGCTACATTAATGGTTTTATATATCTCTAACACACCCCCTCACACAAGAGTCTATTGGGCTTGAAGGGTGGACAATGCACAGGCCCACCTACCTGTGCTAAGAAATTCCACAAGAGAAAGTGGGGGTGGTGAGGATTGAACCCGTGACACCGAGGCTTTGATACCATATAAAGAACCAATTCAACCCAAAAGCTTAAGCTTATGGATAAAGCTACATTAATGGTTTTATATATCTCTAATACTTACACTGTCATTTAGACCAGGGATGAAAGAAAAATTCAAAGGATCATATATTTAGGATATCCAATTTGTATCTTCAACTAATATACACATCTTCTTTCTCAGTTTCTCATTTAATAAAATAAAAGCACATATATAAAGCCCATACCTAATAAATATTACAGATCTATGGACTCATATATTCAATCTTTCGACAAAATTTCATGCACCTAAACCAAATGATACACATACAAAACTTTGCCCAGATTATCAAGCCAAGGGCTATTAAAATCTTTTTCTGCAATCGTAAACATCTCACATCTTCTAATGCCTTGATGCGCATGCCATTTTAGCATTACAAAAGAGTTATCATTAAAAATACAATTATTACCTTCTCCTTTCGACTGTCAGTGTGAGTGTGTGAACCTATTACCACCACATTGTCTGGAAGCTTTTCAAGCCTACTTTTAAAAGAAAAAGGATCTCCATTTCCTACTATAGACTTCTCTGCATCTTTCATGAACAAAATGAAAGGCGCATCTCTGCTCTCACTGAACACAACCTGAAATAAAAAGATGTACAAATTCTTACTGTAAGAGGAATGCACAATATAATATTGTGATTAAGAGGAAATTTTTATTAGATCAGAAAGTGGAGTAAAAGGCGACCTCAAACAAAGTATTAATAAGTAGTTTGTCCAGTTCTTCAATGGCACTGTTTTCCAATCGAAGATCCGAGACTGGAAAGACAAAAAGACAACTTCAAGATCTAGGACCAGGATAAAGCTCAAAGACAAAAATATAAAAGATCTAAAATATAGTTTATCAGACAGGTAGAGCATTACCGTTGCAGAAAAATCCTTCACCTCGCTCACAGGCACCTCCAAGATCAACTCCATCAGTTATGGGTTTGTCAAATCTTACACCAATTTTTGACAGGGGATTATCATCAAAAAGTAAGACAATCTTCCCCCGACTTCCATTAGGTGGACCCCTATACGAGCAATTACTAAGTCAAATTATAACAAAAAATAAAAATGGAAGAAATAGTGCTGGGAGGATCGGAAATTAAAGGTGAAAGTTACATTACATTGTTTGGAAACAAAGCTTAATATGGAGGAACTAAACAGAAAAAAAAAATTGGACTTGCATACTATTAAAAATGGAGAGAAACTGAAATGAAGAGAAAATTAATAAAGCTACTAAGTTTTCAAAATTACACAATCTTAAAATATCATCTTAATGAAAGTTAGTTATAGGTGAATATGGAAGTTTTCTCTCTCCATTTTCTTGTCCTTCATTTATATGACTACCAAAAAGGAGAGAAGAAAATTAATTTTTAATACGTCGTTTCCATCCCTCATTTTCTTTCCCCTCGTTTTCCTTTCCTACCACATTTCTCCCCAAACAAAGTGTTAAAGTTGCAATCTAGAGAGAGAGAGAGAGTTGCATTTAAGAAACACAAAGGAAGTAACTTAAGTATAGGCAATGACTAAGCTTGAAGCACCATTTCTAACCCAACAACAATAAAATTAATATTGACACAACGTTGGTGTTGTCACCATGTGACACAGGCCGCAAGGTTGATTCATGTAATCAACAAATGCAAGGTAAAGTTGCTTACTATATACCCACATAATAGGTCTGACCATTCTCAAGACCCTGCTCATAGTGGGAGCTTTAAAGTACCAAGCTGCCCTTTTTAGTTGCCTAAAAAAGTCCCACCCCGCTCCCGACCATGTCCCCGGATCATTTATGTTATTCATTGGATTGTACCAGACTGCTTCTTACTATATATATAAATATATATATATATATATATATATATCGTATAATTAGCTATTTAAAGTGAAAACCCTCCAAGCTGGATTGTGCTACGACCTTTTAAATTTGGTAAAAAAGTTCCATCCACTGCACTAGTACAAAACTATATCATGTATAGAAAGTTAGACCTACATAGGTGATCATGACAGACAACTCAAGTTCTCTAGTTAATATAATAAATGCAAAAAGACGTACACAACAATGTATATCAACGAGAAACAAACCAATTATGTACAGATTACTACAAACTTGTACCTTGAAGAAGATGTGTGAGGCAAGACAACAGAAGACGAACAGCTATATTTTACCCTGTCACCTGCAGGATTATATATGAATGTGAAAAACATCAGCCCTTTGTGAAAAAGTTAAGACTCCTTAAAGATAGGAGAAAAGCAGAAGAGCACATACCTAGTTTAAACAAGGTAGTTTTAGCTGTTCCAGAGGTAGATGGTACACCATCAGTTTCCAACTTCGGTTGAGACTCAGGGCCATACGAAGTAGCTGCATTTGAAGAGCTAGGTATCTGTGTTTCACTAGCTGATGGATCCATGTCTGTGGCTGTAGGACATTGTTTGGTGCAGCTGCAGGATTTCTCAGCATTAAATCCATCTTTAAGCAGCTCAGCTTCCTTGGAAGATAAACCCTATCAAAAGATTCATTATCAGAGTTATCAGTAAAAAGAATGCTTCAATGACCCTCACAAAAAGAGGTATCCATGGATAAATCACAATATCAGACCAACAAGGAAACTTTATCTTACACCCAAAAGCAAATGGCTATCAAATATGAGCAATTTAGCTCCAAAGTGTTTTGCAAGTGCTTTCACCAACATCTCCTGATATATTTCTGACCCTGCGAACAAAAATAAATGGCAATTGAGGTAAACAATGAGTTAAAGATATAGAACAAAGTTAGTCTACTAAAAAAAAAAAAAGATATAGAACAAAGTTAAAAAAACAAAATCATAATAAATATAAATATATATATATATATATATATATAGAAGGAGAGCGATAGTGCAATACCAACACACCTGCAGGTCCCGAGAGTAGAATACGAGGGTTTATGGTTGTAAGATCCGTGGTGTACTTTGCATGTTCTTTATGCTTCAGGTGTATAAAGCAAGCTGCAATCAGGACATTTTTTGTATTCTCACTGCAAAAGAATATAAATATGATCAGAAATGTAGTTAATAATCAAAGAAATAAGCTACAAGAATGACTTCAAGAAAAATGCAATCAGGACTGAATCAGTCACAAAAATTAGGTATAATCTATTAAAAAAATTTTAAAAATATAAGAAACTAATAAATACTTTAAAATTAAAATTACAGTGTAATGCCATTGCCAAGTCCTAGCAACAGACATTGCAGGAAAAGAAAGAAATAGCATGCAAAGATTTCAAAAAAAAAAAAAAAATCCCCATGAAATCCTAACTTGTGAGAATAGAGGTGAAGAAATCCTTGTAGACAGTCATACACTTGAATTGTTACAAAGAGATTGTTATCTGGATTCGAATCCATGATCTTTTTGGTGACAAAGGAGCTAGCAGCTTTTACCACATCATGCAAAGATAAAGTTTAAAAATTGATTACGGAATATTATTGACAAAAGCAGCACCCTAGAAATGAAAACCAAACACACACGACAGATTCAAATATACAAAAAATTATAAATAAATAATTTTAAAAAAAAATAATAGAAGGAAAGGTAACTAGATTTGATGCCGCATTTGTAGAATCTTTTACATAACAATAAATATAGATTAGAAGAGAATCAATAATATATTAATAAAGCAACTGCCTCCATAAGCCACATGGCGTTTTCTCATTTCAAATCACCTAAAAATGTTCCAGCTAAATCTTTCTTTTTATATGCACACTGTTTTTCTTCAATCAATATTCATTTTTTTTAACCTGCTTCTGGCTTCAGCTCACAACATCAAGTAAATTGCAACTTTCCATCTTCCCTTGGATGTTTATTCTAACTGGCATCCACAATGATCATACATGTACTCTAAAAACGACGTTAAGAAGAGAGTCTACTCTTCTCTCTGTACTTGATAAATGTATTGGGTTAATCAAAAAGGCTACAAGATTTTTAGGTTGATGAGTGAACAATAAGCTGGAAAATTTCTTCCATACTCATGTAGTATTGAAGACTCAGTACATCACATACTAAAGTTAGAAAAAAGTAACCCACCCAACTGCATTTATTCTACCCACTCCTTTAAGGTTAATGTCACACGAGTCCCACTTATTTCTACTTTTAATAAGAGTATGTACTACAATAAGCTGGTTTTGCTTTACAAACAGAAAAACAGGATTTTGTTTGATGGCCTTGTTTAAAAGTAATTGATTATTCACTTTAGAATGAGAAACACAGATGAGTTTAAGGGGAACAAAATTTGTTGGAATTGAATTTAAAATTGATTAATTGTATCACATTTTTAAGATAACATAATGGTGTCATTTGAGCCAGGTAGCTGACTTCACCTAGTGGAAAAAGACTTTGTTGTTGTTGTTGTCGTTGTATCTAATTTGTATTTTCATATCAATTTATGCACCAAGTTTAGATAAATTAAAATAAAAATACTGCTATATGGACAAACTCCAATTACTATAGAAATATAAATAAAAAAGATCAAATCCCGGTGCACAAGACTCCCCAACTTTGAAAGGGTAGCAGTGAGGGTCAACTATACGCAACCTTACCCTTATTTTTTGGCAAAGAAACAAATTTTCAAACTCGAACTCATGATCTTCCGATCACAAAGGAGCAACCTTAATACAGCTCCTGGGCTCGCCCTATGTAGAAATATAAATAATATAACTTTAATAACTATTTAGTATTGGATATCATATGCTATTGTTTTTAGAAATTTTTAGACTCATTGTTCCAAATTTATTAAACCAAACCTTTGTTAGCAATGTAGTTATTATCTATATATCTAATATAGAATATCAAATTTTACTGTTATATATAATACAAAATTGTTATTGTTACATAGAAGTGATTTAATTTAAATTTGCATAATCTATTGATATTTTAAAGAATGGATTGTGTTAAATTTAATATCACTCGTAAATTACTTGAGATATAAAATAAAAAAGCATACATAACACAACAACTAAAAATTATTTTTAAATGTAAAAGAACGATTTAAAAAACACACAAAACACAATTGTAAAGGAACAACAAAGAATGACATAGTTTGAAATTCACCAAATATATAAATATCAAAACAAAGCCAAAAACTCCAAGAAATTCACTAAGGCATTGACTAGTTATACCTTAAATAGTACGGGAAGCTGTCAAAGGACACTTCTATTTCTTTTCCATCCAGTATTACAGCATGAACATCATCTTTAAAAACTGCGCAACGTACAGATGTACCCGAAGTTGATGCAGCTTGTGTATCCCTCATCCCATTTATTTCTTCCAATACCTGTTTACAGATATTTTTGCTCAATTTCAGTTTACAACTAGATCCAGCTATGATTCTGTAGAAAGGCTCATTCACCCCAGAGAGTTTTACATTGCCTGCCTCTGTGCCCGCATCATCTGGATCGCAATCAATAGGAGAGTCGCTTGCTTCAACGTTAGCAGCTTTATCATCCCCTACATTTGGAGTTGAGTTGCCTTCCAGGCCATCAAGCTCAGTTTCTGTACCATCATGGAGAACAGAATGATTAGAAACATCGGTACCCTGGTGAGGTTTACTGGCGGTCTGAGATGGAGATTTCCATATTGCAAGTTCCTGTCTAAGGCTAGAAAGAGAAGCCAAAATAGAAGCCCCAGCCACGGCAGGGTCTCCGGCTCTCCTTTCAAGCTGTGGAAATCTGCCAACGCCACTCTGAGCTTCTGGACCCTTAACTGCAACCTCAGTATTTACTTGCTGGAAAATCTAGATCAAAATAAATCAAAGAAACCCAAGCAAAGACGGATAAAATGACAAAATAACTTGAGAATGAGTAAAAAATAATTCAGATAATTTTCCTTTAAAAAAGCATAGGAGGGAGGAAAGAGTGACATTCAAATGAAAAAACAAAAAGGATACATAAGAAGGAACTCCCAGCAAACCAAAAGCCACGTCGTCACCCGAGTTAAGCATGCAGCTGGTATTCTTCTTGACAACCACCCCATTTACTAGCACAAATCCTTTGCTGCCCATACATTCTAGCACAGCTACAGCACTTCCCTCACGCTGATCATTTCCAGAAACAACAGTAATCATACTGCACATACATATCCTAAGATATTCACCTCAAACAACTGGAAAGAAAAAAGGAAACAAGGCAACCAAGCACACACCTCCAGATAAGCAATCATAGGACCTAGAAACATCTGTCAAACAGTATCTGGGTAAAATGATTCATTATCAAGTGCTAAGGTGTGTGCTTGGAAAAGCCTAACCATACCCCATACAATCACAAACTTGCAAAACCCTACTGCCAAAATCTTACATTAGACCCCCTAAAGATGTACCTGTGTAAGCTTGATCTTGCATAAATTTGCACTTATAGTATGGTCCTTCAATTGAAAGTTGCAATTTCTACCAGAGCCGATAGTAAAGTTGGGCGTGCAAATGGCAACATTTGGATTCTGCAGCAATAATATACATTCCAAGTAAACAAATCATGAACCCATAATTAAATGACTTATCATTCTTTTACAATCAGATACAAATCTTTCCTATTCGCTTCACTTAGAAACGAATTACCAGTGCTGACTGGGACAGAAGCCTGCACCATGGAACTGGCGCCTCCGGATTTGGGTTTTGTTTCTGATATATACTCCAAGAAGTAAACGGTGCTCTAGGCTTATCAGCCACCAGAGCCGGCGAAGACCCTTCACGGTAAACAAAAATAATAATAATAATAAAAATAATAATAATAATAATAATCAAAGTAAATTGAAAATTGAAAAGTGTGACTGCAAAAACGTACCATCAGCGATCGGCGGCGTAGCATCGGCCTTGGCGTCGGCACCGCCTGCTCCGGAGATCTGAGCATCAGCGGGACCGCATTCTCCGGGATCAGCGGGGGGCTCCGGAGTGCACAATTCCTTGGAATTCTCTGCAGGCGGCATCGGTTTGTCCGACTCCTCGGCGGCGGCGGCGGCGGCAACATTGTCGGCCTGGAAAAAATTGAAAAGGAATCAGAAGCGCGAATCGCAAGAAAGGCGAGGAAGAAAGAGAAATCTCGGAAAGAAAACGTTCTCGATTGGGATTTGGTTGAGAAGAGAGAAAACGAAGAACCTTGTGGCGCTTAGGTGAAGGAGATGATGAAGGCTTGTCTTCGGAAGAGCAAGGTCTTTTGGTGTTGTTGGAAGAGAGAGATCCACCGTTGCGTCTCGTTGAAACCATGCTTCTTTCTTCTTCTTCGGCTTCGGCTTCAACGGCAGACACGGAGACACACACACACAGAGAGAGCGAGAGAGAGAGAGAGAGAGAGATATGAATGGTTTTACCAATTTTCGTTTGTTTTTTATTTCATTTTTATATAATCTATAGTTCTATACACATATGTTATGTTAATTAATAATAATATTTTTTTTTATTTGTTTCCTTTCTTTCTTTCAGTTTCTACTGTGGCGTGCCTACTTGGGGAGTTGGGACGTCACGACGTTTGGTGATGTAGCGCTTGATTGAGACAAGTTGCTCGCGCATTTTAGTAGTGGATGTGTCGAGTCGCTTTAGTTACACAAAATATTTATATTAGTAAGAAAAACATCTACAAAATATTCTCCATAACTCAAGTGAAAAAGTATTGAAAACTCAATATGAATGCTGTCAGGCAATCTAGCTTACTAAATACAAGCTAGAGTTAATTTATTTGCGGATTAAATAAAAAAAAAATAGGCAATTTCTTAAAAAGTTATCAAGGTGGAAATACCTTAATTTATTAGTTTCTCTTATAATTTTCATTATGAGCTTATGACAATATATCTTCATTGGTTTAACTTTCGTGACGAGCTTATGACAATCTGCAAAGTACGGACACGGAAATTTTCAAAATTTTGCGTGTTAGACATGTGTTTAACATGCTCAGACACACGTGTCCGACACGCGGTCAATATTTGAAAATACGCGGTCAACTCTCCGATACGTTCTGACAAGTTTTTTCGACATGCAGTCAATTATTTTGGACACGAGGTCAACGCTCGAACACATTTTTTTTAATCTTTATTTTATTTTATTAACTGAATATAAAAAATTAATTTTTTTCTATTATGAAATTTGACATGAAAATTAATAAAGTACGAAAAATTATTTTTATTTTTATTTATGTTATGAAATTTAAATATTTGATTGGTTATATGACTTATTATAGACTCTTATATGTATTAAATATAAATTATATTATATATATTAAAAAATTTATTTATTATCAAAACGTATCCCAACGTGTCGAAATATGATATATTTTTAAAATTAACGTGTCGGTGTGTCGTGTCGTGTTCCGTGTCAGTCTCCGTACATCATAGATGAAAATCTAGTTTGGCTTAGGCATAATATGAATGCATATGTTAAAAAGGTGACACACGAGTCAAATATATTATAGATAGGTAATCTTATTGAGTGTTGCTCGCTTATATATATACTCCGTAGGTATTTTACTGTCCTGGTCAATATTCATTCGATTCTTGCTTGATATTGATAGGTTAAAATTTGACTTTCCTGACATGAGGTTAATTGTTGTTTGAATTACTTGGTGAAGTTGTAAGCGAAGAACAAGGATTCCTTTCAACTTTTTAGCCCCTTTTATTCTCTAAACAGTCCTTGTAGATAATTGATGGCATGCCATGGAGGTCAACGTTGATTTTATATTGCAAGGCAATCTCACATAAATCCACCAAAATGTTAGGTTAAGTTGCTAAATTTTGGCTTATAAAATATGGATCATTTTGATTTAAAACATTTAACTCTCGCACGTGTTAATTAGTTTTAATTGTCTTATTTTTTAAGGAAAAAAGGTTTAACATCATCAATTGGGAAAACAAATAGTAACTCACATCTCTTTTATTTTTTTCATGCAATTCCTAAGTTAACATAATTGTCAACACCATTCGCTGCTCGTGGTCCCATTGTGAAGGCTAAAATATTAGAGTTTTTATGACTATCGTCGATAGCAATTAATTGTAGTTTTTTTTATTGTTTTAATAAAAATGAATTAAATCAAGATCGATATAGGTGTGCAATATAAAATTCACTTAATTGAACGAATTTTTTGTCTGCGCTTCAATATCTATAACATTTATTAGTATAAATAACGGTCAAAGCCTAACTTATAAGCTCATGATGAGAAAAGGAATATGGTTAATGAGTTTCGCTAGGTACCCTCTAAATTCATGGTACGTTGTAGAAATCGTCGCTCCACAATTTGCCTCATCAATAGTTGTATGCCTTTGTATAAGAATTATGTATGGATAAGATTAATAGTGAGCGATGTGAATTGCGGAAAACAAAAATAATCTTTTAAACCTTGCATGAATATTAGAGCAAGCACGATAAGATTTTTAGATAGCAAGAATCATGTATTCAATAAATAAGTATAAAGATTTGATATTTTGATTTCATAAAATCCCAACTTATTTTTACTTATACAGAAGTCGAGTCGGCACCGAGCGATAAGCTCATGCCAACTACAAAACCAAAAGCCACCATCAATGGACTCAGAGATACAAATCTACAATTAGAGCTAGTCAATGTATATTAGAAGCCATCAGCAAAGATTTTCAAGTTGTGGAGCTTTTTTTAGACCGTAAGTCATCATCAAAGAAGTTGCAATACCATGTTTAACTAGAGAGGATATGAATTGTTAATGCAATCAAATTATTTCATAGGAAGATCTTAATCACATTTACATTCCATTGACACCAATCAAATATCTTGAAGTCTTGATGCTAGTTATTTGTTATATAAAAGAGCTATGTTGCATCGATACCGACACGGGACACGAGATATGACACGACACTCCGACACGTTAATTTTAAAAAATGTTAAATTTTGACACGTTAAGACACGTTTTGATATTATATAATTTTTTTAATTTATGTAGTGTATATTATATTTAATATTCAATAATTTAACAAAAACATAAAGATAAACTAATAATACCCATTAATTTTGCAAAGAAACATAAGATATCCCAAATGTTTATATTAAACTCAATAAAATAGTAATCTTAATCCAAGGAATCTAATAGTTGGAACTCAAAATGGAACGCAACGTAACCTTTGAACCTTTTTTGAGTCTTTGCAATGAGTATTGGAGTGTCGGGAAGTGTCGGAGTGTCGGTGAGTGTCGAGAAGTGTCGGACACGACACGTCAGAAATTTTGAAGTGTCGGTGCTTCATAGTAAAAGAGTAAATCAAATGTCACACAATTTCACAAAAAAGGGTGATGACTGTAAAGTCTTCCTCAAAGTACTGACTTTAGGAGTTCAACCCTTGATATTGCACGTAAAGTTTGTGTAGGATCGCAATTCATTCTACGACAACCAACCACCCCTAGGTAGAGTAAAGTTAATCTTATCAAACACGAGTACCAACATCATCATCTGTTGGCCTCTTTGGTCAATCCTATTTGCCAACTTCTAGAGGGACAATAGACAACTATAGTAGAGGTGGCAAAACGGATTGGCTCGCCCCACCGTCAACTCGCCAAAAATGGGTTGGCCAGCCCCGCCCCGCATTTTGATATGGGTTGAAAACCCCAACCCATCCTATTTTGCGGTGGGTTGGCGGGTTGGTGGGTCATCCCGCCTAAAAAATAAAAAATAAAAAATAAAAAATAAAAAATAAAAAATAAAAAATAAAATATATTTTATTAATTTTATAATATTACTTATTTTTATTTCACAATCCCCTTAGTTTTTTTCCAATCTCAAGCCTAAATGTATATTAGTGTTTAGTCATACATTTTTTAGGAACTTATTTTTGCCTCCATATATGGATAACTTTTGTCATAATTAAAGTTTTTCTTCTTTATTTTTTTAGGGGAGTACTAAGATAAAAAAAATTCCATATCACAAAAGTTTAGTAACAAATAAAATACTACACAATAGTAATAAAAAAAATGACCCACGGGCTAACTCGCCCTGACCCATCACCAACCTATTTTGACCCACAACTAAGCGGGACGGGTTAATGTGGGTTGGTGGATTGAAATGTATAACCTGTCTCGCCCCGTTTTGGCGGGTTGACTCGTCAGGTTCAACCCATATTGTCACCTCTAAACTATAGTCACTCGCACATAATAGAGAGGACAATATGATGGCAAATTGACTTGCTTCCTTTGGCAACACAAAAAGAGACTAGGTCATGCACATCCTGCAGGAATCTCTGTCAGAGTATAAAGTTCTCCTAAGAATGGATATGATAGCTATCTGTAGCCCTAGAATTTGTAGTATTTAATTCATCATTTTGTCACCTTCCTTTATTATCCTAAAAAAATAATAGTAGGTAAATCTATATTGAATATGGTAAACATTGGTGAGTCAACTCATTTTGCCTACCAATCATGGTGGGGTGGGTTGAGTCTAGTTAACCTTTTTTTAACCCAACATCCAATTGTAATAACTATATTCAACTTACTTTCAGATCGAATTGTAGTAAGCCAATAATATTTCAAGTGAGCCTATTTTAAGAAATTGGTAATGTTATGGGGATCTTAGTTTTCTTCATATTATTTTAGTCTTTTCTCCTTTATTGATGCACCAATAATAAACATTTGAATATTATTTATATTAAGTGCCATTAAAGGTGAACATAAGCCTAAATAAGCCAATTTTATGTGAAATACTTTAAGTCTGCCCTGATCTATTAGTGTGGTATACAGGAACACATAAAATGTCATATAATGTCAAGGTTGAATGAACTTTTGAACTGTTTAGCAGTGTAATAGTTATGGGTGTAATTTCATTCAAAGAAAAAAATGTGAAGTTGTGAATGTTATATGGTAAGTGGCCCCTATGTCTAAGATCTAGTGGATAAAAGCCGCAACGGAGACTTGGACTTGCTAGCATTGGCAGTGAATGTTAGAACTGGTTTGGTCTAAACAAGATCGCTAGCATAATGGTTATCTTCATTTGCATTGTTCTGCTTGAACTGTTGAATGAGTTCAAGAAAGTTGTTGTATTGTTCTTGACTTAATACCATTGTTTTTCTCCATTGATCTTTTACATTTGTTTCAGTAGCGTCATATGACACAATAACATTGTAGATACAAGGTATAATTTGATGATAACAAAGTGACAACAATAAAAAGAGAAGAGCATTGATTAAGAACAAAAAAACATCATACATATATTGAATATATATGATAAAGCCATGCAAGAAGAATAAAGTAAGAGCAATGAATCAATAGCATTGAGATGACAATCCAAAAGCAATAATCATTAAACTTTCATGAAGAGGTTTCAAGAGCAAAACCAATATCAAAGGCAACAAACCATGTAAAACCTTGAGAAAAAGAAAAGGATCAAAACTAACAAAGTGTAAAGTTTTGTCATATCCAACCACTTAAAGCATCAAATTCAAGTGAGGATCAAGATCCAAAGATCAACACAACAAACTAAGTCCCTATTCCTATTCGATCACGCTTTCAGGACTTAGACATTATTATAAGAGTATATAGTAGATTGCATTGCATGATCTCAAAGTTTTTCTCAAAGTAAACGTGTTCTTCAAATTGTATAATTCATAACCTTTATATACTTGAAAGAAATTTGAAAAACCTATAAAAAAGATCATTGGAATGTTTTATAACTTCAAAACATATTTATCAAGTCAAGAACTTTCATAAAAAGTGGTTGGAAGCAAGCTATAACACATTTAAACTTAAATTTGCTGCATAATTTTGCCGTTGTCTTCCAGATGATTTTTCATACCGAAAATGATAGATTTTGATCTTGTGTTCTTTATAAAAGGTATAAATCTCTCTATTATCTTTCCAACAAGACTAAGATCACATCAATCCGACAAGTATAACTCAAGTTATGCTCAAAATACGAAACATTATTCGTGCTGTCATGAAATATATGGATATCGATATCCCAATATCATATATCCAGATGTGACCTATCCAGAAAGCCTATAACGGCTATAAATGGCTACTTTTCAACAAAAACACTATATATACATTTCCAACGGCTCTAAAACATTTTGGGCATCATTTTTACACATCTTAAGTATATTTTGAGAGCTTATACACTATCAATTACATATTTGTTCATATCTTTCAAAGATCAAACATATTTGAGCTCATATTATGAAAATCCATATACCCATAGTGTTTGAAGTTGTATATCTACACTTTGAGAGTGTATATTTATTTCCAAACACTTCCTTCTTGTATTTTTGAGTTGAAAGGGTTATGAGACCCCTTGTATTTTAGAGGTCACCAAATACCTAAGTAAATTTACAGTGAAATTGTAAGGCATCCAAGAGCCAAAAGTCTTGAAAGATTGTAGCGATTTGTCAAGCACCCGTGAAGCTTGATAGATAGTGAAATATATGATCGAGTAGCTTTAGTCTGAACATAGGTCATAAGTGGTAGTGATCGAATCAGGATATATCGTATTTGCAATTCTCTAAACTCTAAACTCTTTATTTCTAGCACTTTAATTATTTATATGATATATTGTACGTGCTAACATAGATTTTATATTTGTGATATATTATACTTTATGAATTGTTTAAATGTATTGATTAGCTTTTCATATATCAAAGTTTGCTTCAAATGATTGTTTAGAAACTAGTACGCGACTTTTGCGAAAATTTTGTAACACTCAATTCACCCCCCAGTATGGAAGCCACATTCCTAACAGATATTTGTTGAACTGGTCTTGGACTTAGCCCCATAGCTTGGAGGATATCCATGTTTTTCAAAGCATGCATGTGTCTAAGTGATTCATTTTTCCATAATGAGTACAAATATTATTTCCTTGCCCTTTCATACTTTTGAAGTTTTCATTGCATTGTTGTTGTGCCACAACATACTTTTGCATCCATTGTAATATCAAGTTGAAACTTATATTGCATTTGGCGTTATTGTCGAATAACAAGTTAGAATACTTTGCTCATATTTACAAGAGGTTCATTGAACATGATTTGGGAACAAAGAAAATCAGTATTTTCAAGAACTAAATAACATGGTCTCATTCTCCAAAAGCTTTTATCAGAACGAACGCATCACAAAAGCATGAAGAAATGCATTTGCACACAAGTAGGGGTTGGAGATTTTCCATTTCACCCCAAAGAATCTTGAGTTGTGCGAAACAATCAGACACTGAACATTCTCCTTGTTGAAGGCAATAAATTTTCTCCTAAAGATTAGAGATTCTAAACACATCCAATTAAGATAATATATCATGCAAATCTTTCCAAGCATTTGCAAAGATTCTATCCATAAAATGGATTAGGGAATTGATTCATTTTGGAGCAATGAGTCCATGATAACACCAAGGTATTATATCGTTGCCTGACTTGAATAATAATAGATCAAGAATATTTTGAGCCTTGAAGTTGTAACACACCGTAAAATATTTTAGGGTAAAATAGTCATTTTCCTAATTCTTTTTCTTTAAAAAATTAAATCACACAACCCTAACACTCTTTCCTTCATTCGACAAAACCCCTCTATTCTCCTTCTCTTTTTATCTTCACCATTCCTTCTTCCTTTCTCTTTAATTCTTTTTCTTTTTTCACCAAATTCCCAAATCCTTGTTGAAGCTTGATGAAACTTTGAAGCCTTTCCATGTTTTCTTTTTCTTTTTCTTCCTTTCGCTTAAAGTAGATTTTTAGGGTGACTTTTAGAGTTGAGGAAGGTGCTATAAGGAAAATGGGTGTAACCCACTTCTTAAATTTTGGCTTTTTGAACTCTTTGAGGTAAATCCATTATCCAATCATATGAGAATATTTATATCGTAGCATAAGTTTGCTTTGGGTAGATGTATTTTAAGCTTTAAGCCTTGCTATCTATTGTTAGTTTATCCTTACATAATTTCTAAACCACTATCAAAATATTTGTTGGTGTTTAGATTTGCTAGATACAAGCTCCTTTGCTTTCTCCATGGTCATCAGAAGTGTTTGGTTGGTTCTTCATAACTATGAGTGGATAATGATCATGATGGCATATTTTATCATCCTTATTTTTTTAAGTTTTATTTATATAATTGTTGTTTAATATGTGCATGCGGAAACAAATATTTTATACTGGATTGCTTAAATTCTCATATTCCATATTTACATGTAATGGATATTTTTACATAATACATTGTGTTTATGATTTATGATATTGATAATTATTCTGAGATGTTGGATAGAAAATTAAATTTCAAATAATTTTTTAAAAAATATGAGATTCAAAATTTTTGCTTATCATTAGAAATTGGTTTTTTCGTACCAAAAGTTAATTTGTTAAATTTTCATATATGTTTTGGGGATCCATGTTAGAATCCCGTAGCCGTTAGCGGTGGTAACAGTCTAGGTGCACCTAATTTGATATATGGATACTTTCTTCCGAAAGGAGATGGCTATCCGTTAGATGGAGTCGCCTCGAAGGAAAGGTCACCCTATGGAGGAAAGGGCTATCAACGAGATGGAGCCGACCCTAATGAGATATTATAAATAGACCTGAATTGAGAAAGGAGAGGGCTACCCATTAGTGACACTTTGTCAAAAATTTTGTAAAATTTGGAATATGAATTTGTTGAAATTTTCTTTTGTTCTATGGTTCTTTTTTTTAAGATAGGCTTGCTAGACTAAGGATGTTTTGGTTACCTTAGCTTGTACGTCGGTCATGGCTCAGATTCGGGTCGTGACAAAGTTGGTATCAGAGCAAGGCCTCTCTCCCAGTACTGTGTGATTTGAGACGAACCAGGTGGAAGCTGGTGGGCATGTAACATCTCGGTGGCTGACAAGGGCAGGGAGTGATCACCGATGCAAAGAGACACAGACAAGGAGGGCTCCTGGCAGGCTTCTAGCGAAGGGGTACATGAATGAATCGAATACACACCTAAAAGAGAGGGATTCCAAAGACTGTACATGTATATGACTCTGCAGTTGGGAATAACTTATAAAAATTAATTGGTACTACCTAGACTAACAAGATGTATCTACTTTTCGGTAGCCCATAACGGAAGAACTCCATAGTTAAGCGTGTTTAACTTGAAACAATTTTGGGATGGATGACCTCTTGAAAAGTTTTCCCATGAAGAGTTTGAGCGAGGACAAAGCACACCGAAAAGTTTCGTGTTAGTTTATGGGAACAATCATTGATTCTTGACGTGACCGGGGTATTACAGAAGCTGCCATCCATGAAACATTTTTTTTTTGGTAAGAGTGCCATCTTCATCACGCGCACCCATGTTGAAGGTTTTGTCCATTCTAAGTTGGAGCAATGATACCATATTACAACCCAAGGAACGAGGGAAAGTTCTCATCATATTGAAGAATGAAAAAGATGATTATTACATTGCATATATCTGCATGTATATTTACATTATGAGAAAATAGAACTCTGCATAAACCACCAACACTAACTGAACCAAAACTACCACAACTAACTTAATTTGTTACAACTACATCATAATTGAATAACTAAGAATGTACACATGCATGGTATTACGGCTGGCAACATAGCTTGATGTGTATAGATCATAACAAGTATAAAAGAAATTGAATATATGTTTCTAGATCACTTAGGGTGTGCATGATAACCTTCCCGGAATCAATTCTTTTTTAATTTCTGTTCTCGAGAACAGAAATGGATAGGAAACTCGTTTGGTAAAATCAGTTTATTTTTTTTTTCCGGGATGGTTTAATTTTTGTGCTGGGGAACAGAAAAAAGAATCAAAAAATTTCTGCTTTTTTGTTGCCGAGCACAAAATGAGAAACACTTATCTCTCTCAATCACTCTCCACCTCTACCATCATCACCACCACCACCATCATTCCGAACACGACTGCCGCCACCATTGTCGCCGCCGCCATCGTACCACTAGTGCCATCGTCACCATCCCTCACTACCACGATGTCATCGTCACAATTACCACCACCTTCACCCATCACTACCACCATGCCACCATCACCACCACCCCAACACCACCACTATCACTGTCATCACCACCATCACCACTACCGCCATCAACCACCACCACTTTCATCGCAACCACTGCCGTCACCGCTACCACACGCTACTGCCACCACCCACATCACCATCACTACCACCACCACGATGCCACCACTACCATCACCACCATTATCACCAACCACCACTACCATTGCCGCAGCCACTACCGTAATCATCACCGTTGTCGCCACCAGCCGCCACAAACCACCACCACCATCAACACAACCATTACCCTCACCGTTACACTACCATCGCCACCATTACACCACCCCCGCCACTACCATCACCATCACTATCGTCACCGTCACCTAACACCACTGCCACCACCATGTCACTGTGATAGGATCAACCTATCGATTCAGCCAGAACACAGAGAACAGAGAAGGAGATGAGAAAAAAAGACTTTTATTCAGTAAAGAATGATTACAAGTATATTTGCTACCCTATCTCACCTGGATCTTCCTATATATAGTCTTTCCTGGAAGACTAATCGAATCATCCTAACAACCAAAGCAATCCTATACAACCCTCAATGATAATAGCAATACGTTCTATTACACAGTTACGACAACTCTAACTGGCTTCTAACAGACATAGTCTTCCTCATCGAACCTTCTAGGCCTTCTTCTAATTCTCTTTGGTTGATCTTCCTTCGGATTGCTTCCTTCCCTTTCTAGTCGCTGACCTTGTATTTCTTCATCCTCATCTGTGCCATCGTGTAATTCATTGGTGGCTATTACTTCTTGGTCCACTGTTTCACCGATACACGTGTGCGCACCTGCTTCTTCACAATTGCTTTAGGTTGTGTTATTATTTGTTGGGCTTGGGCCCGTATCAACACCTCCTCCATTAAAATTAACCTTGTCCTCAAGGTTGAAAGAAGGAAATTGAGTATGAAAGTCCTCCCACAGCTCCCAAGTTGTGAAGTCAACAGGCATGCCTTCCCACATGACTTGTACCATCTGAACTGGCTGGTCTGCAATATTTTCCCAACGTACAGCTAGCAACTGCTTGGGCTCCATCACCGGTAATCCACTGCTCACAATGTCAGGCAAGGGAAAAGGTTGTATGCTGGAATCCCCACAATGTGGTTTCAGTAATGACACATGGAATGTATGATGGATTTTGGCTTGTGGAGGTAAGTTGAGCATATAAGCTACTGCCCCCACTCTTTTTAAAACTTCAAAAGGACCAAAATATCTCCTAGATAGCTTATTAGAGGTCCTGTGGGCAAGTGAAGACTGTCTATAAGGCTGTAATTGCACCCATACCAAGTCACCCACTTTGTATTGCACATCCCTTCTATGTTGGTCCACTCTCTGCTTCATAAGCACCTGTGCTTGCTGTAAATTATCCTTTAGCTGCTGCAAGATAATTTGTCTCTCTACTAAAATCTGGTCCACCTCAATGGGAACTGTGCTGGATGGTACATAATCCAAAATGGAAGGAGGATCACGCCCAAAAACAGCCTTGAATGGAGACATTCCTGCTGAACTGTGAAAGGTAGTATTATAGCAAAATTCTGCCCAATGTAAAATCTTGGACCATCTCTTCGGGTAGTCAGCCACAAAGCATCTAAGATATTGTTGAAGAACTCGATTCACCACCTCAGTTTGGCCATCTGATTGTGGATGATATGCTGTTGTTCTCCTGAGTTGAGTGCCACTGTTCTCAAATAACGCAGTCCAAAATCGGCTGAGAAAAACAGAATCTCTATCCGAAATAATGGATCTAGGAAGGCCATGTAATTTACAAATCATGTGTGTAAAAAGATCAGCTACCTTGACAGCAGTATATTTCAGGGGTAGGGAGCCAAAATGGGCCTGTTTGGACAATCTGTCTACTACAACAAAAATAGTAGCTTGGCCATGGGATAAAGGCAAACTTGTAATGAAGTCCATTGACAAGTCTTCCCATATTTTGTGTGGAATGGGCAGGGGTTGCAACAACCCAGCTGGAGCTTGAGTTTGATATTTGACTTGTTGACACACTTGACAAGCGTGGACAAATTTTTTGACATCATGTTTCATGCCAGGCCATTTAAAAGAAGCTGCCACTCGAGCCATGGTTTTCTGAATCCCTGTATGACCACTAGCCAGAGTAGAATGGCACTCATGCAGAATCTGTTGAACCAAGGCAGATGATGGGTCAATAAGGAGTTTACCGCTGTCTAATAGCAACCCATCCCTGATCTCCAGATGACTGTTGGTGTCAGCACCTGTAGTCAACTGCTTATATTTGTCTTGAAAGAAAACAGATTGCAAATTGTCCTGCCTCAGTTTGTCAAGAAGGTCAGCTTGCACCACTGATTGTGTAGTAAAAGACAGATGAGCAGGGTATCTAGAAAGGGCATCAGCTACCCTATTTTCCTTTCCAGGCTTGTACACTATTGTATACTGAAAACCCAAGAGTTTGGCCAAATAATGTTGCTGTTCTGGAGTTTGAACTACCTGGTCCAGCAGTGCTCTGAGGCTCTTTTGATCAGTCCTTATTAAAAATTTTCTGCCCAAGAGGTATTGCCTCCACTTTTTAACTCCTTCGGTGATAGCATACAGTTCTCTAACGTATGCAGAGGCTCGTTGCATTTTGAGGGACAACTTTTTGCTAAAATAAGAAATGGGATGCTCATGTTGGAGAAGGACAGCTCCAATACCCAGATCTGAAGCATCAGTTTCCACCACAAACTCATGAGTGAAATCTGGTAGAGCTAGAACTGGGGCTGTTGTCATTGCATTCTTGAGATGATTGAAGGAATGTTGTGCTGCACTAGTCCAATTAAATGCATCCTTCTTCAATAAATCAGTGAGAGGTGCTGCAATGGAAGCATAGCCACTAACAAACCTTCTATAATAGCCAGTAAGGCCCAAGAACCCCCTTAGCTGCTTTAAATTTGTAGGAGCTGGCCACTCCAGCATGTCTTGAACTTTCTTTTGGTCCATACTGACCCCAGCCACTGATACAATATGCCCCAAGTACTCTACCTCTTTTTGGCCAAAGGAACACTTACTTCTTTTAACAAAGAATTGATGTTCTTTAAGTATGCACAAAACTGAACGTAAATGTTGTAAATGCAACTCGAACGAAGGGCTATATATAAGTATATCATCAAAGAAAACAACAACAAATTTACGAAGGAAAGGCTGTAAAATAAAATTCATGGTAGCTTGGAAGGTGGATGGGGCATTTGTAAGGCCAAAAGGCATAACAAGGAACTCATAATGTCCTTGATGTGTCCTAAATGCGGTTTTATGAATATCATTAGGACTGACACGGATTTGATGATACCCAGACCTTAAATCCAACTTAGAAAAAAATTGGGAACCCCCTAATTCATCCATTAACTCATCAGCAGTAGGAATAGGGAACCTATCTCTAATTGTGATACTGTTTAAAGCACGGAAATCAATACAGAATCTCCATGATCCATCCTTTTTTTTAACTAGCAACACAGGAGAGGAAAAAGGAGAAGTACTATTTCTAATAAAACCAGAATCAAGCATTTGAAGAACTTGTTTTTCTATTTCATTTTTTTGGAATTGAGGGTACCTGTATGGCCGGACATTGACTGGCTTTGCTTGGGGTTCCAAGTGAATTTCATGGTCTAGTTGGCGATAAGGAGGCAGTTCCTTAGGCTCCTGGAATATACAAGCATATTCCACCAATAAGTTTTCCACACTGGGATCCAATTCAGATGCTGGTTTGGCCGTGTAGGAGTCCAATAAAGTCAACTGATACAAAGAAGCTACTTGCCCTTGATTATGGATTTTCTTGAACTGATTGAACGAAATAGGAGAGTGGTGTTTGTCTCCTTGCAACTGAATAGATGAACCTTCCCAAGAAAATTCCATAGTAAGCTTGTTGTAATCCAAGACAATTGGGCCGAGTCCTTGTAACCATTGCACCCCTAACACCATATCTGCCCCTTGAATTGGCAATACGTAAAAATCAATGAGAAAAATGTGCTTCTGAATCTGAACAGGAACTGCTGGACAGAAACCTTCACACTTGAGCATATGGCCATTACCAACCATCACATCAAATTGTCTATCAGTAGTCATAGGCAGACCTAAGGAGGATGCTACCTTTGGTTGAAGGAAGTTGTGGGTGCTGCCTCCATCTATTAAGACTACCATGGTCGATTTGCCAATAAATCCAGTGAAACGAAGTGTTTGAGGAACAACAAATCCAGATAAAGCATGGAAGCTAATCTGAGGTGTGGAGGAATCTATTGAAGTGGTATCTTCAATAATATTGTCACTTATAGGCTCGATGTTGTCTGCTTCTGTGGAGAGTAACAGTTCCTCATCCGGAACAATCAAAATATGGACGGATGCTTTACATTTATGGCCAAAAAAATACTTGTCACCACAAGTAAAGCACAAATTCTTGTCCCTGCGTTCTTGAATTTGGCTTTGGGATAATCGGTGTGTGGTAGGTTTGTTTGTGGTATTTGGGTTAGTGGTATTAGAAGGTGTGGTGTTGTTGGGTATGGAAGGAGTGGGTAATAAGGGAGGTTGTGGGGAATATAATTTGGGATAGGTATTTTTATATTGTAGTTTGGTTTCCTGAATTTTGGCTAAGGAAATAGCACTGGTTAAAGTGGTTGGGCGAAATGATTTCACCTCTTGTTGAATGACTGGTTTCAGGCCAGATGTAAAACAACTCAGCAAAAAGGATTCGGAGAGACCATTTACCTTGTTCGACAAAGTCTCGAATTCCTCCTGATACTCAGTGACAGAACCTCTCTGGGTCAATTTGGACAACTTACCCTGATAATCTTCCAGTTCAGAGGGTCCAAATCGCACTTGCAAGGATTGCAAAAAAGATTCCCAAGATTCTATAGTAGTATTTTTGTGAAGCCATTGATAAAAGGACAGAGCCTTACCATCGAGGTAGAACGAAGCGATACGCAGTCGCTGATCTTCGTCGATATCATGAAAATCGAAGTACTGATTGATCTTGTAAATCCACCCTTGTGGATCTGAAGATCCATCAAACCTAGAAACTTTGATACGGAGATTACGCGTTGCAGCCGACTCACGGTTATTGTTGTTGTGGCTATGTGTCGAAGAAGCAGCAGAAGATTGGGTCTTCTCTCTGTAACTATCGAAAATAGCATCCAACTTGCATGTGATTTCCTGGAATTTCTTATGCATTTGCTCCTTCAAACCCTCAACCTCCGATTGAGTTTGATCCAATCGGTCGTCGATGGAACGAGCACGAGTTTCTGGGGCCATTGTTCAGGAATGAAAGCACCACTTGATAGGATCAACCTATCGATTCAGCCAGAACACAGAGAACAGAGAAGGAGATGAGAAAAAAGACTTTTATTCAGTAAAGAATGATTACAAGTATATTTGCTACCCTATCTCACCTGGATCTTCCTATATATAGTCTTTCCTGGAAGACTAATCGAATCATCCTAACAACCAAAGCAATCCTATACAACCCTCAATGATAATAGCAATACGTTCTATTACACAGTTACGACAACTCTAACTGGCTTCTAACAGACATAGTCTTCCTCATCGAACCTTCTAGGCCTTCTTCTAATTCTCTTTGGTTGATCTTCCTTCGGATTGCTTCCTTCCCTTTCTAGTCGCTGACCTTGTATTTCTTCATCCTCATCTGTGCCATCGTGTAATTCATTGGTGGCTATTACTTCTTGGTCCACTGTTTCACCGATACACGTGTGCGCACCTGCTTCTTCACAATTGCTTTAGGTTGTGTTATTATTTGTTGGGCTTGGGCCCGTATCACACTGCTACCATTGTTGCCCCCACCAACCACCATACCCACCACCATTGTCGCAGTCATTGCCGTCACCTCCACCACTACCACCGTCGCCACCGCCATCATCGTAGCCACTGCAGTCACAACCAGCACCACAATCTTCACTGTGTCGCTGCCACCACCACTACCGTACCGTCGCCGCCACCACCACCACAACCACACCATATAGAAAGGAAAGTGATGATCCGGAATTTTTTTATATTTAATATGAATTTTTTATTATATTATTTATTGTGTTATCAAACACAATTCTCATTCTCGGAATAACAATAGAACATGTTATCAAACACATTTTTTTTCTCAAAAACTGTTCCAAGGTACAGAAATAAAAAAGAATTGTTTCTTTTCAGAAACAGTGCTAGGGAATAGAATAATTGTCATGCACTCCCTTAAATAAAAGAATCACATCATTAACTTTGTGTTTATGCGTGACAATGTGTTTTTTTCTTAATGTTAGAAGTATTATCTATCTACAACTTAATTTTCAGATGGTTCAAGTGTTTAAGAGCCCGTCTGGATGAGTTTATGAAGAAAAAAAATAACTTTTTTGCATTACTTTATGTAGGAGATTTTTTTTTTCAAGTCAGAATTATTTTATATTTGGATCAATATCTAAAAATCATTTTTAAATAAAAAGAAATATTTTTCCTTTTTTTTAGAAGTAAGAAATATTGACTAAAAAGATAATATTTCAATTTGTTGTGATTTAAAAAAAATGGCATCCAAGCATATATTAAATTTAGGTAAAAAAAATCCAAACAAACCCGAATTCGTTAAATTTGCTCGTAATGTTATAATCCAAAACTGTCTCGTAAACCAAGCACTATTTTCAACCATTTGAGACATTGATTTGGACAACATAGTATTGGAAATATTGTATGATTGAATTTGTAAGATCATCTACAACATATGTGTTTCGAGAAAAGCAATATAATTGCAGATTGGCTAGCAAAATTTGCCCAAAGGCACTTGCTTCCTCAACCTCCAAAGGGTTATCATATCATTATTCTTCATGATGTACTATGATTGTCAATATTTAAAAAGTAAAAATTCTATTTTTTTTGTCTTATCATTCTTAGTTCGGTATAAAATATTTTACATAGATTTTATCATCTTTTGTATATATGATTTATATGTAATATATTATTTGGTCAACCCAAACTTTTCACCCAATATTCGTCATTAAAACTAACAATAACCATCGAACGATTCGAATCTTAAAATGAAGCAACCATTTCTTTTTTTTTCTTTAATATATATATATATATATATATATATATATATATATATATATATATATATATATATATATATATGGGCTTATCGTTTCTCAAGCTGCTTGAGATAATCTTATCTCCGGCTACTAAATCATAACCGTACAAAGATGGATCAATGATGATAAAGAAAGAGAGAGAAAAAGAGAATCATAACCATTCAAAAGTGAATCAATTGATATAAGAAAATAAATAAATAAAACGATGTAATTTTGGGGTAGCCGGATATAAACTTAGCTCAAGCTGTTTGAGAAATGATTTTCCATATATATTAAAAAAGGGCACGTACATATAAATGTTTAATACTTTTGAATTGCATCAATTTAAGGGGAAATAAACTAGTTACCAATATAAGAAGAAAAAAAGTAATGATAAATATGCAAGAAATTAAATATATATTAAAAAAGGGCACGTACATATAAATGTTTAATACTTTTGAATTGTATCAATTTAAGGGGAAATAAACTAGTTACCAATATAAGAAGAAAAAGAGTAATGATAAATATGCAAGAAATTAAAAAGATACACATTCTTCCCATACATATCAACATCAATTATTAAAGAGGAAAGAAGAGTAAAAAAAATGGACGGTGATAATTAAAAATATGTGGAATGTGGAGAAGTATTTACATACGCGTAGGGGTGTTAACGGGCCGAGCCGAGCCGAGCTTTGATCTTAACGGGCAAAGCTTGTATTTAAACGTGTCAGACTGGCTTTAGCCTGTTACCTGTTATGAATATAATATTAGCCTGTGGCCTGGTTCGTTTACAAAAAATAAAAGTTTGTCTCAAGCCTGTGGCCTGTTTATTTATTAAAAATAAAAACCTTACCTTCCAATTTGTAGCAGTATTTAGCCCATTAATCATGCATTGATATGTATTTTTTGTAAGAAAATAATAGTTGTTTCTTTTATAATAAAAGAACATTAATATTAAAAAATCAAAATAACAACAGCACCTTTACTTTATTTTACGTTGTTTTTCCTTAATTTTCTTCCACATTTCTTAATATTCTAGATTTTTTACACTAGATTTGAACCCCACCAATAAATTTTCTTCCAAGGTCGCCGCCATAAGCATCATTATAAGCTGTGGAATCCGCATGGCTTATAAAAATAGATGATGAACATGACTTCATAAACTGAGAAAAAGATGTTGAAATGATTAATATAAAAATATAAAAAATAAATAAATTTAATGTATACGGGCCAGCCTCCAAGGCTTCAAGGCCGGGCTTGGCTATGGAAGCCTGAAGCCTTTTAAATAAAAAGGCTTTTGCATGAGTATAAGTCTGGGCTTAATAATAAAAAAAGACAAGCCGAGCCGAAACGGGCCGGGCCTAAGGCCCCTGACCTTATTATCACCCCTACATACGCGGATAAGAGTGAAGAAAAAATATGAGAATATCAACTAGTTTTCATGTAGCCTTACTGTAATAGTCTCATGCTTGTTATGAGCTTGTTTTGATAGATTTTTGAAAAAATTATATTTAATCCTTGTATTTTAGAAGGAATTTTTTTAAGTTAAAACTATTTTTATTTAGATATAATACATGAAAATTATTTTAAATTAAAAAAATTATTTAAATGTTAAAATTAAAAAGTATTTTTATGTATAAAATTATTGAAAACAACATGTGGAAACAAATTATGGAAGCAAAATTTGGTAGTGGCAATGTAATAAAAATAAACAAATAAAAAATAAAATAAAAATAAAAATTATTAATAAAAATTTACATTCGTGTACTGTTCAAAGTAAAGTGGCGTTTCAAAACACCAAAATATGAAAGAATTGGCGTGTCGAAATGCATGCCAATGGTGTATCTTACGCAGAAATTTCTAAAAATTGACGAACGCTGGGATAAATTTTGATATAAAACAATAATATAAATGAATAATAATAAGTAAATAAATAATAAAATAATAAATTAAAAACAAAAAAAATAAATGGCAGAAACTAAAAGTGCTACGTACGTGGTAACACCCTACATCTCCAGCACAATGAAAGTATAAGATTTTTTTTAGCAAACTAATCATTTGATGAAATATATATTATCTAGAAAAGAAGAGATTACGTAATATAAGTTTACTAATCTGTACATGTAACACATTTCTCTCTATATAAATATAGGGTTCGTTTTTTCTGCAGTTACTGCAGAGAAGTTATCTGCAGTAAGCCAATACGACGTCGTTTTGGGACGGAAATCATGGTGTGTTTGTAATTTTAATTTATTTTAGGGTTATAATAGTCTTTATATTTATAATTTTTTAAGATTTTAATACCAAAACGACGTCGTTTTGGAAATAAATGCAGATAACTTCTCTGCATTAACTGCGGAAACATTTTTCCCATAAATATATCCCTGCGTAAAATGAAAAGAAAGAAATCAAAGACAAAAAATAAGAAAGAACAAAAGGAAATTTTAAGAGAAGAAGAGAAAGGGAAACAGAATCAAAAGAAAGTAATATTGAGAGATTCAAAACATTCTCTCATTATTTTCTTTAGTTATATTATTATTTTGAAAATTTATTACTCTGAAAGTTTAGCTATATTATTACTCTAACAATTCCTCTTTTGCTTCATTTTGTTCTACCTGTTTTACTGCAAATTTATTATTTAGTTTTAAAGATTTTCCTTTTTTCTGAAGAATAAATTATTTTGGTACCAAATAAAGAGAATGTATAATTTTTAACTGATTGATGCTGCTGTGAACTGACGTCCCACACAGTTGGAAATAAGATGATTATAGGATAAGGGACGTTTTATCATGGCTAGAGCTCCACCACAATAAATCTTTCACATGCAGGAAACCCACATAATTGGAAATTTAATTAGCCTCAGTTAAATATTACACAATATATTATTTATTATTGTTCTAATGCTATTTCATTTTTTTTAAATTGTTTGAGAGAATGGCATTTTCCGTTCCTACGGCTGGAAATGATTATAGTTAGAAACCTCAATATTACCGAGAAAATTTCTTATGTTTTATTTGTGTTGCTAACCTTTGCAGAGAATCATAATGCCTAGCCTAAGCTTGCCAGGTGAAGGATGGAGTATCAATGTTTACTCTTACGATGGTCACATGAAATTCTATATTGTAGTAGGAAATCAAGGAGATGCTACAATATTCTATGCTGAAAGTGTTGAGACCTACACCTATAGACTAGATTAGGATAAAACTTATGTATTATATAATTATGTGATGTCAAGATGTAAAATATAAATTAAAGTGATGTAATATATAGTAGGATGTAGGACCAATATAAAATAATTTTAGTATATACTTGACTTAATGTTATGTATAAAGTGACGTTGGTAGATGTTTATATAGTTCTTTTTAATTGTTCTTATCATTACTAGTAAAGTTTAAGAAATCATTTTATTTTTTCCATTTTATTTCTTACTGTTTATACATCAAAAGAAAATATAGTTTAAAGAAGTCATGTAAGATTCTTTATAATAATTAAAGGGAAAAACAAATATTATATTGTAGGAAAATTTTTAGGTCATGTCATAGAGATAATTAACTGTGGGGTCTACTATTTTTAAAATAAAAAAAGTAAAAGAATTAATGGGTCAACTTTTTATGTTTGTGTAGGAAAATTGCTTGTGTCACGTAAAAAGAAAAAAAACATTACCGATAATTAAAATTACAAAGGATGTTACCGGCAACAACATGGTGGAGGTAATGGGTTTGCGGTGACAATGATAACAACCGCCGTGGTGGTGGTCAGGGCAGCAACAATGACAATAATAATGGGGTTGGGGTATATTTGAATTTTGAGAAAATTATTTAACTTTCTTCTATTTTTTTCATACAACAATTTTAATTTAAAAAAAAAAAAATAGGATTTTGACTTTTTATGATTTTTTTTATTTAAAAAAAACACACATCCAAATACTTATTTATACGAGGAATATTTTTTAATTAAGAAAAAAAATCCACTCACATAGACTCTATATTACGTGAAATTTTGCTGTCCAATAGACTAATAAAATATAATGGAATATAGTTTTCTTGAAATAATTCAATTGATAAATTTGTGACACATTTAATAAGGATGTATAAGTTTTGACAAACACGAACTAATTTTCCTTAAACTAAAAAAAGGGGTATGGTGGAGATCTAGGAAGCACCGACACTTCAAAATTCCTGACGTGTCGTGTCCGACACTTCTCGACACTCACCGACACTTCGACACTTCCCGACACTCCAATACTCATTGCAAAGACTCAAAAAAGGTTCAAAGGTTACGTTGCGTTCCATTTTGAGTTCCAACTATTAGATTCCTTGGATTAAGATTACTATTTTATCGAGTTTAATATAAACATTTGGGATATCTTATGTTTCTTTGCAAAATTGATGGGTATTATTAGTTTATCTTTATTTTTTGTTAAATTATTGAATATTAAATATAATATACACTACATAAATTAAAAAATTATATAATATCAAAACGTGTCTTAACGTGTCAAAATTTAACATTTTTTAGAATTAACGTGTCGGAGTGTCATATCATGTCGTATCTCGTGTCCCGTGTCGGTGTCGACGCAACGTAGGTGGAGATCAACGATTCAACAACACATTACAACTTTTGCCTAAACAAATATCAAACTGAAATAAAATGTTTGTCCCCTTATGTAAAAATTAAAATCTCCGGTTGATTCTTTTGTTTTTTTGTTTTTATTTTTTTAGCTTTTCTTAATATATAAAATAAAATAAAAAATAAAATCGTTCTTACTGTTCGTGGCCTTCTATTTCATTCATTAATCATTATAATAGACCAACATCAATGACTAAAAGTACATAAAATAATGAGAATGAAAATAAATTAACGTTTTGGATAGCATAGCGTTTGAATGGTCAATGTGTTGTAGAATTTATTTATTTAAAAAAACAAACTATATGAAAACCATGATAATGTTTTTTGCTAGTCAATTTTTTCAGGTTTAATATTTATTATCTGATAATATATTATATTGATGATCAACATCAAATTGAGGATATAAATATCCACCCCAAATTTAAGGCGACAACGATTAAAATGTCATTTTTTGATTAAAAAAAAAATCATAATGTTTCATTTGGGGAATTATTTTCATCCAGTCACATTTAAAGTGTTGGGTCCAGCGGGACATGTTTTATCAATGAGCCGCATCCATCCCCAATATTACGTATGTTCTATCACATGGCATAAAGATCAAAGTCAATATGACTCAGTTAATGAGACTTATTACATTCTACCACATGATAATACGGGTGTGCATGATAATCTTTTCAGAATCATTTTTTTTTTTAATTTCTGTTCTCAGAAACAGAAATGAATAGAAAACTCGATTGGTAAAACCGGTTTATTTCTTTGGTTCCTGGGATGAACCGATTTAATTTTTGTGCTGGAGAACAGAAAAAAGAATAAAAAAATTTCTGTTTTTTTGTTCTCAGGCACAAAAAGAGAAACATTTATCTCTCTCAATCATTCTCCACCACTACCGTCATCTTGACACGACCACCACCACCATACTCACCGTTGCCGTCATACCACTAGTGCCGTCACCACCACCCACCACCACCACGATGCCACTGCCACCATTACCACCACCTCCACCCATCACTACCACCACCTCCACCCATCACTACCACCACAACTACTACCATCATCATCACCACCACCATCACCACTAGCGCCATCAACCACCACCACCATCATCGCAACCACTGTCGTCACTGCCACCATCGTCATCACCACGCCATTGCCACCACCACCACCATAGCCACCACTACCACCACCACGACACCACCGCTACCATCACCACCACTATCACCAACCACCACTACCATTGCTGCAGCCACTACCGTTACCGCCGCCAACCACTACCACCACCATCGCCACCATTACACCACCTCATCAACTACCATCGCAACCACTGTTGTCACCGCCACCATGTCATCACCACGTCATTGCCACCACCACCACGACACCACCACTATCACCAACCACCACTACCATTGTCGCAGCCACTACCGTTACCGCCGCCAACCACTACTACCACCATTACACCACCTCATCAACTACCATCGCCACCAATGCCACCGTTGCAACCACTGCCACCACCACCATCATGCCACCGCTACCATTATCGACGCCACCAACCACCATCCCCACCACCATTGTCGCAGTCACTACCGTCACCTCCACCACCACCATCCTACCACTACCACTGCCGCCGTAAGAACCCGCACCGTTAATTTAGGAAATTAATTAAATAAATATGAGAATTATGAAATAATTCTATAATTGACCCTAATAATTATGAGAAGGCTTGAATAATTATAGAAAGTAATTAAGAATGCTGAAAGTCGCTTTTCTGACGAAAAGTGCAGATACCGGTTCTGCCTCATGGTATAAATGTGTACCGATGAAGTATCTCGTAAAATTATAATAAGTGTATGAATATTCCTAGAATAATATATAGGACTAGTGAAACAAGTTTCAAGTCGAAATAACGAGAACTGGTGCCAGAACTAATTCTGGCTATGAAAAAGCGCGTACCAGAAAGGTGCTGCAAAAAATAAAATAAAAATATGACAAATCTTAGAAAAATAAGTAGGTTCAAAATTCTAAGTTTGGGATTAAAATGTTAAGCGTAGCAGTTAGCGCTAATACAATGCATTTAAGTTTAAATTGGCTATAAATACAACATTTGGCACTAAATCCTAGGCCATACATTGGTTCTACGTGACTCCTTGGTGGCTGACCAGCTATACACTATTTCATTGCTTTCTCTTCTCCTTTGTGTGAGCCTTGAGGCCTTTTTCCTTCATGAAATCTTCTCCTAAACACTTGGTGTGAGTGAGACTTACCACTGGGGGTGAGTTGTGATCTTGTTTTTGAGTTGTGGCCTTTGTCTTGGGGAAGTCTAAAGGCTGATCTTGGTGTTTGGGTTGAGAGCTACCTTGTCATGGTGTTTTGAGCTTCAAGAAGCCATTTTTGGTGAGAAAGAACCATTGTGGTGTGTCATTTTCGTGCACCTTCAAAGTCTGAACCTTTGGAGCTGAAGAGAGAGCTCTAAGAGCACCTTCTTGCTCTGTTTTAAGCTTGGGTAATGATAACTCTCCAAAAGAGAGTTATTTTGGGCTTAATTGTGATGTTTTGGTGCTATGATTACATATAATTCTCTTGATTTTATATGATTAATGCACGAATTCTATGATTTCATGATTTAATTGAGAATTATGTTAATTACGTATATTTGGATACAATTTGAGCATTGGAAACATTTAAATGTATTTGTTATTTTACTGCAAGACAATGCTATAGCATCGAAAAACAGTGCTGTAGCAGTGCAGCTGAGGTCAGCAGTGCATATTGTTGACATCATCACCAGCAAGCCATGGATCCAAGCCCAATTTGATGGAAGAAGCTTCTGAACATGTACGTAAAGATCTGATCTGGATATACGCTCAAAATCGTCAAGAAATCAGAAGCTAATCTTCATCAAATCAAAGATTACAAATCCGATTCAAATCTGAATTGCAAATCTGGAAAGAATCTAATGAGATGTGCAATAGCATACTCTGTCAGCATAACAACAAAACAGAGTTGTATCTCCAATCAGAGCTGCAGTAAATAAGGAAAGAATCTCCAATCATATCTGCAGCAAATAAGAAAAGAATCTTCAATATTGCAGCAAAACAGAGTTGTATCTCCAATCATATCTACACCAAATAAGGAAAGAGTCTCCAATCATATCTGCAGCAAATAAGGAAAGAATCTTCAATCATTGCTGCAGCAAAACAGAGCAGATTTGAACATGATTTGTAATGGATTTGAAGAGCTAATTGGAGCCCAATTCATCAAAGTCTATAAAAAGAAGAAGCCTACACACATCAAACATGTTGGGGAGCCTATCTTTGAGGCTGGTCACCCTCTCTTTTAGAGAGAGAAAGTGGGAAAACACTTGGAAGAAATTCGAGGATTCGTTGAGAGAAATCCAGCGGATCAAAGGAAGGAGCTTGGGTTCAATTGAGAGATCATTGAACCCAGTAACTTGCTGCATTATTTCGGCGGCTGAGGCAAGGTTGATGGTGGTGGAGCTCATGGTTGCTGCGAGAGCAGTGCTACAGCAACGTCCCTGCTTTCTTTACTTTAGCTTTATGAAATCCTTTTCTTTCTTTGTTGTTTCTTTCCACCTAATTATGGGCTAAATTATTATGATTGGGTGATACAGTACCCTTAAGCATAGAATGTGGAAATAACCAACAATCATTGATTCAAGTGGTAAGAAGTTTGTTCCCTTGACCAGATGCCTCAAGATCGAGTCCTGAAAATTGAGAAAATAATTTTGGGAGAGTCACCCCCTATAATGGGTCTGACAGTGTTTAAATTGGATTAATCAAGCAATATATAAACTAGTGAATATATCCAAACTCTGTTTGATTCACTAAGGGTGTGCAAGACAACCATTCTATTCCCTAGCACTGTTTCTGAAAAGAAACAATTCTTTTCTATTTTTGTACCTTGGAACAGTTTCTAAGAAAAAAATATGTTTGATAATATGTTCTATTTTTATTCTGAGAATGAGAATTGTATTTGATAACACAACAAATAATATAATAAAAAATAATTCCTTTAAGCATAATTTTTTTTTAATCATCACTTTCCTTTTCATATGGTGTGGTGGCGACAGCGGTGGTGGCCGCGACAGTGGTGGTGGCATGGTGACGGTGGTGACGACAATGGCTGTGGCGATAGTAGTGGTAATGGTGCTGATATAGTGATGGTGGTAATGGGCGATGGCAATGGCGACGACTGTGACGGTGGTGGTGGTGGTGACGACAGTGACTACGACGATGGTGGTGGTGGTTGGTGATGGTGGCGATGGCATGGTAATGGCATAGCGGAGGTGGTTATGGAAGTGGTTGCGGCGATGGTAGTGGTGGTTGGTGACAGTGGTGGAAGTGGTGGCGTCGTGGTGGTGGTTGGTGATGGTGGTGGTGGTGGTGACGAAGACATTGGTGGTACATTGACAAGTTCAAGACAGTGTGAGACAGTGAGACCGAGTAACTAATAATCAAGAAAGGTTTCTTCTCTTTTCGGTTGCGACAATGGTGGCAGTGGTCATGTCGGGATGATGATGATGATGATAATAATGATAGCGGTGGAGAGTGATTGAGAGAAATAAGTGTTTCTCATTTTGTGTCCAAGAACAAAAAAGCAGAAATTTTTTTATTTTTCTTTTCTTTTACCTAGCACAAAAATTAATCTGGTTCATTCTGGGAATACAAAAATAAACTGGTTTTATCAAACAAGTTTTCTATCCATTTATGTTCCCCGGAATTGAAATTAAAAAAAAGACTCATTCCGGGAAGGTTGTCATGCACACCCTAAGACTCATGGTATTGATATTAGGGAAAACGATCGATTTAACGTGATTAGGGAGGAATATTAATATGTTATGGCCATTAAATTATGGGTTTAATGTTTCTATTTTTATTGTAAAATAATTAAATTACTATACGCGTAAAATGAGTGAGTCGTAATAATATTTTCTCTTTCTTCTTTTTACAATAGATCTCACTCATTTTTATATAAATATGATAGAAAAAATATTCTGCACTAAAATAAAAAATATTTTTCCTAAAATTATTTTATGAAATGTTATGGTTAAATATTGTTATCGGGTCTAACAAGACATATAGGGTGTGCATGACAACCATTCTATTTCCTAACACTGTTTTTGAAAAGAAACAATTCTTTTCTATTTCTGTGCCTTGGAACAGTTTCTGAGAAAAAAAATGTGTTTGATAACATATTCTATTTTTATTCCGAGAATGAGAATTGTATTTGATAACACAACAAATAATATAAAAAAATAATTCATATTAAATATAAAAAAAATTTGGATCATCACTTTCCTTTTCATATGGTATGGTTGTGGTGGTGGCGGCGGCAGTGGTACAGTAGTGGTGGCAGCAGTGACGTGGTGATTATAGTGGTGGTGGTTGTGACGGTAGTGGCTGCGGCGATGGTGGTGGTAATGGAGGCGGCGGCTGTAACACCCAGTGTATACCCAGTTTGTTAACATGTCATCGTATTAAGCCACGCTTACTTAAAATGCGGAATATCTTCTTCTTTTTTTCAATTATGACGTCATTATCATTAACCAAGTTGATTATTAAAATTCTATTTCAAAAGCATCGCCTGTATGTAATTGCAAAAGACAACTAACTGAAATACCTCATGATGTAAATAAGTGAGTATCTAAGTCACGGAACTACAACACGTAGGCCGGACATAATCCTAATACAATTAATACAACTCAAATCTAAAAGCATAAAGTCAAGTCAATGTGGCATGAACAATCCCCATGCTCACCAAATAAGGCAACAAGCCCAACAGAGTATCGACAATAACATCATAATAATCCATAAAATGAGGCTAATGACATAATAGCAACAGACATAACCACCATCCAAGCATAGTCTGCATAAGCAGATAAACATCAATCAACTAAGCTCCGGCCTCCTGCCGCTAGAGGTCTCAACCCCCGCATTACCTGAACTTGAAATGTTCCCCAAACGTGGGGTGAGATCTCTAAATAGAAATCTCAGTAAGACAAGGGGTCCTCAAGGATTTCTAAACCCCAAGCTCACTTACATGTGCAATATAAGTTCTAAAAATAGTTTAACAGTATAAGTTCCAAAATCAATGCAGTGCAGCATATAATCATGCCATGTGTGTTATAACTATTCTATTGGCCAGAGAAATGCAGGACGTACGTCTACAACCCACAATTAGTACAAGGAACACCGTTTGCACCTCACCCACAGTCTCACCGTCTTGTATGTCCCCACATACTCAGGCTTACCGTATAGGTGAAACACCACATGCATATCATAAACGCACTCGCATATAATAGCTCAATAGCATTTCAACAATCAATACATGAAAACAACATCATGCATATAAATCATTCCCCCATGGGGTATGGTGGAACCAACAATGGCTAAACCGAGGACACGAAAGCTTACCTTGCAAACTAACTATCCAAGCCAAGAGTCCAACCAAGCTCTAGGTCCACACACAGCACAAATCACAATCTGTTTGGACCAATAATCAAATCAATATTCAAACACAACAAGCACATGACATAAAGACAACGCCTTTTCCTTCACGTTTCATGTCTTTAGGCTTCTCACAAAGCCATAAGCCCTTAAGCACTTAGATTCTGACTTAGATTAGTTATTACAGAAGTCCATATCAACTAATCATGGGTCCACAAACCCAAGATATCATTCTGTATGAACAACACCGTTACTGTTCACGAAAACCCATAATATCTGGATATATGTTCCGGATCCGGATATGCATATCTGGATATCCATATTCAGATATCTACAGACCCCATATCCGGATATCATATCTGGATATTTCGCGACAGAATGCAGTTCAGTATTTTGCGAGATATCCTTCCCAAAGGTTGCTCTTTTAGCGATTCCAGAAGCTTAAACATGCATTTTTAGGCGTGTTTAACCTTACCCAACCTCAAGTTATTAACTTTAGTTTGTTACATGCATCAAGGCTCCATTTTTAACTAAGAAAACTCATGCTCAAGGTTGATGCAACTTACTTGTTGTGCAATTGTATACCCCTTTTATCAATCACACATTACGCAAGTGCACGTGTCAACAAGTAATAAAGTGGATGTGTGAGTCCAGATATCGTTCCCACGAAGAAAACTATAAAATTAGATCAATGAGAAGCAATAAAAGTAACAATGTTTACGAAAGTTTTGTGAATTGAGAACTAAGGACAAAAATAATACTAACTACTGACTAATTACTAAAAGCAAAGTAAAAATAAGCTAAGAGTACACTCAAGAACAGACAAGTCAAGTATCAAAGTAGATTGGGATCAATTTTCCCAATATTGCAATTTCACCATAATGCAGTAATAATGCTATAGCAATTATCCAACCAGTAATCAGAACACTAATGTATGGAATGGCTCTCACCAACAATACATGTATACTAAGTCCCACATCTCTTTGGCCAATATAGTTATAAATCATTAAGTTCAAGTTCCATATGATTTTGTGGTGTGAATGATCTCTCTACCCAGAATTAACCAATTAAATTAGTTAAACCACAATGCTTAATAATATTATGAGTTTACCTATATCCTTATAGCCCAAACCCTAAGTATCTTGCAGCTCTCTCTCGATAAGTCAACAAGAATAAAGACAAATTAAGCACTTTATTAAACAACTAAAAGGACAATTATATAGCAAAGTTTAGGCAAACTGATTACATCACAATAAGGGTACTGTATCACCCAATCATAACAATTTAGCCCATAATTAGGTGGAAAGAAACAACAAAGAAAGAAAATGATTTCATAAAGCTAAAGTAAAGAAAGCAGGGACATTGCTGTAGCACTGCTCTCACAGCAACCATGAGCTCCACCACCATCAACCTTGCCTCAGCCGCCGAAATAATGCAGCAAGTTACTGGGTTCAATGATCTCTCAATTGAACCCAAGCTCCTTCCTTTGATCCACTGGATTTCTCTTAACGAATCCTCAAATCCCTTCCAAGTGTTTTCCCACTTTCTCTATCTAAAAGAGAGGGTGATCAGCCTCAAAGAGAGGCTCTCCAACCTGTTTGATGTGTGTAGGCTTCTTCTTTTTATAGACTTTGATGAATTGGGCTCCAATTAGCTCTTCAAATCCATTACAAATCATGTTCAAATCTGCTCTGTTTTGCTGCAGCAATGATTGAAGATTCTTTCCTTATTTGCTGCAGATATGATTGGAGATTCTTTCCTTATTTGCTGTAGATATGATTGGAGATACAACTCTGTTTTGCTGCAACATTGAAGATTCTTTCCTTATTTGCTGCAGATATGATTGGAGATTCTTTCCTTATTTGCTGCAGCTCTGATTGGAGATACAACTCTGTTTTGCTGTCATGCTAACAGAGTATGCTGTTGCATATCTCATTAGATTTTTTCCAGATTTGCAATTCAGATTTGAATCAGATTTGTAATCTTTGATTTGATGAAGATTAGCTTGTGATTTCTTGACGATTTTGAGCGTATATCCAGATCAGATCTTTTCGTACACGTTCAGAAGCTTCTTCCATCAAATTGGGCTTGGATCCATGGCTTGCTGGTGATGATGTCAACAATATGCACTGCTGACCTCAGCTGCACTGCTACAACACTGCTTTCCGATGCTATAGCATTGTCCTGCAATAAAATAACAAATGAATTTAAATGTTTCCAATGCTCAAATTGTATCCAAATATACGTAATTAACATAAGTCTCAATTAAATCATGAAATCATAGAATTCATGCATTAATCATATAAAATCAAGAGAATTATATGTAATCATAGAACCAAAACATCACAATTAAGCCCAAAATAACTCTCTTTTGGAGAGTTATCACACTCCAAACTCAAAACGTTGCTCGTCCTCGAGCAACAAAACACTCCTCAGGCTTAACATTCATCAACTCAGTAACTCCTGTATCAAAGACTATTGTTGAGATTTTCCATATTACAGCAGCATTGCTACAGCACAGTTTCATGTGATTGTTGATCTTCGGCCATCATCCTTACTTCAACTTCAGTATTCCTTGTTGGCTTCATCTTCTCAAGGCTTTATAGCTTTTGGATAGATCAGTGTGTATGTGCTAAGAACTTGCTTCTCGGTTTGATCCACCTTGGAGCTTCAAACTAAAAATCATAAGGCCTAGTTGCTTGACTCATGCTCTGTCAGAATTGAATCTAGACCCATGTGTACAAGACTTGTAGGAACAAGTGTCCACCTTGCTTTTTTAGCTTTGCCTTCCTCTTTTGTCTGGTGTTTTTGCACTTATTCTATTTTTTGGGGTTTTCCCTTCTTTTCTTTTTCTTTTGACTTTTCTTTTGATTCTATTTTCCTGAGGAATAATTCTTTGTGCATTGGCACTTTGTTGCTTGGCTTCTTGCACCCTTATAGCCTTCATATCTGTCTCATGTGGTAGGATTCAAACCCGTCAAATTTCTGAATCCTAAGCCCTCTTCCACAATTCACTCATTGGTTTTTCTTGCCTCCAAGTGATCCCTTGTGCTTAGATAATCCATCCATCAGCCTTTTACCTCAATTGGTTTCTGCCTTCAAGTCCTACTTTGGTATCCATTTTGACTTTGGCCTAAGATCAACGACTTTCACTCTTACACAAATGCTGTAGCAATCCTGTAACAATACAGATCATAACAGAATAGACAGAGATACAACAATACTTTATCAATGCTATGCTAAGTCCTTTATCATTCTTAACTCAGCATCAGTACTGAGTTTGCTTCTTGAGTCCCTTATTTTTCTTTTATGTTTTGCCTAACTTCTTTTATTTGCAATAGAAACAAACTAAAACCTAATCAAAACAAAAAAATTAAACCTATGTAGCATACAGATTCCTTACTAATATTTTTCAGTAGGTATAAAAAGATATAGACAAGAAAGGAACAAGACAACCTGGTTTATCATTGAATTTTCAGAATGGTGGAGTCCCTTTGTTGTTGGGACTCCAAACTCAATTTCTTGAACAGGGTTCTTGCGAAAGTGCTTTGGGGGACTCCAAACTCAACTTTTTGCTGAGTGCTTTCTGGATTTCATTCAAGAATTAAACTTGACTTTCTTCCTCGTTGCACCTTATTCCTTTTGCCACAGCTATGATGTAGCAGTGTTGTAGCAATGTTGTAGCAGTGGAACCTTACACTACAAAAAAACAAGCATTTAGAGGCGGTTCATTTTTGGTATACGCGACGGTTACAACCGTCCTTAATTGCAAAAACGCATTTAGCGACGGTTGTAACCGTCGCGTATACCAAAAATGAACCGCCGCTAAATGCCTGTTTTTTTGTAGTGTTAATTGCCCATAAATTACACTTGCATCAACAAAAATAATGAGTGTAGAATCTGTTTTCTAATTTAACCTAATCTAAAAGTTGAAATTCAGAAATTTAAATGCAATAAACTAAAGAAAAGTATAGAAATTCCCTAATTGATTTGGGCTGCCTCCCAAAAGCGCTTGTTTTATAGTCTTTGGCGTGACTTTGATTAATGATCAAAGTGGCTTGAAACAAAGGAGGAAGAACAACTTTGAATCCTTGGTCAAACTTTTCTCGCATGTAGCCTCATCCTTCATCTTGACCTTGAGATTGTCTTTATCTTGGTCTCCATCTATTTCAAGAATCAGCTCACTCTTCCACGTATCTTCCACAACCTTTGGGGTATCAAGGCATGACTCTTCAAGATATTGAGAAATAATTGGGTCTTTCTTCATGTCAAGGACAACAAAATCTATTGGGTGTGCAGAGTTTCCTATCATCACATTTTCAACAACATCAACTGATATTTTCATGACATGACTAGGCACTTGCAAAGTCATCTTTGTAGACCTTATGCTCTTTATTCCCATCTTTTCAAGTATATTCATGGGCATCAAATTCGCATTAGCCTCAATATCACATAAGGTGCTATTCTCTTGCACATCATCTTGTTGCTTCATAAGTCTTTGAGGGAAGGGAGATGAAGGTCTAATTGTCCTGTTGACTTGCTGACAGTGTTGTTGCTTTGCTGTAGCATTTTGTTCTGTAGTAGGAACTTCAAGTGCAACATGTTGTTCTTTTAATTCATCTTCCACAGCAACCTTGTCTCATTCTTTCTGAATTTCAGCTTCCTCCTTCAGCTTGTGGTAGTTCTCTATGGCCTCTGGTCTATCTACTGCCTTCTCATTCTTTAATGCTACAGCTTTGATTTGCTCATATCCAATGCTTCTTGGATCTTTAATATTGTTGGGCAGTGTTTCATATGATATATCTCTCACAGCTTCCACCAACTGACCCATTTGAGTCTCCAAGTTCTTGATTGATGCAGTTTGGTCTTGGATAAGAGCATCACTTCTTGCCATAAAGTCCTTCAGCATACTCTCCAGCGTATCAGAGTTGTCAGCTTGTTGTTCAGGCTGCTGGTAATGTTGTTGCTGTTGCTGATGCTGGAATGGTGGTCTGTGATCTTGCAGTGCTGTAGCATGCGCTGACCCTCGCTGTTGCCCTTCAAAATAGGAAAAATTTGGATGATTCCACCAATCTGGGTTGTAGGTGTTTGAATAATGGTCACTCATGTTATAATTTCCTACAAAACAGAAAGATTGAGGATTTTGGGGACAATCATCATAAACATGTGGTGTGAATGATCTCTCTACCCACAATTAACCAATTAAATTAGTTAAACCACAATGCTTAATAATATTCCGAGTTTACCTATATCTCTATAGCCCAAACCCTAAGTATCTTGCAGCTCTCTCTCGATAAGTCAACAAGAATAAAGACAAATTAAGCACTTTATTAAACAACTAAAAGGACAATCATATATCAAAGTTTAGGCAAACTGATTACATATTAAGTGCTCAACTTTTCTCATATAACATAAGATAAATTCTATCTCCTATAGAAACAAGTTCAGGTGGGGCCCACTATTTTTTAAAATAAAAAAAGAAAGAAAAAGAATGATACATTTTTCTATGGGTGTGTATGAGAGAAAAACTCTCTTATATTACATGAGAGTTATATTTTCCTAATATTAATCATGTTATAATTTAAAATAAGGGGAAAATTATATTTACAACTTATTTTTGTTTACAACTTATTTTCGTTTACAACTTCTTACAACCATATCTTAATCAACGGTTAAGATCTTCGCAAATCAAATTTATTAATTAATTATTAATTCATAATAAATAACAACCATTGATTGGTGGAAATCAACAGTTAAAATATGATTATAAGAGTTTGTAAACTATTTAGGTTGTAAATATAACCCCTCTCTTTAAATAAATAGGGATGGGTTGGATTGTTATTCAATTATGGGTTAAACTGGACTGTTAATATTTCATCCCTAATAAAATTATAAGCTCATTGGTATTGCATTATTCTTGTTCGTAGTTCTTTCGTGATTTATTATCTTAATATCACAATAATCTTATAATTTATACCACATGTTGACTTGAGAAATGGATCATCTCCCCTTCGTCCTAGCTTTCTTTGGGCAAATGAATTTTTATTCTTGTAAGTTGTAACACTTCGTACTGCACAAATTCATTACTTATTTTTATTATTGTAAAAACTATTACACAATTGAATTGTAACACAGTTAATATTGCTAATGGCACATAAGAAAGGATTTGCATATTCTAAAGTGATGGGTATATTTTTAAAAATAAAACGAAAGTAAAGACATGATAAAACAAAACCAATGGAGTGAGTTTTCGCATTTTAATAATATACTATATCAGTGCTTGTATTTAAAAACCATAAATAATTAATTTTCATCAACAATTAGCAATTATGAGCTTTACTTTTTAAAATACATCAACAAAATGATTTTATAAAGTGCAGCATAATTTATTTTTTGAAAACATAAAATAGGGAATATAATAGAATGATTTCAGACTTGTAAAAACTATTTTTGATAATTTTTTTTTTATTTATGTCGAAAATTTGTGGTGTACACAATTTCATGTTAGAGATGTAGAATAAAAGAACATAGGGGTCATGTATCAAAAAAAAAGAAAAAGAAAAAAACATAGGGGTTGATGGGCCTTTAGGCACAATTTGGCTACCCATGAACCCAATTTGGTAATTAGGGTTCCAATTCAGAGTCAACAAAATGGTTTATTTATTGTAAATTTGTAGAATTTAGTTTTTTTTTTTCAAGATGGAATTTGGGGTTTTAAGTTAGCCTATCCATCATTTATTCAGCCAAGAATCTATCTCAAAAGAGGAATGCATAATGCATATGATTAGTGCATTTATCAATATTCTTAAAAATTTTAAATTCACTTTCACTAAATTATGAAAACTGCTTTTGTTGTGTAAGTTCAAAAATAATTTGTTAGTTCAAATAATATGTCTCTTAACTCCTTATCTTTAATTTTTAAATTTATCTCTCAAGTAACTTTCATTATTTATTCCATATAACAATTTCTTTTATATAACTTTTCTTAATTTCTTCGAACTCATTTATTGATATTTTATTTTTTATTTTTTTTGCTAACCCAAAATTACGAAGACCCATTTTGTTTTCAAGGTTAAATAAACCAATTCTTAATACAAATGATTATGGTGTAAATAAACTAGGCCAGCCTACAGCTTTACCTATATTAGGACAGGTCTGACCTATTATAAATAGTCAAATAAAACAAGCCTTGACTTAAAAAAAAAACTATTTACAAAGTAGATCATTGGCTTTTTTGTACATATCGGCCTATAAACCTACAGGTCAGTCTATATCATATTATTTATTCTAAATAAACCCCAAGAAAAAATACGAGACCCAAATTAATATCTTAAAAAAAAAATTACACCCGTGGTCCCTAGTAAATTCAAACGGAGCCCATGTTAGTCCTTCTGTCAGTGATGATTGAACGTCGTCAGTAACGTTGCTCACGTGTAACGTTACTAATCTGAGTCACATGCCATGTAGGATGGGTAAAACGACGTCGTGGCTTATGTTGCCACCCAACTAACTCCAGAGCAACCCACATAGGATGAGTAAAACAACGTCGTGCGCAATGTAGGTTGTACTCATCCAATGTGGGTTGCTATGGTGTTAGTAGGGTGACAACGTAAGCCACAACGTCATTTTACTCATCCTATGTGGGTTGCTCTGGAGTTACGAGGGTGACAATGTAGATTGTAACACCTCGTTCTAGAACCGGTTTGTTAACATTACGTATGACATTAAGTGCATTTACAATTACAACAATTGAATTAAAAAACGGATAAACTTTTTCCTTTTGCGTTAATAAATGTTTCTATTTAAAATCAGTTATGTAATTAAAACAATTTCAAAAGTTGTAATCATAACTTGAACAATATGCAAAACACCTAAGGTTTATTTAACCATCCCATACATCACTTCCACAAAGCGCCAAGTAGTCTAATTAATTCAACAAGACTTAAAACTCATTTTTATTCATATTCAACACTAAACATCTTCACTTTTTAATTACTCCAGGAATTATATAGCTCCTCTTTTTGTTAGCTACGCGTGGGTTTAAACCGTGCTCAATTTGGAGTACCGTAGCTCAAGTTATGAATTTTTGAAAGAAAGAGTGTTGAATTTTACAGAGCCAGAGCTGATAGCGCCAGAAAATGGGTTTCCCACCATCTTATGGCACCGTCAGCGCCAGCCCACTGTTTGGTGACGCCAACAGCGCCAACTTGGCCTAAGCCTCAATCAAGCTCCAACTACCTCATTTAAAGACCCATTTTCATAGAAAAACCTAGAAATGAATCTTCCACAAAACACAAAGGAAATTAGGATTTCTTAACACCAAGTCACCTAGAATCACTCAAGGAAGAGATTCCAAGCCTTACTTCAAGTAATGGACCACTCCAAGACACCCAATCAACAATGGTCACCACTTTCCCTTCCATTTTTCTCTCTACACACACTTTCAAGGATATTTGAAATAAGGGTTATGTTTGTATGGATATTCTAAGCAACTTTGATTCAAGAACCAGGTGATTTGGCTGAGAAATAGAGAAGTTGGAAATCAAGCTTTTCAACAATGGATTCTTTCTTTCTGTTGAAGGGAAGAAGACGCAGGAGAAAGATAGTGTCGAGGAAATAAGAGAAAATAAGGAAGAAAATGAGTTTAAATAAGTTATATCACCTCACTGGATATAAACTTGTCTATTTAGTTACTTTCATTCTCTTTCAAACTTTACCTATTGGTCTAAAATATTTTTACCATCATATTTCTAACTTTACTTTTACATTCCGAGTAATTTTGTCTACACCCATTTTTACCCCAAAACACTCACTTAGGCTCACATTGATTGAACTAAGCCTTCTTACTTATTTTATCTACAATGTGAATAATTAATATTTAATCTAACCTTTGCATTAAGCCTCTCACTTAATTAATCTGATTAATCAAATACCACAATACAATTCAGCATTTAATTAGGTTAGGGTTATTATATAGGCCATGTCGTCGTTTTACCCATCCTACATGGCATGTGACTCAGATTAGTAACATTACACGTGAGTAACGTTACTGACGCCGTTCAATCATCAGTGACGGAAGGACTAACGTGCGCTACGTTTGAATTTACTAGGGACCACAAGTGTAATTTTTTTAAGGGATTAATTTGGATCTCATGTTTTGTCTTGAGGACCAAAAATGATATTTACTCTTTTTTTAATTATTGAATGTTTAATAGGCTTAAACAAACTAACAGACCTAGGTCAAGACTATTATTTTTTAAATATAGGTTAGGATAAACTTATAATTTGAGTCTACATAAGCTAACAGGTCAGGCCAAGCCTAAGTTTTTTTTTTTTTTTTTTTTTTTTTTTGCGCAGGCCTGACTTTTTTAAACCAAAAACTAGCATAGCCTATTTACACCCTACAAATGATATATATTTATGAGAAAAATATTTCTCCAGTCACCGGAGATAAAGTGAATGACCTCAAAACGACGTCGTTTTGAGGTTATAAGATAAAAAAATTATAGCGATAAAGACTAATATAACACTGTAATATATTAGAATTACAAAAACACCTTGATTTCCATTTCAAAACAATGTCATTTTGAGCTCACCGAAAATAACTTATCTCCATTGACTGAAGAAATAGTTTACCTTATATTTATTACACTATATATAGAAAAGTATGATATGAAAATTTTTGATGACAAAAATTATCATTTACAATTTTATAAAATACAAGTATTTACATAATATGTTATAGATATGTGATGATTCAATCCATTAATTTTTTATTTTCTTAGATTTTACTCCTTTTGTAAATCTAAATCCATATTTCTTAATTTATTGTCTTATATACTTATAATTATTTTATGTTTGATTTTATATAATTGCTTTAATGTATTTATTGTAAGAGTGATAAAGATAATTTAATAATTGCCCTCTTTTTTTAAAACGCACATAGAATGTTTTGGCATAAGAGATGAAAAAACAAGAGCAAAGACAACTGAGCAGCAACAAACCCAGTTTCTCAGACTCCAAACCCAACATCAACAGTAAGAATCTTTTTTTTCACTTCCTCTTCCTTTTCTCTTTTCTTTTTCCCCCCCTTCTTTTTATCTTCTGCAAAAAAAAATAAAAAAAATGTAAAATCCTTAAAACTAATGAAATTATTCAGTGATACATATACGTTTTGAAAGAAAAACAAAGGTCGATTTCCCCTCCCCAGGTCTGTCATCTGTGTCCTCCTGTTGTACCAGAAAAACAAAGCAAATTTCCAAACTCAGATCAAACTGAAATCAGCATCAGCTTTATGTATTAGACAAATATAAACTAGACCAACAATATTTGGTTGAAATTACATTGCGCTATGGTCTATCTATAACATATTATATGAGCGACATATTAGAGAATTGAGAACCTAAATTACATAGAAATCTTACATATGTTTTCAGTTGACACCCGGGCGGGGCAATCCCCTCTCAAAAAGAAGTAAAAGAAACAAAGAAGAGTTTAGAGTAACTCAAATATAGAAACTTGTGCTGCAATTCAATTCAGATTATTTCAATATTCAGTTTACAAAATGAATTGAATAAGGAATAACAAAGATCTTTGTGGTTAATTTTACATGATGATTTTCTCATCTCCTTTCAAGTCTAACAAAAATAAAACACACAACTTTTAGGAAAAAAAGTCTTCTAAATTTGAAAGTTAGTAAAGCACCGATCTGTCTCTCTTTTGTAAGCAAACACCATCAACACAACTGGCATCCATTTTATTTGCTCCTCTATTTTCTTAATTAACATGATCCAGTATAGTCCCTCCTCTTCCCTGTCCCCATATAAATAAAAACCACCCAGTCCCTCACCCACCTACGCCCCATGGAAAGAAAACTTCAAATATGAAATTGTAACTTCAGATTAATTTGTCGCCTTCTCCATCTAGTGGGATAAAGCTTTGTTGATGGAAGACCACTTAGTTGAACCATAATTAGCTCAATTGTCCAATTCAAACCACCAAGCAAAATCAATATCCTCGCATTGTCTATCAGGAAGACCATTTATAAGATAAACATGCAAAGACAATTTGACTTAAGTAAATTCATGAGGAAGTCAAAGACATTGCTCAGGACAAAATCTAAAACACAGGTTACTTTGGCAGTCAAATTTAACCAACTTTGTTCACTAAGATTCATACCAGATAAAACTAAACGCAACAAGCAAAAATTTAGTCAAGCATGTCATACCATTCTTTGTGAGGCATCTTGTAAGAAACTGCATTGGTTTCCAGGTACTAATGGCCGTTTGGTGCCTCGTCCTGACAACATATAACAAGTTCATTAGAAAATCAGACAGCCAATACAAGAACAAACTTCAGCACAATATTTACCATCGTTGAAAACTGGTCTCTAATACAGTGCATGGCTTTCAGCATCATCTCTAGAGAATCTGTAGCCAACTGGAACTTCACATCCAGCTCTCCTGAACGAAATCGAGCATCATTTTGAAGCTGAAAAAGGGTGCCGTAGTTAAAACTATAGTACCACATAAAACCACATTTAATAATTGGGTTTGTTGTTTCTCTTGTAAGAGAAGATACTGTTTTGGGATTTGAGGGAAAAAATACATTGTGTTTTAGAAAATCCCATGTTACAAGAGAAAAGGAAAATTCTCAAAAAGCCTTTTACTTTTTCCCAATCCGAAAATGACATTGTTTTGGAGAAACAGTTTTCCCTTAATCATTTCACATACAACACATATACACATAATAATAAAGTCAGCACACTAGTTTGAATACTGTTTCTAAAAACAGTTTTTTGGTATACAGAAGAAAAAAAACAAAAAAACCCGTTTGATGATCTTTTAGCTCCTTATTGTCGTGGAGCAAAAATAGGACTTTTCGGTGGAACTCGGGTGGGTAAAACAATACTCATTATGGAATTGATCAATAACATTGCCAAAGCTCATGGAGGTGTATTTTGATCAAATCACACATCGCAATATACTAGACCTTCTAATTCTTTAAGAGGTCTATCTAAAAGATTCGCGATATAACCTGGAAGAGATGATACACAACATATAGCTAACATAATAGAACCAATAAATTTGTGTATTGGATTAAAAATTAATAGGAATCGCGGATATCGTATAAGCTTGTTTTGTAAAAAAGTTTAAAAAATTGTAAATTTTTTTAAAATCAAATTTAGAGAACATGTCTAAGTTATTTTTGTTTTGTGTTTGGACTTTTAACTTTCAAAACAAAAAATAATATAGAAAACACTTATTTCCATAACTATTCTACAAAACAGTTTTAAAAAGAAAACAAAAAACCAGAACACAATCAAAGAGACCCAATTGACATGCACACCTGTTACTTGTAACTTGTTTTAAAAAATGCAATTGCAGAATGAAAAGGTAATTGAAGGAAAGTACCTTCAAATTAATAACAGCCGAAGGGTCATTTGATTCTTTATCCATATTAGCCATATTCCATGTCATTGACTTTAATCGAGGCACAATATTCTGAAAATAATATAAATTTAAATATAATGTAAAACAAAAGTATCCAATCAAGCTCACAAACAAAACACACAGTAAAATAGCTGACCTGATCTTTCAACACATCTTCCTGCCACACTGGCTGAAACTTGTGCAACAGAAGTGTCAACAGCTTTTGCAATTCAGGCAGAACTTCACTGGGAAACAGTTTTGGAATATCATCCTTGCATGTATCCTCATAAACACACTTCCTGATTAACATTCGGAGACAAACCAGAAGCTGCAGATAAGAGTTACAATGATGATGAGTACCAGAAGAAATCAACAAAGTAAAAACTGTGAAAGAGAGAGAGATAAGAGGGTAGAGTACTGGGTCGAGGTCAGAGTCGTTTTGGAGTTGTAGCATGTCTTGGATGATGCGTCGTTCAGAAGAGTGAAGACCGGTTTTTCGTGTTCTCCAAAGAGCTTCAAGAACGTATTCAATTGATTCTTTGGAATTCGCCCTTAACAGCACCGGCAAATGACCCCATAAACTTTCCTCCATAAACCCCCCACACCCTTCTTCACTTCAGTGATGATTTCCTTTGCCGCTAGTAGCATAGCAGCTACCGCGAGTTGTAAAAGTGACAACGTTTTAATTGGGCCGACAATTTAATTGGGCCTGTAAATGAGGCCCACGAAAAAACATTCAAAACGATACTAAAGTAAAGACGCGCTGAACTATGTTAAGGAACAACCTCAGAGCGAGCGAGAATTGTCACTGTGCCGAGAAAGCCATGCCACCGCACGATCTCCGCCGTCCGTTTAAACGACCGGTTATCTCCGATCAAGAGAGGCGCAGGGAACAATCTCTGCTCCGGCAGGCACAGAATCGGCGCGACGCTCAGCACCACGCTCGCTTCTTGGCCTCCACCGCATTCTCTCTCCCATCCCAAACGCCCGATTTCCCTATCCCCGAACCCGAACCCGAACCCGAGGAGAACCCGGAGCCTTCGCATAGGGACCTCGACGTCCTTGAGGCCTCGAAACTGAAAGGCGCAGAAGCTCGCAAATGGTTCGCCAAACAGCTCATGCTCCCTGAATGGATGATCGATATCCCCGACAGGCTCACACATGACTGGTCCCGTCCTTGTTCCTTTACCTTAATTTCCTCGAACCTCTGCTTCACAACTCGAACAGACATGACACATCCACTGAATTATCCAATTTCTCTATCTGTTTTATTTTTTCAGGTTTGTGTTTGCAAGGCCTTCTGGGAAACGGTGTTTTGTCGTTTCTTGTAACGGAACAACGATAAGTCGTTTAAGGAACGGGTCGATACTGCATCGTTTTCCTTCGGCGTTGCCTAACGGGGCAAGGAAGAAGGACGTCTCATCCGGTTCTTCTCAGCTTTACTCTATATTGGATTGCATCTTTCACGAGGTTATTAGTTTCCTTGGTAAATAAAATGTCGTGTGTCCTGTTCTTTTTTTTTTTTTTTAACGTTGGTGTTTTGTTTGGTGACTTTTGTGTGGTTTCGGGGTTAGCAGGTGGATCAAACTTACTACGTTATTGACATGGTTTGCTGGCGGGGTTACTCGCTCTACGATTGCACCGCTGAGTTCAGGTTCTTTTGGTTGAATTCCAAGCTTGCCGAGACCGGTGCTTGTGACCCTCCCTCGTATTATCACAAGTATAGGTTCAGTTTGGTTCCGGTGTACGGTTGTGACCGGAGCGGTCTCCATGCTGCTTATACGGCACCAGTGCCTTATGTCAAGGACGGTCTTCTCTTTTATAGCAAGTAATAACTATTTCTTTCATTGCAAGTTTTGTCTTGAAATAAAACTCAGTTTTGGTTGGTGTTGTAGCCAATAGCTAGTTCCAACAGTCGTTAAGTTTGCTTGCTATTTCTATTTGGTAGGCTCTTATTTTGGGTAATTCGTTTTGATTTGATTTCGTTATTAGGCATGCACACTACCAGACAGGAATTACGCCGCTAGCATTAGTTTGGAAGGATGAGAACTGTAGTCAATATGTTATGGACACGGATAGCAAAGGACAGGTTCCAAACCAACAGCAGGTGTTTTCCCTTGCTTCCTTTGCATCTTTTTCATTGTTTGGCTTTCTGTGCCTCTTCTTTACTGTATATAATATATTTCGTTCATTTGCTTTTTCGGATTTTTAACCTTTATGTTTGAACAGTGTATGTATGGACTGTTGGTACCCTTTTTAGGCACTTTATGGATCAATTTTACTTGCTTCATATTCATTGCGACTATATATTCTCTAAGAAAATCGGGCAATTATGATTTTGAAGCAAAAGTACACTACTCTGTTAGGCAATATCAATGCAAAAATATTCTTGCTCTGATACAGTCTTAAGTGTTTGTAGAGATACTGTGTCTGAACAAGTGTTCCTTTACACAATTTTTTATGGAATCTTGTTTGGTGAACTAGATCTTGTTATTACAGAAATCGGAGAAAATCACCCACCTATGTCGTAGCAGCCTCTAGCAATCTTCTAAGTTCCAATTGTTTAAAGTTGACATTTCCCTCCCCTCCCCCTCTTCCCTTCGTTTTAGAATGGAAGTTACCATAACATTATGGACATGTGAATGTCAAACATAGGCTATTATGCCTTGTTGAATAAATTGCCCTGATGCTCCATAATAAAGGTATAATGGTTGTACCATCATGGTTAGATGAAACTCAATAATATTTTTTGAAGTTGTAAATAAATAACATATTACATTCACGGCCTTAATGTTTCTACAGTGAATGTAGATAAGTTATCTACATTCACTCCTAAAACGATGTCGTTTTAGAGCAAAAGATTAAAAAATTATAATGAGAAAGACTATTATAACCCTGAAATAAATTATAATTACTAAAATACCTGGATTTCCGTCTCAAAACGACGTTGTTTTGGGCTCTTATCTACATTGACTACAGAAAAAACGAACCCTACATTCATTATTATTATAATATTTGTTTGACATCTTGTACTAAGTTTCCAAAGGTATAGATGGAGAAGTGTTTCTGTGGTGCACATGTAATGTTGCATATAGTATGGTTAAATATAAGATGGAAAAAAGGATGATATGATTGTTTGTCTTTTCGAAATTTGGATGTAGTTTTGTGTTTGTATCAGCGTAACGCCCAACCGCTTGCAAGATCAATGACTGTTTCCACAAACTAACACGAGACTTTTCAGCGTGCTTTGTCCTCACTCACACACTTCCTGGGAAAACTTCCCAGGAAGTCATCTATTCTAGAATTTCTCCAAGTTAAGTACGCTTAACTATGGAGTTCTTCCGTTCCGGGCTACGGTAAAGTAGTATAGGTAGTACCAATTAATTCTTACAAGCTATCCCTAACTGTACAGTCCCATATCTGTACAGTGTTAATTCGATTTATTCATGTACCCCCCCCAGCAGCAAGATTTGGCATGAGCCGCTCATTGTTCCTGCCTTTTCTCTTTTGCATCGGCGATCACTCCTTGCCCTTGCCAACCCTTGGGATGTTATATGCCCACCAGCTTCCGCCTAGTTCGTCCTCGAACCATACCGTACTAGGAGCGAGGCCCTGCTCTGATACCCCACTTGTAACGCTCCGGCCGCTTGCAAGATCAATGACTATCCCTACAAACTAACACGAGACTTTTCAACGTGCTTTGTTTTCACTCACACTCTGCATGGGAAAACTTCCCGTGAAGTCACCCATCATAGAATTGCTCCAAGTTAAGCATGCTTAACTATGGAGTTCTTCCGTTCCAGGTTACCGAAAAGTAGATGCATCTTGTTAGTATAGGTAGTACTAATTAATTCTTATAAGCTATCCCCAACTATACAGTCTTATACCTGCACGGTCTTTGGAATCCCTCTCTTTTAGGTGTTGATTCGATTCATTCATGTATCCCCCCAGCTGCAAGATTTAGCATGAGCCGCTCATTGTCCGCGCCTTTTCTCTTTTGCACCGGCGATCACTCCTTGCCCTTGCCAGCCCTTGGGATGTTACAATCAGTGAAACTTGCATTTTCTTGATCTGCATCTCTTGAGATTTTGGCAAGGCACAGTTTTGAAAATTATATAAGGGTCAGAAATATCAGTTCAGGAAACACTACAATTTTATTTGGGAACTGATTGTAAAAGGTAATTATTTTGAAACTGACTGTAAAACTTATGACTGAGCTCTTACAGTTGGCACAACAGGAAGAGTGTAAGACTGTATACACTTGACTCAACTCAAACCCACGCTTCAATGGATACACACACACACACACATATATATACCTGATTACAACTTTAAAGAGGTCCTAAATCTACAAATTGATTCATATATTTACTTGAGATAATCTACATATAGTGATGTTGATTAATCAGTTTTTCTGGCTTTCTAAACCAGGTGGTTTTGGAGCTTCAAGAAGATGGAAAACTGACTACCTCTGATGATCCCCCTGTGGTATTTGGCTGTTTAGATGGAAGCTTTACCCAACAGGTTTGTTTGAAAGATGTTTTTATATAAGTGTAAATTGTCAGCTGCTGCTTAATCTAGTTATGAGGCCTATCCAATTGAAACTTTCTTCCACTATGTATTATCTTACATGGTTGCTAGGAAATTGATGTATTTTTACAGCACTGAACTGATAGAAATGGTTGGCCGAGAAATAATAATTCTGGAAGGGTAGTATGATAGACTTTCAGTCATGCAATGTTATACTATAAAGCAACCAATTCAATCCAACAACTTAAGCTGTTAGATGAAGGTCACACTAATAGGTTTTTTATCATATTTTTCTAACAGTAGCAATAAACAAGCTTGCGTCTTAGGCATCAAACTCATTTTTCTTTTTTATCTTTTACCAAGTAATTCTTATGTGACTTTCTTCAATATTGCAGTCAGGGTTAGAGCCTGGATGTCTTCTACGTTTTGCAATTGGAGAGGGAGGATTGGTTTTGGTGGACGGCAAGCTTGAGAGAGCTAATCTCAATTATCTTGGCAAGGTCAATCGAGCTCGTGCCTCTGCTGATAGTTTCTCTAAGGTTGTAAGGGAATATTCTAGTAAACCTCTAAAATATCTGCAACTTATTGTTTCATTTGAAGATTAACATTTTGCTCTCGATGGATAGCAAATCAATATGGAAAATGTAATAATGTTATTAGAAAAAATTTTTAGGGAATATAATTTTTACTGAACTACCAATTTGGTAAGATTCACTTAACATCAATCGAAATATCTTGACATTAAGTACGTCTTTCAAAGATTAAAGTCCCAACAAAATGGTCCTTAATTTAATGTAGGTAGCTTAGCTTGATGAAAGGACTATTTTGATTTCTGATGACACTTTTAATCTTTGGAAGACTTATTTGATGTGAAAATCTTTGGAGGACCAAATTGAAGTTTAGTCCAATATAATTTTATTCAGATTAGATGTACCATTTGATTATCAGTGTAAATTCTACTTAATATTATATAATTAGTGATTAGTGATGACTATTGGTGCAAGGATTTGAGGTTTTGGTAATTTGAGAAATTTTACAATTAAGGTTTCAGTTAAGTTTCTTATCTTTATACCATTAGGATTGCTGGGGACTTGTCTTTATAGAAAAGGATTAACTTGTATCTTAGTTTAGGTGCTTTATGAGTGGTGAATTGTTCAGAGGTTTATATTTGGTTTTACCCTCTCTTCTCATTTCATCATTATCATTATTATATTTCGTAAGTGCCTTGTAATTTTTCCATTAACACTGATATTTCAAAAGGCAATCATTTCTTCAACCTGCTGACACGACTTTGTCATGATTTCTTTAATTCACATTATGGGTTATGGAAACTGCTTCGCTTTACAGAAAATGACAGTTTCCTGAGAAGAATTATTAAAATTGATTTTCCTTGTTGCTTTCTTGTACATTTTGCTGATATCCATGTGAGACTGACCAAGTAAATGCTCAGAGATGAGATAGAATGCTGGAGATAGTAGGAGAATTTTATCAAATGAATTACATTGGTTTGCTTATTTTGCATGTTTGTTCTGCTTTTAGTCTGATTTACCGTTTTTCTGAAGAAAACTTTCGAGAACATCATACATTGTTCACAATTACTGTTTTTACGATTCATTGTTTTCAAGGTTTTGATTTTAATCATGCTGCAAATTTTCTCTTATAGGTTATGTTCCAATATAGTGTTCGACACTCTCCCCTCAGAATTGATGATCTGTTGGGATCTGTCAGTTCACCAGATGATCAAGAAAGCAAATCTTGTGATATTGAGATGGATGGTTGATAGGGAATGCACTATGGATTGCAAATGTCAGCCTTTTATCCCCCAGTGCAATGTTAAAAGTTTTCACCTTAATTTTTGGTTCACTATGATGCTTATTTCTGTGAAGGCTTCCATAATTTATATTGACGATTCACAAAATTGCTAGCTACCTCACGTGCTGAGACAATGAGTTGTGAATTGTAATAGTAGTCATACCCAAGTTGCGATTTGCAAACCAAATTGTATGTTTATTTGATTCTGACAGCTGATATTGATATGTTGTATTTGTTTGAGTTATGTAGTTACGGTGTAGCATATGAATTGTACAGTATATTATAAATTGAAGCTTGAATTCAGATCATATATATTAAGTTGTCGGCCAGACTTCCTCTATCAGACTTCGAAATGCTACAATAATTAAATATATAATAATATTTTATTATTTTCACAATGATAAAGCTGACTTATGGAATATTGATGTTTTTTATTTTTATTAAAAATTTGTATTTTCATTAATATTATGTCTCTTTTATAGTATAGTCATATCATGTCTTATAATTTTTCAAAATTTGCCTTACTCATATGGTCACTAACGTTTCAGTGTCTCGAGTGTTTTGTATTTATATCCGTGCGTCCTAAATCTTATTTATTTTGACCATATATTATTTCATTTCAAGACCATATCAAGTCTACTACATAATATGGATCCATAATTCAAGATGCTAGAGTAGTTTTCTCGCAACCATCGTGGACACAGGCCAAGACATCTCTGTAGTCCCTTGAAATGGTAAACGAGTCATGTACTTTTCCGTCACTACTTTTCTTGTACTCAAAGAGGAGATATGAGTGATTGAACGCTGTCAGTTTGGAAAACCCAAAGTCATGCTCAAGTGGAATAGCTATACCAACTATTAGAGGAGTATCCAAGTGGACGATGAGCTGAAAAGATTAACCATGGTTGTTGCTTTCTATCAACTGTTGCAAGACAATGCTCAATGAATTTGTATTGTTCTGATCCTTCTCTCCAGTCATGCTCACTGTCTTCTATGCAGAAACGAAACATTCCATAATCTGTTGCATACCTGCATGTTTTCAATTCTCATCATTCATTTGGAATTTTTTTTTTTTTAAAAAAAAAAACAGTGCATCCCAATTGTTGCTGGCGAAACTAGAAACTGCACCATAACTGTAAGGATGAATAGATGTCTTTTTGCATATGCATGATGAAGTTATAAAAATAATGGATAGGTAACAATCGGTCAAGGTAATATTGACCATCTTGGACAAAGTGGCATGATAAATTTAATATAGGGAAGATAATTTGATTTACTAAAGGCAAACGTATCATCGTTTGCATGTAGATTAATGTAACATACCAGAATTTGGCTCTGTTCTCAGCAGGAAAATAGTACATGGTCTCTGCAGGAACTCCACATTCTCCACCTGAATCCATGGTCTCATAAAAGGATCCTGTGTTGATCACTGAATAGTATTTTAAGATCACTGAATCACTGAAAAAACACGATTATCAACTATTGCATTAATAAAGGGTTGGGACAATTCCCTTACAATATGAATAAGGAAATGAAAGCAGCGTTCTCTACAATACTAACTGGGCACAACCCTTACAATAAAGAAGGAACTCTTAGCACTACTCAGAATGACCAACTAAGAAATTGCAATTACAGACTCCATGAATTACCAACTAAGAAGGAACCCTTACAATAGGTTGATGTTGCTGCCATGCACAGACCAGGTAATGCACATAGGTTGGATGTGTCAGTTAGTTTCAATAGCAAATGGAAGATAGAAATCAGGTAGTGCAAGAATAGGGGTTGAAGCCATGGCTGTTTTCAAGGTAACAAACGCCAATTCTGCTTCTGAGGACCAAGACCAATTGTTAGCAACTAGTAAATCAGTTAGAGGTGATGCTATGGAAGCATATCCATGCACAAACCTCCGATAATAGCCAGTGAGACCTAGGAACATTCGAAGTTGTTTGATTAATGCTGGTGTGGGCCACTCCACCATGGCTGAGTTTTGGCTGGATCAGCTTTAACACCACAATCGGACTTTATATGACCCAGATAAGCAATCTCTGAGGCTGCAAAAGAACATTTACTAACCTTCACATAAAATTCATTTTTCTGCAAGACATTCAACGCCACTGACAAGTGCTGCATGAGATCCTCGATTGACCTGCTATGAATGAGAATGTCATCAAAGAAAACGATGATAAAGCTGTATAAATTGGGTCTAAAAATGTCATTCATAATTGATTGAAAGGTTGAGGGAGCATTTGTAAGACCGAAGGGCATAACGATGAATTCATAAGGACACAATTGTAGAAAAAGAGTATTTCCTTTAGTTTGTGTCAACAATAGTGAGATGTTCATATTTAATGCCATGGCCAAAAATTGTATACCATTCCACCATGAACAAGATATACATTGGCTGTGAAAATTTAAGTTGGTGGGATGAGTGTCCCTTATTATGGGGTGATCTAGTGAGTATAATGAGTTTTATAATTTTTGGTAAACTATCCTCTCATGTCTTATTGATTATTATTCTCTCCAATAAATGACTGAAATTTTTTTACACGTTAAAATGAGAATGAGAGGATCTATTCTCATTTTATATAATTAGTACTAAATCTATATTCCCCATGAGAAAGAGAGTTGCACATTACTTGAAATTTGCTGGAGAAAAAACTCCCACCCAATCATCTATAGATGGTTCTGGGGACTTTAGTTCTACAGTCACCCATTCGGTATCCTCGCCCTGCAACCATATATGTAAAAGCACAACTGTTAATTCTATATATTAAATACTGTAAGGCTAAAGCATACTGCATGGCATGTGGTTGTTTACTTGTGATAAACCAAAATGACTCACTACCAAGACAGTAAATTGGCCAAAGGGGTTAGAATTTCAAAATAGACCAAACTGATCTATATGATGTGTCTAGGATTTGTAAAAATAAGAAATATTTGATTTATAAATAAACTTTTAGGTTTGGAACTCGTTAAAAAAATAAGATTTGACTTTATATTTGTAACACATTACAGATATTGAATTAATGCAATGTTAGTTACAAATGTTAAACATTTTCTTTCAAAGTCCCTATTATTTTAAAGATGAACATTTTAAACCCAAAAAATAATAAGATAATTTTATCTCCTACACAAACATAAAAATACGTGGAGCTTATGTTTTTGTTTTTTTTTTCTTCCTTCCTTTCACATGGACCACACATGCTTTTATATGTGTAAGAAATATTAATCCCAAATAATAACCAATAATAATAGGGATTAGAGTACTGGTCTCCTTTTCCTTCAAAATGCTTGCTGCATAAAGGGAGAGTAGCTGTAATTAACTGATAAAAATTATATAATAATATATGAAATGAGTTGAACATTTAAAATTAAAGCAACATATGTTTGTGGTCCTACCCGACTCCACCCAACTAGTCGAAATGAATCAGGAAAAAAAACACATACAGGGAATTAGTTGGTAGAAGATTTATTTTGAGATTGATAGGAAAGTGTAAGTGGATATTGAAAAATACCACGTTTGGTTCATGTTTAAAAAAAAAATACTTGTTATCAAAAAAAAAAAAAAAAAAAAAACTAGGCAATTAGGATAAATGGGGAAATGATTTTTGTGTTGATTTTTAGATGGAATTCACTGTTACAGAATACCACTTGAGATGTGGTATTTTGAGATATCTGGGAAAGTGAAAAAACAGGTGCGAAGTTTCTCCCGAACATAGATTTTGCAAATTTAAATAAATTTTCCTGGTAATATTTCGGTCAACCAAACAACTTTTTTTACATTTTCCTACCAAACTCACTTTCCAACTATTTCCTTAGTAATTACATTTTACTAATATTCAAAAAATTTCTTCTCAACCAAACATCCCCTGTGTTAATTACCTTATTGCCCAAGACATACGGGGCTGCTGTAATAGAGGCCGAGCTACGGAGCGCAAGAATGGTCTTGTGAATGGCAATCTTGGACAGTGGCTGCTCTCCAAATCCATTCATATCATTATGAACCAAACCCATGCTCAATTTGGAAAACCACAATATCACTATTATCATATTTAGCTTCAACATATTCCCAACACTCCCTTCCATTTAATCTTTCCGAATGAAAGATGATGCGAAAAAAAAAAAGTTATCTCCTACAAAGCAGAAAAAGCTTTCACAGGTTAAGTAGACTTCTGACTATTATTCTCTTTCCGTGTCAACTTCGAAAACTGTGAGAGAGTCTTGTGATATTCATATCTATACGAGGGAAGCGTACTCTAAATAGTATAAATTTATAGGACGGAAGAGTAGAGTAGTGATTTGGCCTTTTCGAAAGAAAAACAAAGATGATTGGGTAATCTCATGAGTGTACAATACAACGTAATATACACGTCAATCGAACTTTTAACCTCCTTCAACCTTATCAAGAATCTTAGAAGCGCGCGCGCACACACCACAATAAAAATAACAAACAGATAAAATTATAATAAATTGATGATAGAAAGGTTTGTTGGTTGACTCGTTCAAAAATAAGGAAAACGATAAGGGGTAACATATTCTTCTTCCTTCGTTTCACACACTCGTCATTTTCGTCACGACAACACATTGTTTAAGTTAGGTACAGATCTGTTTCACAAGACTATGAAGTATATTGTTATGACATAGATGAAACACGCAATGTTATAGACCAAAGCTATGAGATGTCACCGAATTAGCCTCAGTCGTGTTGAGGGTGCTAAAGGGGGATGGGTTTAAGGGTAACAACTATGGTTGAGGTGAGAGTTCAACGGAGTAATAATAATGGAGAGCAAACAAAGAAGATGAATATTGAGGGAGCTAAGGTCCCCTTAAATAGGAGGCGGGAGATTCATTCCAAGTGCGCAAAGTGTGATGTCATAATTGTTTTCAGCCCTGCGAACGCCTTTAGGTGTGAGGCTACAAGACCCCTGACGTGTACAAAGTCATGCGTGTGTGGGGAGTGTGAAAGGACATGTGTATAAGAGAGTCATGTGCTCCACATGCCAAGCAGTGGTGGTCTTGTCGGGCAGCTACTTGTGCTAGCTGGGCAAGTCCATCCGGCCGGATAAGAACAAGTTTGTTATTATATTTTGAGCTATAAACCTTAGATATGGACATTCTATAGTATTATGAAAAGTTTAGATGTTGACCTAAAATTTTGATGAAAAGAATAAAATCTAATTTTGAAATTAAAGGACTTAGATCACAACTTCAAGTTAGCATAGGATGTTATTGCGAAATTTGGTCTAGTTTTGGTAATTTAGTTAAACATCATGGATTTAGATGTTCTTTGATGTGATGGAAAGCTTAGTAGAATATCTTCTACTGATATCATTGGATTTGTTCCAATGTTGGATTTCTACTCATAACTAGAGCTATGAACATCAGATTGGATCATTCTTTGGTGTTTTGAAAATCTAAGAAGCAGATTTACAACTTTGTTGAAGAAGTCAAAATCTAATTTTAGTGTTAAAGTAGCTTAAATTGAGTTGAAGTTAGTATAGTGGTGTTGTCATAGGATTTGGCCTAATGTCAACCTTTTGATCATATCATGAGCTACAAACAATGAAATTTGACATTCTTTAGTGTTTTGAAAAGCCTATAAAAAGAGATACAACTTTAAGGAAGTATTGAAAGTTGATTCTAATGGTAAATGGCCTTAAGGGAGCTCAAAGTTACTAATGTTGTTACAAGATTTAATCCAGTTTCTAGTTATTACTAATTATTTTGGAAAGCCTATAAAAAGGATACAACTTTGATGAAGTATTGAAAGTTGATTCTAACTGTAAAGGGCCTTAAGGTGAGCTCACAGCTAAAGATGTTGTTACAAGATTCAATCGAGTTTATATTGTTTGGGAAAACCTATAAAAGAAGATACAACTTTGATGAAGTATTGAAAGTTGATTCTAATAGTAAGGTGCCTTTAGGGGAGCTTAAAGTTAGTGATTTTGTTAGGAGATTTAATCTAGTTTTTGATTTTTGTTGCTTTTTTATGAGTTCTATAGCCTTAGAAGGAGTGTGATTGAAGTATATAATAACAGTGGCAATGTGTTGCACCCTAAGAGAAAGAATGGATCATGTAACTTTATTCATTCATATTGATACTCATTGTTACACCATTATTTCCTTAACGGTCTTACAAGATAAGATCCTAAAATATTCATCTCTCCTAGAGCATTTGTAATCAAATTCTTAGCTTTGACATTCCATTGAGCTTCTTTTAGTTCTAGGTCATTAAAATCCTTAACTTTTTTGGAAACCCTTTGACCATTGTCATCCAAAGCAGTAGAAAAATCATAACCTTCTTCAACTATTTTCCAAACTCTTAAATCTACATATTCCAAGAAGATTTGCATTCTAGACTTCCAATAAGCATAACCGGTTCCATTGAAATACGGTGACCTATTTGTTGAATTACCCTCTTGAGATAAATCATTGTTAAAACTAGTTATATTATGGATCTTTATCTCTAGGTGATTAAACCTACAGTAAGAGAACCTAAGCTTTGAGGCCAATTGAAAAGAAAAGATGGCTAAACAATTACACAAGATGGGAGGTGAATTGTGTTTTACTTCTTCTTCAAGAAACAATGTAAAACAAAACCCTTTTAATCAAATTTCAACCAAAAACAATTCACAGAGTATAAATATTTTTCCAACACAAAAACAGAATTAAAACATATTACATAACATGTAATTCTGAGGTTTAACAGCAGAATCAAAATTAGAAGGAAAATGTGAAGAAAATCAATGTTGTTCAATACCTTATTCAAGAAAACATTCAAGAACGTAATCAAACAGAAAACTAATGATTCCCATGCCTTAAACAAATTCAATAGAACATGTATAATTCAGAAAACAAGTTATAAGCATTCAAATCAAAGAGATAAGGTAAGAAAGAATCACACCGTATATATCTTGGTTCATGATCTAACCACTTAAAAGCTACATCCAGACTGAGGTCGATCTATTTCACTATGTTCTAGCTTTCAACCGGTGCTAGAAAAATTGATTTACAAGAAGAATTTCACAAGTATATGATCACACCTTGATCAAACTCAACCTAAGACCCTTAGGATCACTCCACTTGTGTCACAAACAATTACAGCAATCAAATTCATTCAAACAGATGTAGAACAGTCTTTCAACATTTAGAATTCTCAAAAAGATCAAAAAAAGATTAAGAAACGAGAGAGTGGTTGAGTTTTTCCTCAAGGATATGCAAAAGTAGACCAAATGAGGGTTCAATCTGAATTCTATGTGTGTGGTGATTTCCAATGTTGATCCTTGTTTAGAAACTCTTAGAATATATTTATATAGGTGTCCTATCAAGTTATTAGTCGTTGGACATCTAAAAATTTGAATTACTTAAGCTTTAAGTCACTTAAGACAAGGAGTAATTGATTACTTTTCATGGTTAATCGATTATTTCTTCAGAGACTTTAGGTAATCGATTATTGTTCATCAAGTAATCAATTTCTTCTTCAAAGAACCCAGGTAATCGATTACTTCATTTATCTAATCTATTACTTCATATCAAAAGCTTAGATTTCAGCTATCTTTTCGAATTTTAATTATTTTAATGACTTCTAAATACTTTTTAATGACATCTAGCATATGTATGATCATATTCCACACTTATAACAACTTTTGATGTGTGTGCACGTGTGATCTTGTATGCATGATTAAAAGTGTAAGTGTCACTAATGCATGAGTTTATGATCTATTTATGCAACTTTCAAGTTAAAGCTCAATAAACTCATTCCTATAAGTTCTATGACTTTAAACAGACATTACAAATAATAAGAACTATGTCTTCAACTCTCTTCATTGATCTTCAAGTCTTTAGAGTCTTGTAGTCCTTCTTCTAACTTGAAAAGCTTTGACTTCTATCTTGACTTTGCACATTTGAGTAGCCTTATCAATTTTGCACTTTGCTTTGGTCTTCTAGTACCATTTAGGACTTATTGTCATGCCTTCCATTGAGAGCATCCATGTTGAGCTATGTTGAGCCTTTGTAGGTGTTTTGTTATCATCAAAACTTCAATATCATAGTCTTCTTGACCTATGATTCAACAACCTGCCATATAGCACGTGAAATGGTGTTATTTCGATTTGTGAATGGACCGAGGTGTTGTAATGAAGTTCTGTACACGCCAATACACTAGATCATCGATTATTTTGGTCATGACAGTATGCATGCAAGTACTGTTCCAAATAGCGATTCGTGACTTTCGTCTGCCCATCCGATTGAGCATGATATGTGATACTCATACGTAATTAGGTGCCACTGTATTTGAAAAGATTCTGCCAAAATTTTCTCAAGAAAATAGCATCTCGATCAGACACCAGTGAACAAGGGAAACAATGTAACTTTCCCACCATTTCAACAAATAATTGTGCAACAAGACAAGCCATGAAAATAAAGTAAAGGTAAACAGAAAATAAAATGAGCTAGTTCAAGAAATAACACAGGTGATATGATAAGCAGAACGACTATTAAAAGAAAAGGGATGGATGCACTGATCCACTATAAACTAGCTGTAATCTAGGCTCAGGACCTTGTCCAATAGACTTGTTCAGGTCTTTTTCATTTCCAACGTTGATTCCTTAAGCTCTTGGGCTAAAATGGTATACAAAATCCCATATTCCTATGGCGACTTTGTTACCAACAATTACTTATATCAGAACCTTAAACAGACGAGGTGGTTACTTATTCTTACGGCAACCAGTGAAAGTGTTTCCACACCCTTCACCTTTCTCCTATTGTTCAGCAGTCTAAAATCCCTTCCTTATGAAATTTTTTTTCCCAGTCATATTCAATTTCCAATGATACAAGATATTAAAATCAACAACATAAATCCATTAGATTCAGTAACTAAGATTCAATTACAGAGCATTTATAATTCCACATATTATCCATGCCAAAGAGAAATTAGCTCATGTTCACAGACATGGCTAAAAATACAAACAAAGTTTCAACAAACTAAAATTTCATAGATCCGGGATACAGAATGAAAGGAATGTAGAAGACTGAAGAGAAATTACAAACTCAAAATAACTAAGTAAAAACAAATACTCAATACCACAGTGGTAAAATAAAAATGGATATTGTGAATAAGATTTGCTCGTGTGGAGACTTAATGGAGAAAAGAAAGAGTAAGGTGTGTTTCAGAAAAGCTTGCTCCTGCAAAAAATTAATTGATCGATCCATTTTCCTTTGTTTGATCTTCTATTTATAAGACAAGTGTTGTGATGGCATTCTTGTTATTAACATGAGTCGTTCCTTGCACCGTTGGATTGAGGACGTCTCCTCCTTTCTAATCTTATGAAGAGAAATGGTTGAAGTGGTTAAGAATAGGCTGAGTTGTCCCCCATATTATCATTTTCCAAGGATGATTCTCGGACACTCAGACATGTCCAACAACATTCTCTGTTCTGCTCTGCTTTGTTGCACGTTGGATGCCCTTTTGAGTGCTTTTTAGTGTCGTACCTTGCAAAAAAGCAAAAAACAAATGTTAGTGGAATCAAAAAGTTAAAAAAAAATAGACAGCTCTCCCACTCTGTTCTCTCTATCTCTCTTTTCTTTACTTTTCTGTACTTAAAGTCATTCCCTCACACAAGTCAACAATTATTGCATTTGTACTAATATTTAGAACATATTCATACTAACAGGGACTAAACGACTGGCGTTCCGCAGCAAAAACATGATAGTCATTATGAGTCTTTAGGTTTGACACGTCGACCTGATTAGCTCTAGGCCAAGTTGGAGATTGTTAATATGTAGGTGTCTTAGAGATAATCTGTTTTATCAAATGAACATCTTGTATTATTTGGTATTTCATAATTTATATATTTGAGCATACTTTATTTTTGTCATATTTATGTCTCGCCTGTATTTATGGTTAATATGCGTTTAAAGATAAAGGTCCTATGAATAGAACATGTGTTCACTCGAGGACCCATGATAGGGATCATGATCATGAGGACTCGAGGACACTACGTGTATATTGCCTGAACTTTGTTCCTAGTCTTGAATCACCAAGATAGGTAGGGCATTGGTGATCTCAATAAGACTAGTATAACATCATCTACTTGTATGGAGATACAAGGTAGGGACCTCATAGAATGCAAGCATGGTGATGCCTTAGCTGATTTCGTGGATGGATCTGTTAGACAACATATGGCCCTGAATTGATCCGCCAAGAGACTCCACAAGGATTCATTGTAGAGAGTATCATTGGATTTATAATGTCTCTCATCGTTTGGTAGTGCGGATCATCCTAGACTTGAAGATGTCATCGAACACCAGGTCTTATGGTTATACTTTGACTGTAGAACTCTATCCGCCTGAAAATAAGGAGAACAATGTACTCTTGGGTATAACCTGAATACATGAGTATAGATGGACATGCCGAAAAGACTCACAGTCCCCTACAAGGGATTAGTCGTTCACAATAATCTGTAGGACTTGGATGACTTCTAGTTGACTCGGGAATCTATGTATAGTAAGCAATCATGAGGAGTCATGATTCATCTTAGAGCTAATAGAAGAAGATTTGTAGTTCTGTGAAAAGCTTCATTTAGTCAATCAAGAGAGATGATACTCTATCCTTGTTCTCAACTAAATATGAAGGACGATGTGAGGGATGATGTCGGCATGATATCCAAATTAGAAAGGTAGATCACTTGATCAACTCGATTAGTTTTGGCCGCAAAACATTGCTAGTATCTTATGTGGTCATTAGATAAATTAAGTCTGTTAAAGAAGTTTAATTTGGTCCAAGTTTATTTATGTCAGTGACTAATTGTGCCCCCCACCTAACCTCAAGACATTATCGTAGTCTTAAGAAAAATAAACCTAAACACTTGAAGCCTCCACCTTGCCATTACCTAGCAAGCATCCAAGGAGAAGGAGTATTCAAGTAGAAATAATTCTCACAAATGATCAAGAGGCAACCGTGTGGATCAACGTTAGAGGACATCATATACTTTGATGTCTTCAAGTGATCAAAGGTATTCTTTAAACCCTATGTGTTTTAACGGGTAAATTCTAGGCATATCTTTGAGGACCGTAAGGAGTTATAGGTTCCGCAAGGATTACCAAAGAATAATTTTTTTGTTTTTCACCCTCATGAGCAAGTTGCTTGAACATCAAGCAACACATATTTTTAACTTACAAAAGATACATAAATGGGGTCTAAAAATGTCATTCATAGCTAGTTGAAAGGTTGAGGGAGCATTTGTAAGATTGAAGGGCATCACGATGAATTCATAATGACCATCGTGTGTTCTGAACGTTGTTTTGAAGATATCAGCTTCATGGACCCTTATTTGATGATATCTCGCCCATAAGTCAAGCTTGGTGAAGACTACTGCATAACATAGTTCATCTAAAAGTTCACCAATTATTGGGATTGGAAAGCGGTCCCTCACTGTAATAGCGTTTAGTGCTCTATAACCGTTGCACATGTGCCAAGATCCATTGGGAGAAGAATAGAGACTTCAACTTGGTTGAATATAACCTACAGCAAGTAAATCTTTCACCTGTTTCTCAATTTCTACCTTCTGTAAATGTGGGTAACGATATAGCTTCACATTTATTGGTTTAGAGCTATCCAGTAAGTGAATGGAATGGTCTATATCCTGGATGGAGGTAACCCCCTTAGCACTGCAAACACGAAATAATATTGCACAAGAATATCACAAATACCTGAAGCCAGTGATGGTTTCAATAATAACAACTCAGAGGGAATGGGAGCGTCAAACATAGTATCAGCTAACAAAAAACATGCTTGCAACTTATTTTTAGAATTCAAATGGCCATGTAATCGAACCTGAGAGACATTGAAGGAAAACTTTTTAGACGGGACAACGACCTTTTTGGCAAAAATTTAGCGGATTGCCACGTTAGGAATTTTTTTTGCCAAAATGTCATGTCAACAAAATAGCTGCACTGTGCAATGAGATTGTGTGGCACCATGTCAGCAAGTTTAAGGCCACATAATCTCGCTGCATTGTGTATCGAGATTATGTTGCAGGGCCTAATTCACTGTATTGTGCAGTATTTTATGTGGCGCTAGTAACAATTTGGCACATGGATTGAGAGGACCAATAAAAAACATCAACATTTATTGGACATTAAATCGTCTTTATCATTTTCTCATGGATACTCCATTTGACACTCCATCGTATTTATTGTGTATTATATTTTCCAAAAAGAAAACAAAAAACAAATCAGCATTTATTGGACATTACATTGTCTTTATCATTTTCCCATAAATACTCCATTTGGACACTCTTTCGTCTTTATTGTATATTATATTTTCCAAAAAGAAAACAAAAAATAAATCAGCATTTATTGGACATTACATCGTCTTTATCATTTTCCCATGAATACTCCATTTGGACACTCTTTCGTCTTTATTGTATATTATATTTTCCAAAAAAAAAACAAATCAGCATTTATTGGACATTAAATCGTCTTTATCGTTTTCCCATGGACACTCCATCGTCTTTATTGTGTATTATATTTTCCAAAAAGAAAACAAAAAACAAATAAGCATTTATTGAAAATTAATTCGTCTTTATCATTTTCCCATGGTCTTCGTCTTTATTATGTATTATATTTTCCAAAAAGAAAATAAAAAACAAATCAGCATTTATTGGACATTAAATTGTCTTTATCGTTTTTCCATGGACACTCCATCGTCTTTATTGTATATTATATTTTCCAAAAAGAAAACAAAAAACAAATCAGCATTTATTGGACATTAATTCTTCTTTATCATTTTTCCATGGACACTCTTTCGTCTTTATTGTGTATTACATTTTCCAAAAAGAAAACAAAAAACAAATAAGCATTTATTGAACATTAATTCGTCTTTATCGTTTTCTCATAGACACTCCATCGTCTTTATTGTGTATTATATTTTCCAAAAAGAAAACAAAAAACAAATCAGCATTTATTGAACATTAATTCATCTTTATTGTTTTTCCACGGACACTCCATTGTCTTTATTATGTATTATATTTTTGAAAAAAAAAACAAAAAAAATCAACATTTATTGGAGATTAAATCGTCTTTATCATTTTTTCATGGGCACTGTTGCGTAAAATCGGCAAGTGCACCGATCGTAGCAAGTAATAAAAAGTGAGTAAGAATATCGTCCCACGAGGATTGAGGCACCAAATTTAATTTAACTATTCTTTTCTTATTGGATTAACAAAAAGAGATTTTTGAAATAATTGTGTTGTGACAATTGTGAACTATTCAATATTTCGTGAACAATTCAAAAAGAAGTTTGAAAACTTAAAGTAAAAGGTTGAGATTGAGAAAAATATATAAAAAGATATTGCAGTAAAAGACTCCAACACCTTTCCAATATCCAACTTGTAATATTGATTAATGTTTATATTTAATTACCCAATTGATCAAACAATTCACCATCTAATACTTAATTAGTTAAGTCTTAATCCCTTAGTGATCTTAACTTTATTAACCCTATTATAATCTTAATCCCTTAGAAATCCTTTTTCAAGTCAATCCTTTAACCCAGTGAATTTTTCACGTTTGCAGTTCATGTAGCCTATCCCTAATGCATACATGAACTGTTATTTTACCCTTGTCAAGAACTAGAATCCCAATATTCCTATTGAAAACCCTAACCCTCGCAATCCTAATAGAGTGATCAATTCTAAAAGAATTATAGATGAAGAACTGGATAAAATAAATCAATTGAAATAATTAAATATAAATTTAATCAAACTACAAGGGGTTCACATCAAGGGTTGTGACCCTTACCACAATAATAAAAGACTAGCCAGACATATTCATGTCTGACAATTCTAAGAATTGAAAAGAATTCATAAAATAAAATAAGAAAACCAAAAAATTGGAGAAGAAGCTTGCTCTGCGTTCTGCCTCCGTCTTCCTCTCTGTGCAAAAGTTCTCTTTCTCTTGAGGTCTGAGTCTCTATTTATAGAGTCTTTGACCTGGTGTAGAATCTTGATTGAATCCTTGTCGTAATCTCAGTGTGATCTGTCTCTGATTTAAAACAAATTTGATGCTGATTGACGCACCTCCCACGCCACTAGCGTGGTTCCCACGCTATGAGCGTGAGAATTTTCTTCAGAATCCTGGAGCTCCACGCAACTAGCGTGGTTTCCACGCTGCAAGCGTGGACTGATTGAGAGTCTGGCGCTACTAGCGTCAATGCCACGCTAGTAGCATAGTAGCTTCTGCCTGTTTTTGATCTCTGGCGCTACTAGCGTGAATCCTACGCTAGTAGCGTGGATGCCTCTGGCTGAAAAGCTCCTTTCATGCTTTGAGCGTCATACCCACGCTGTGAGTGTGGGCCTTCAGTTTAGCATTTTTCTTTTTAGCTCCAGTTTGTCTGTTTTTCCTACGAAATCAACATAAAATCAGTATGCAATCTCTGATTAAGATTTTGACAGATTAACAGTGATTATTTCCCTTTTTGCTTAAGATTTAATCAACATTCTTTCTCCTTTTGGCTTAGATTTCCTTATATGCTGAATGCATATCAAACAATTCCCAGATTTGAACTTTGTTGTCCTCAGCAATGTAATAGATTAAAGTCATCAACAAAGAGTAATTCTGTGAAAACATGGAACACAACAATCTTAAGAATTCATACTGCTATGCATGTATAACTTTCTGTTAAAAACTTCCAACAATGCTTTTCAGTTATATCAAGAATTGAAATCCTAACTTGAACATTTCTCACAGTTTAAATGTACTCTCATCACGCTCAGTGTTTGAGGGTTTCACACTTATCCATCAGTGTAGTAGTAATTCCATAGGCTTGAACTTATTCTCAATTCCTAAGATTAAGGAATCCATTTGACATGCACAGACTGATCAAAAGGTCTTTGATAAGTTGTAACTTGGCCTGGTTTGGGGGTGAGAATATTTTGGTTAGAAGCTGATTGGAGAGATTGAAACACTGATTTTAACAATACTTCATTCTCTTCTTCATTCTGCCTCATTTTATCGAATTGAGATTCTTTCCCTTTCTTCTCTACCTTTTTCTTTTCTTGTTTGCAGATGTTTTCTTTCTTTGCTCTTTTGAACTGCAAATTTTCTTCTTTTCCTTTTTCTGAATTTTTGCCATATTTTGCAAACCAGTCTTTTGTTTCCTTTTTCACTACTTATCTTTCCTTTGAGATGCACCTAGACTTTCTTCTTTGATCAGCATTCAATCTCTCTAGGTGTGTCAAGAGGAACAAGATTAAGTAATTTTCATCAGGTTTGAATGAACTGGTTTAAGGCTCAAAAGGGCTTAACCATGGAAATTCTTACGGGTAGGCTGTTTGGCTCTAAGTTAACAAGAATGGAAATGCCTTTATCATCTCAGTAATACATGCAGGCCAGAGAAACAGTTCAAGTTCTAGAAACTACTACAGTGAGGCCTCTCAAAAAAAAAAATCTGTTTAGGCTCAAATCCTCACAGTTATAATTCAACTAGAATCGCAATTCAAAGTTTCACATCAAGCATTATCAAAAATTTCACCAAAACAGTTATAAAAACGAGCAGTCATCATTCTCAGATTAAAACAATTAATTGCTCATAGATATCATGCTTCATCTAACTCAATCTAATTACTTACTGCGTAAGCTTAGAACACTCTGGGATTGCTTGTTTAGGAATTTTCTAAAAAATTTCTCTTTTTCTTTAAAAATTGAATCTAACTAAAAACAGCAAATAAAAAAATAAAATAAAGTTGAAGGTTAAAATATCTCCCCTTTTTCAGAAAAATTTATGTTTAGACGTCCTTTCTGTGGTGTAGTTCCGCAGTATTTAGCAAGCCTCACATACAGTATGCGACAATTCCCAGATTTAGAACGTTGTTGTCCTCAGCAACAACTATACTGGTCGAAGAAGCTAATTCTGCCAGGTGGAACCCACTCACACTTGTTAAACAGTAAAAAATAATAATCATCAAAGCGTACTGTATAAAGAGAAATAATCCAACTAATAATCCACAAAATACTCAAAACAGCAAAATGAAATGTCAAAGTAAGTATCATGGTGAAGTGAACTGGCACTCACAGCGTGGGTTTAACGCTGTGAGCGTGGAACTCACTGCCTCATTTTGTTTGATGGCGCTCGTAGCGTGGAATTCACGCTATTGGCGCGAGTACTTCGTGAGGTTTCCACGCTGATGGCGTGGTTACCACGCTGTGAGCGTGGAACTCACTGTCTCTTTTGGTCTTGTGGCGCTACTAGCGCCAAATTGGCACTGACAGCGCCAATTCCCAGATTTAATTTATTTTTTTTCATATGGTCACTAATTCACCACTTACTTGACTTTTTAAAAATTAAACTAACCTAAGCAAATAAAATAAAGGAATTAAAAACAGAAAAACAACTATTGGGTTGCCTCCCAATTAGCGCTTGTTTAACGTCACGAGCCTGACATACCCCTTGTGATTACGGTGGTTGGAAGTATGCTACCATCGATGACCCCTTGTGATTACGCTTGTCTAACTGTCATACTATCTCCTCCTCCATGTCTCCTTGTTGGTCATCAGCCTTAGCAAACAACAACAACATCTTCAATTTACATTTATGGCCAACATGCCACTTTTCATCACATGAATAACACAAGCGTAACTCTTTTTCCTTTTTCGATTCATCAGGTGAGGCTGGAATTAGGGGTGGTAATGCAAATAAAGAGGTTTCTATTGCTGGAGACTATAACAATCCTATATGGTAAATCTTAATTAGAGAATTAATTTAAGGATTTAAATGTCATAATTAGATTCAGAATGTGATTTCGAGTATTTGACTGTAATCATGACTAGGTCATGAACAGTTCCTTCTGTCGGGTGTTCTGCATTGTTGTGTAATAACCGGTAGAGGTTTGAAATAAGTAAAATGAGGTTAGAGACCTAATTTGGAAATTCCGATGCTAAATATTAGTTCAGAACGAAAAAATTGTATAGTCTGGCACTTTTCGTGTAAATCTCATGAATAGTGTTTTTGTCGGGTATTTTTTATCGCTGTTTAAGCAACCGGTAGAGTCCAGAACTAAATAATTGATGAAATAAGAATAAAAAAGTCCAATATATGCCAAACAAGTCATGTTTAGACCAACAATGTTAAGTTTATAAGTTTTACAGTTTCGTGTGTAAACAGTGCACAGTTAGTAATTCACAATGCATTTCATCAAAAATGGTGGAGAAACCATACTGTGAATTGAAGATAATATTCCTTTGAGAATAAAAATTAATGTAAATGAGTTCAGAAAAATAAAAGTATGTTTGTAGCTTTAAGTTAGTGCCGAGTCAAATTAAGTGAAATTTAGTGAGAGGAAACAACCGATAAAAGACCACATGTCATTAAAACTTAAGTTTCTTCCACAGGTCACTATTCACTTCAGATCTTCTTCCCTCTCTCTCTCTCTCTCTCTCTCTCCTAGACGCGCCATTTCCTCCATGGAAGCTTGGTCCAAGCTTTCTTTCTCCTCTCTTTCTCACTCATCTAGCCACCAAAACACTAAGTGTCATACATGAAAGTTTAAGTAGAGATCATTGTGAATCCATCCCGCCACTTTGTTTAGGCTGAAAGGGCTTGTATGCAGAGTTCTCTTCTTCTCCATTTTTGGGTGGGTGAATGGTGTTTTTTGGTGGAGCCAAGCTTAAGTTTTGTTTTCCAGGCCTTGTATAAGTAATTTGAGGTAAGAAATCATCATTCCAATGGTTTGAATTTCATGATTTAAGTTTTGATTATTATGAGCACTTTTTGGTGGGAAATTATTAAGTTTAAAATTTGAAAATGATGATGAATTAGTGTTGTTTATGAAGTTATAATGTGAGATAAGCATGATGATGAGTTGTAATGTTGAAAAAAAATTTCTCCTAGACCACTACCTAGATTTCAGCCATAATGGGCTTTTTGGGGTTTGTAGTGCAAAAATTAAATTGCATAATTTGTGAAGGTTATATGTATGTGGGAGTGTGAAATGCGTGGTTTAGTTGAAAGTTCAAAGAAAAGAACTCAATGAAAACCTTCCCATTTGAATTCGGCCTTGTTAAGGAAAATGGGCAAAAGCTAGGCTTAAATTGTTATAGGAATATATAAGTAACTTAGGGGCCAAGTATAGGTTCTAGGAGCCATTGATTGTGTAGAGTAAATTGATGTAAATCCCTAACTTTTCCCTTGGTCTTGGATTCGGCCTTGTGGGAGTTTGTGAGGCTGGGAATTGTTAAAAATTGTAAGTGGTATTTTAAAAGCTTGGTTGGGTCATTCGAAGACCCTATGTAAGTATGAAACAATGTGATTGCTTGTGGTGCAAGTAATTATCCTTAAATGGTATAATAAGAGAGCTTAGGAGATTGTGGTCTTGACTTGTGAACTAGCATATGATTGACATCAGTGTAAAGAAATGAAAGTAAACAATAAATGTATGTCTTGTGTAATTACTTGACATTGTATCATTTATTGAGTTTTGTGTTGAATTCCTTTGGAGCTAGATAAGTAACTTGTGCTACAAGTAAGTAAATTGATAAAGCTCTAATAGGTAAGCTCTATGTTTAAGGAACCTTTTCTTACTTGTGTGATCCACCATGGTTAGTGGACTATGGTTGGATTGTATGATTGTATTTGATGATTTGTATAGATGTATTCATATAGAGCTATATGATAATATGATATGTTTTATCTGATGTGATTTCTGTAATGATATTTGGCCATTGATTCTATGTACACAGACGTTCGCTTGGGGTCCTCCCTTGGGAATGACTGTGTATATCTATGATATATGTTTGGTTTCACTCGGGGTCCTCCTTGGGAGCACGTGCGTTGAATTTCGCTTGGGGTCTTCCCTTTGGAATGACTGCGTACGCCTCTGATAAGATATGTGTATATGTTTTGCTCAGTTGAGATATCTGTTATATAATGTCTTGTATACTCTGTATCTGACTTTCATGCAGGAGTGAGCCCAGGGATGGAGAATTATCTATAAACCTGGAGCTTATTGAGATTTGTTATCTCACCCTGTTTAGGGACATCATTTCAGGTGTTCAAATTCCCGGTGAGCCATCACGGGGCAGGGACACGACCCGTGGTTAGAGGTGCTGTGACGGACCGAATTTTGAGTAGCTGTATGCTACTGACATTTTGGTGGACCTTTATGTTGCTTTAGTATTTTATTATTTTAGTATCATGATGTCTAATCCGTTACTTGTATATGGTCTGTATATGTCTTATACATGTTTTTCGCTTTGATACATGCACAATTGTGTATTCAGGCATGTTTATATGATAATGTAGTATTCAAATATATGTATGTGTTGGTTATGCATGTTGTTAGATTTAGTGGCATGGAACCAAGTTACGCACACGCCCATGGATGGGTATGTGATCTGTGATGGATATTTGGTATTTCTGTAATCATAGATTGTATAAACTGTTTATCAGGACCCCTTGAGATTGGGATTCGTAAATCCCCATTTGTCCGGTTTTCAGCCGTTACTCTGTCCGATTTTTGTCTACGTCAAATGAAAAGTAAACTAGAAGAAGTATGCTATACTATATATCAAGTGAAAACGATAAGAGAAAAAGGAAAAGTTAGCTCGTAGTTTTGTAAGTTTAAGTCTTCTGTTGTTCATGTTTAATATCATATGTGTGTTAACTGAACCGGCTCGAGATGGGGATATTACATAAACTCTAGTTAAGGTGTAGGATTTGATGATGAAATGTTGTAATGTGAATGGGTTATGGTTTTGCGATTATATGAGGTGAAAGAGGTACGTAAATCATGATGGTGAGCATCGTAGGTAAAGGCCAATTGGATTGCTTGATGTAATGTGGTTGGGTTGTAAAGTTGGGTCACTCTTCTCAATTCAATGGCTTTTTGACCTTAGTAGTCTCATTTTCATAAGGTTTCACCGGAATAATTTCCTAGTCAAACGTATTACCTAAATAATGCATAACGACGCGGTACTGTATGGATCACTTTAAGACGTGACACTTTAGTAACTGCGTCCTTTGCTTTTTCTCCTGACCACTGGAACGTGGTACCCTGTCAGCCGCGTCCCAATGTGCGTCCCATCCGATTGAAGGCAACGCGGTACTCGCCGCGTCCCATCCAATTGAAGGCAATTTGCTTGGCAATGCCTTAGTGACTTTATTGTTACATCCATTTATTAATTAAAGCATCTAGTAAACGTGTTCTTTATTTCTACCTCGTAAGATTGAGTTATTGTAGGAAGTCGCTTAGGGTTTGCCTTATGGAAGGAACCTTCCACAACCTTTTTTTTTTTCATTTATTATATATGTTTTATCTTCAATGTAACATTTTCACGTACATTTCAATGAGGCTAAAAAACTCTTTTAATAATTATATTTTAAAACTTTAAACTTTGATTCTCTTATAAAATTACAGTTTGTTTAATTCTTACTAATATATTGACATTTCTCTTTATTATTACGTAATAATGAAAGTTGGCTCAACTAAAAGAATTAAATTGCATTATCCATCATTTAATTATTAGTATTTTTTGTAAAATTTTATTAAATTAATTTTTGAAAAATTTGAAGCAAAATTAATTTTTTCATATTTTTCTTATCTTTAGCAAAGTTTTTTTTTTTAAAAAAAAAAACAAAAAGAGATTGGATCATTTAAAAAATAATAATAATAAACATGACGGGCGCAATATTTAACAAAACTTTGAAGCAAAATTAATTTGTTTCGTATTTTTCTTATCTTAAGCAAATTTTTTTTTTAAAAAAAAACAAAAAACAAAAAGAGATTGGATCATTTAAAAAATAATAATAATAAACATGACGGGCGTAGTATTTAACAAATTGGATAATAATAATAATAAACAAAAGTTTACAAAAAATACTAATAATCAAATGATGGATAATGCAATTTAATTCTTTTAGTTGAGTCAACTTTCATTATTACGTAATAATAAAGAGAAATGTCAATATATTAGTAAGAATTAAACAAACTGTAATTTTATAAGAGAATCAAAGTTTCAATTTTTAAAAAATAATTATTAAAAGAGTTTTTTAGCCTCGTTGTAATGTACATGAAAATGTTACATTGAAGACAAAACATATATAATAAATGGAAAAAAAAGGTTGTGGAAGGTTCCTTCCATAAGGCAAACCGTAAGCGACTTCCCACAGTAACTCATCTTAGGAGGTAGAAATAAAGAACACGTTTACTAGATGCTTTAATTAATAAATGGATGTAACGATAAAGTCACTAAGGCATGGCCAAGCACATTGCCTTCAATTGGATGGGACGAGGCATACAGAGTACCGCGTTGCCTTCAATCGGATGGTGCACGTATTGGGACGCGGGTGTCTGGGTATCACGTTCCAATAGTCAGAAATATATGCAGAGGATGCGATTGCTAAAATATCACGTCTTGAAGTGATCCCTACGGTTCCTGTCGTTATACATTATTTAGGTAATAAGTTTGACCATAAAATTATTCCGGTGAAACTTTATGAAAATAAGACTACTAAGGTCAAAAAGCCTAATTCAACACTTAGTCCCGACAAAAAAAACTCACCAACATATCATCTGAGACTCTAGGAACCTGATTCATCAGAAATTCAAAATCACGAACATAATCTTCCAAACTCCTCGTTTGACACAACTTCGACAAAGACCTTCGAAGATCAGTGTAGGTAGCACCACCGAATCTTTGACGAACAGCTTGAGCAAAATCCTCCCACCTCTGCACCATGCCACTGTGATGAATCCACTAGAACCATGAGGCGGGTGCTCTTTCCGTGCACAAACCAACGAGTTCCACTTTGAGTTTCTCCGGTATATGTTGGATCTAGAAAAACATCTCAGACTTGAAAATTCGTAAGTGTGGGTTTTGACCATTAAACGTTGGAATTTCCATTTTACTCAAACGATCGAAGTGCAGCATTCTGCTTTTGGTAAAGATCCACATATTGAGGATTCCGGTTCGGATTATGGCTACTCCCTGATGGAGAACCTTGATTGCATCAGTCATCTAATCAATGTGCTGAAAGCACCTTCATTGCTATGGAGTTCACCACGCGTTGCTGTTAATTCTTCTACTAGGTCTTGCACCCTTATTGTTCTTGAGTTCAATGAAAGCACCAGTGTTGCACCCTCACCTCAGAGAAAAAATGGGTCACGTAACAAGAAAGAGAAAAAAAAACCTTATTCATTCATATCGATACTTACTATTACACCCTTATTTTTACATGCAATAAAATTATATTGCATTACACAGAAAGCTACTCGTAAATAACTACACCACTTGTAACTAACTACATTATGCACTAACTTCTAGCTCCTTCTACACGTCACATCTGTGCGAAGTCTCTTGACCATGCTGGTGTCTTCTTATTGCTGTTGGACTTCACACCTGCAGCTACGGGTTCTCCAGTTGCTGAGCATGCAACAAAATGGAGTATATATGTGTTGGGCTTCCTCCTTCAATGCTAAGCCCAAAGCCATTGAGGGGTTTCCTAAAACCCTAACCCTAAATTCCACCTCCTCTATATATTCATTAGTTGTGGATGGAGGCTAGGTCAAGAGAGAATTAGAGAGAAAATTTGAGAGATAATTATTTGATTGTTTGAGCAAAGCTTTTATGCTTTGCATTTGATAGATCTCTAGAGAGAGTTTGAGTGAAACATCTCTAAGGTAGTTTGATTATCACCATTTTTGGAGAAGTTGAGTTAACCACCACATTGGTGTATTTGATTCATTAGAACCATTATTTTCATAGTGAATTTTTGATCTGAACTAGGTCCCGTGGGTTTTTACTTCTTCATTAAAGAAGGTTTTCCCACGTTAAAATCTGGTTGTGTTCTCCTTCTCTCTCTCTCTCTCTCTCTCTCTCTCTCTCTCTCTCTCTCTCTCTCTCTCCTGTTTTGTGATTTTTCGATTTTTGTTTTTCCGTTGCGCTGCCCGACCTGGTGAAGTTCAGGCCGAGGTATTGCCGAGATCCGAGATCAGGATCTTGCTGACTGACTTCCGCAAAGAAAGGCCTCTGAGCCGAGCTTGAGGGAATCGATATTTCCCAACAGTGGTATCAGAGCCCGAGTTCGACGGGTTCTGAGGGAGGCGAGATGGAGACCAGTGGCATAACTCATGATAGAGATATGTTCAAGCTGACCGCAGACAATTTCACCTATTGGAGACCGATAATGGAAGATCATCTCTATTGCAAAGATCTACATGAGCTCATTATCCTTGATGCGAGATCGGCAGGCAAAACCGATAAGGAGTGGGAGATTCAGAGTCTTAGGTGATAGCTACGATCAGAAAATATATTGACAAGAGACTCTTTGAGCACGTGTCCGAGTTCACAAACGTGTATGAGTTGTGGACGAAGCTGGAGTCCATGATTCAGAAGAAGACTCCTAGGAACAAAGCACACCCTATTCGCCGACTTGTGAAGTTAGAATACAAGGACGACATGAGCATGATTGAACACCTCAACACCTATAAAGGTATTGTGAATCAGCTGTCAAAGGCTGATATGAAAATTGATGACGAGATGCAGGCATTGCTGCTGTTGAGCTCGGTGCCAGAAAGCTAGGATACTCTGGTGGTGACCTTGAATAATTCGACTCCAGATGGAAAATTGAAGATGGATGTCGTGACAGACAGCCTCCTGGGCGAAGAAGCCAGGAGAAAAGAACGAGGTATTTCGAGCACGTCTGAGGCCAACATTGCAGAGAACAAACGGAAATCTGACTCCTGGGGTAGAAGCAAGAGCCGGGGTCGAGATCATGATAGAAGAGGAAAGTCCAGAGGTCGGTCAAAGCCGAGATATGAGTTGAAGTGTTTTACTGTGGAAAAACAGGTCATAAGAAGTCGGACTGCTGGACCCTTGAGAATGACGAGAAGAACGGCTCTGTGAAGCCAGATCAGATTGTTCCCAAGAAGAGGGAAGACAAGAGCACCACTGCTGTGGCTGCCAACTCGGATGCCGAGATATTCCTCCTAGGTGAGGATAATTATTTGAATGTTGCATATGATGACTGCACTTGGATTGTTGACTCTGGTGCCTCCTTCCACGTTACTCTACACAAAGGTTTCTTCTCCTCTTACCGAGGTGGTGATTTTGGAGTTGTGAAGATGGGAAATCAAGTGACCAGCAAGATTGTTGGTGTCGCTGATGTAACTCTGACCACGGATGTCGGATGCCGACTTGTGTTGAAATATGTAAGGCATGTTCCTGACATGCGTTTGAACCTAATCTCGGTAGGCAAGCTTGACGATGCCAGGTTAGTGAACTACTTCGGTAGTGTTAGATGGAAACTGGTCAAGGGAAACTTGGTCGTGGCCCGAGGTAAGAAAGAAGGCTCCTTGTACGTGATGCAAGGAAAGATCAATGGCAGAGAAGCCAATTCTGTTCGAGATGAACCTAGCTTGGAGCTATGGCACAAGCGCCTCGGCCACATGAGCGTGAAAGGGCTTCAGATCCTAAACAAGAAAGGATTACTGACCGGGTTGAAAGGCCAAGCGTTGGAGAGTTTCACGCACTGCCTAGCTGGATAGCAGCACCAGGTTTCTTTTGTGAGACCGGATCAACCTAGAAGACGCAGGTATATTCTTGACCTTGTCCATACTGATGTCTGCTCCATGTCGGAAAGATCCCTTGGAGGAGCTCAGTACTTAGTTTCATTTATTGATGATCATTCCCGCAAAGTGTGGGTATATTTGTTGAAGTCTAAAGACCAGGTACTCCTTCAACCTCTCACCATCACGGCCACTTGAAGGAGAAATTCCAGAAGAAGTCTGGACAGGTCGAAAAGTGGCCTACAATCAACTGAAGGTGTTTGGATGCCGAGCTTTCTTGCATATCCCTAAAGATGAAAGGGCTAAACTCGATGCGAAGACTAAATAATGCATCTATCTTGGTTCGCTGAGATGTGAGTTCGAGTTCTGACTTTGGAATCCAATTAATAAGAAGATAGTGAGAAGCCGAGATGTGATCTTTCATAAAGATGAGAACATTCATGACATCTCGAAACCCAAAGTCTGGGTTACTGTCAGACGTGAAAAACCCATTCCTCCTGTCCGTGTTGAAGCATGGGGAGAAAATGAAGAAAATGATGACCAGCAACAAGCTGAAGATGACCAAGACAATGAGGTCCGAGTTGATGATGAGATCCGGGATGAGAATGATGAACCGGGGTCTCATCCTGAAGAACAACCGAGATATCCAACTCGAGAAAGAAGACCCTCTACAAGATACCTATAACATCCCAAGCGCTGACAAGGGAGGGGAGTGATCGCCGGTGCGAAAGGGCATGGACAAGTAGCGGCTCTTGACAGGCTTCCAGCGGGGGGTTAAATGCATGAATGAATTGAATCGACACCCGAAATAGAGGGATTCTAAAGACTGTGCAGGTATGAGACTGCACAGTTTGGGATAGCTTATAAAAATTAATCGGTACTACCTATACTAACAAGATGCATCTACTTTTCGGTAGCCCATAACGGAAGAACTCCATAGTTAAGCGTGTTTGACTTGGAGCAATTATGGGATGGGTGACCTCCTGGGAAGTTTTCCCATGAAGTGTGCGAGTGAGGAAAAAATACACTAAAAAGTCTCGTGTTAGTATGTGGGGATAGTCATTGATTCTTGAAGCGGCCGGGCGTTACAAGTGGTATCAGAGCAGGGCCTCTCTTCCAGTACATTGTGGTTTGAGGATGAACCAGGCGAAAGCTGATGGGCATTAACATCCCAAGCGCTGACAAGGGCGGGGAGTGATCGCCGGTGCGAAAGAACATGGACAAGGAGCGGCTCTTGACAGGCTTCCAGTGGGGGGGTTAAATGCATGAATGAATCGAATCGACACCCGAAATAGAGGGATTCCAAAGACTGTGCAGGTATGAGACTACACAGTTTGGGATAGCTTATAAAAATTAATTGGTACTACCTATACTAACAAGATGCATCTACTTTTCGGTAGCCCATGACGGAAGAACTCCATAATTAAGCGTACTTGACTTGGAGCAATTCTGGGATGGGTGACCTCCTGGGAAGTTTTCCCATGAAGTGTGCGAGTGAGGAAAAAATACACTGAAAAGTCTCGTGTTAATATGTGGGGATAGCCATTGATTCTTGAAGCGGTCGGGCGTTACAATACCCATCTGATGAATACATCATTATTGTTGAAGACGGTGAGCCTCAGAGTTATGATGAGGCTGTGACGAGCTCAAAGAAAGTAGAATGGGAAAATACAATGCAAGACGAGATGAAGTCTCTGCACGAGAATCGGACTTATGAGCTGACCGAGTTGCCTGAAAGAAGACGAGCTTTGAAAAATAAATGGGTCTACAAGATTAAGAACGAAGAGAACGGGCAGAAGCCGAGATACAAAGCCCGGATTGTAGTGAAAGGCTGCAATCAAAAGAAAAGAGTAGACTTTGAGGAGATCTTTTCTCCTGTGGTGAAAATGACCTCAGTCCGAACTGTGTTAGCCATGGCGGCTTCAATGGACCTCGAGGTAGAACAAATGGACGTGAAGACGACATTTCTTCACTGTGACTTAGAAGAAGAAATTTATATGGAGCAACCTAAAGGATTCCGAGCTCCAGACCAAGAAGACTTGGTATGTCAGTTGAAGAAGAGCCTCTATGGCTTGAAGCAAGCACCTCGGCAGTGGTACAAGAAATTTGAATCATTCATGACTGATCATAAGTTTGAGAAGACAGAAGCTGACCACTGCGTATTTGTGAAGAGGTATGAGGCCGGATATTTTTTGATATTGTTGTTATATGTTGACGACATGCTTATTGTAGGGAAAGACAAATCGAGGATAGCCACCTTGAAGAAAGCGTTGAGCTCGTCCTTCGCAATGAAGGACCTCGGCCCTGCAAAGCAGATCCTCGGAATCAAGATTATCCGAGATAGACAAAAGAAGCTACTGTGGCTAAGTAAAGAGAAGTATATTGAGAAGATTCTGAAGAGATTCAGCATGGACAAAGCCAAAACAGTGAGCACCCCTCTAACCGGACACATAAAGCTGACCAGAAGAAATGTCTGAGATCTGATGAAGACAAAGATGAGATGATGAAGGTCCCGTACCAATCCGCCGTCGGAAGCTTGATGTATGCAATGGTTTGCACTAGACCCGACTTGGCGTATGCTGTTGGAATGGTAAGCTGGTATCTGTCAAACCCCGACAAAGAGCACTGGGAAGCAGTGAAGTGGATCTTCAAGTACCTCCGAGGTACAACCGACTTATGTCTCCGATTTGGAGAAGGCAAAGCCGAGTTGCAAGGCTATTCAGATTCTGATTTAGGGGGAGATTCTGACTCGAGAAAGTCGATGACGGGATACATGATGAGATTTGCCAGAGGAGCTGTCTCTTGGCAATCAAGACTTCAGAAATGTGTTGCATTATCGACAACTGAGGCTGAGTACATTGTCGTTACTGAGGCAAGCAAAGAGATGTTGTGGATGAAGAAGTTCCTTATGGAACTCGGCCATGATTAAGACAAGTACGAGCTGGGTTGTGACAATCAAAGCGCAATTCGTCTTGCAAAGAATTCGACCTATCACTCTCGCACTAAGCACATTGATGTGAGGTATCACTGGATTCGAGATGTGGTGGAAGATGGAGAGCTCGAACTCGTCAAAGTGCACACTGACCATAATTGGTCCGACATGATGACGAAGCCGGTTCCAGTAAGGAAATTTGAAGACTGCTGTGAAGGAGCCGGGTTGATGCTGAAGCCGACACATTGAAGTCGGATGGGGAGATTTGTTGGGCGTCCTCCTTCAATGCTAAGCCCAAGCCCATTGAGGGGTTTCCTAAAACCCTAACGCTAAATTCCACCTCCTTTATAAATTCATTAGTTGTGGGCGGATGCTAGGTCAAGAGAGAATTAGAGAGATAATTATTTGATTGTTTGAGCAAAGCTTTATGCTTTGCATTTGAGAGATCTCTAGAGAGAGTTTGAGTGAAACATCTCTAAGGTAGTTTGATCATCACCATTGTTGGAGAGGTTGAGTTAACCACCACATTGGTGCATTTGATTCTTTGTAACCATTATTTTCATAGTGGATTTTTGATCTGGACTAGGTCCCGTGGATTTTTACTTCTTCATTGAAGAAGGTTTTCACACATTAAAATCTAGTTGTGTTCGTTGCGTGATTTTTCGTTTTTTCTTTTTCCGCTGCGCTGCCCGATCTGGTGAAGTTCAGGTCGAGATCCGAGATCAAGATCTTGCTGACTAACTTTCGCGAAGAAAGGCCTCTGAGCCAAGCTTGAGGGAATCGATATTTCCCAACAAGATGATGATGTTATATCTCATACTAGAACAATATTTTATTTTGACAATATTTTAAGACCTAAATCTTATTTCAATATTTATTTTGACAATATTTTATTTTATTACAAGACCATAACAGGTGAGGTGGGTCTGCAAATGGACACAATTCAGGTTGCTAAAGTGGTTTTCTCACAACCATCGTGCACACAGGCCAAAACATCTCTGTAGTCCCTTGAAATGGTAAAGGAGTCGTAGACCTTTCCATCACTACTTTTCTTGTACTCAAACAGAAGATATGAGTGATTGAATGCTGTGAGTTTTCCAAACCCAAAGTCGCGGTCCCTATAAAGACTCCAAACTGGGGGTACAGTGGCAAAATCTGACAAGTGACTTCCCGCTCCACCAACAACAACATGAATTGTTCCATTCACTGTGCCAGAGTAATGAGTTGTCTCTTTATTCACACATTGATTCTGTATCACATGCATTTAGATAATTAGAAACGGGTGTGGGTCCATTTACAATGAAAAAACTTCTATAATGCAACTTGGGATGAATTTAAATGAGACCAAGGTATATCTACTTATCTAGCCATCGTGTATAAATATATATACCTGATAAATGGGGCATATTCTTTCGTAGTTATGGACGTGACCATAAAATGCAATGTCTACTTTGTATTTCTGCCAAAGCCTCTGCAAACTTTCCCTTCCCATGGGCTCTTCAAATGATCCCTCCAAGCCATACCAACTATTAGATGAGTACCCAAGTGGACGATGTGCTGAAAAGATTAGCCATGGTTGTTGCTTTCTATCGACTGTTGCAAGGCAATGCTCAATGAATTTGTATTGTTCTGATCCTTCTCTCCAGTCATGCTCACTGTCTGCTATGCAGAAACGAAACATTCCATAATCTGTTGCATACCTGCATGTTTTCAATTTTCATTATTCGTTTGAAACGAAAAGACAGTGCATCCGAATTGTTACTGGCGAAACTAGAAACTGCAGCATGAACTGTAAGGATGAAAAGATACTTTTTGCATATGTATGATGAAATTATAACAAGAATGAATAGTTAACAATTGGTCAAGGTAATATTCACCATCTTGGACAAATTAGCATGATAAATTTAATTTAGAGAAGATAATTTTATTTACTAAATCCAAACGTATCATAGTTTGCATTTAGATTGATGTAACTTACCAGAATTTGGCTCTGTTCTCAGCAGGAAAATAGTACATGGTCTCTGCAAGAACTCCACATTCTCCACCTGAATCCGGGGTATCATAAAAGGATCCGGTGTTTGGCCAATCACGTTCATGATTTCCACTGCAGTATGAATAAACGGGATATTCTTCAGTCTAACAAGAATATGTCAGATTTGATCTAAATGTCAATGGCAAAAATGATTGCAAACAAACTAACCTTGCAATCATATATGGCACAGTTGACGAAATTTGTTGCACTTGAGCTGTGAATTGGTCCCACTGTGAGATATATCCATTTGCATAAGGAAGATCTCCTATGTGGAAAACAATGTCAAAATTATCTAAATCCTTGATGAGCTGGTCGGTGGTGTTAAGTGAACCAGGTTGATAATCAGCATATTCGTTTGAACCATCACGCTCAGCCTATAAAAGACATGCGAATAAAAATAAATATTTTCTCCATTATATTACTCATGCTTAAAAATATAGTTTTAATTCAAAAGTAATGGTCCATAGTTATTCCATTCTAATTGGGAGTTTGATCATTCTTTCCACCATTATAAAAATTTCAATAATGAATAGTACCTTCCCCATGTCACCAAATATGATAACACGTTGCAATGAGTTCTGTCCAGGATATGGGGATGCCTTGAATGAATACTTCTTACTCCACACGTAAGAACCATTAGACAGAATATGCCCCAACCTGTAAGTGTACCTGATTTTTTGTTTTATACGGGGGAAAAAACATGTAAGACTTTAGAACAAACTGTACCAACTCAGCTTAATGTCATAAACACAAAAAGATATATAAAAATATGGTCAGGATATTCTTACACCGGTGTAAGTATACCGGTGTAAGAGTTAGAAATCTTACATTCAATCTTGACCATTGATCCATTTGTATCCAATGGCTCACATTACTAAAAAATTAGAGCTCTTAGATATAAGTAGGATCAACAGACAATATTGAGACTGTAACTTAGACCGTGTAAAATGAGCCTGGCCCTAAAAACATACCTCAAATTTGGCCACAGTTCCTTAAGGAAACTTGTGTGTATAAAACCAGGGTCACGCCAGCCAACAGTTCGTGCGGGTTCACCTGCAGAGTAGCAATTCATAGTTGAGTTTCTATTCTGGTTTAGTCAAGCACTTTATCATGACATAGTTGAGTTTCCAATTCATAGTTGACTATGTAATAGAGAAGCCAGTGTGGTTTAGTCCAAAGCTCATACCACACATGCTGTTACGACTAAATGTCAATGTTCCTGCAGGAGATCGTGTCTGCCTTTCTCCCTTAAGACCCCATTCAACAAACGGTACAGCTTCATTTATGTCATATCCACTTGTCCATGTAACTGTCATCTGTAATACATAAAAATTCTCTTCACATAGTTCTGCATGTTTAAGTTAGACAATTCATGCAGCAATTTTCATCACAACAATTTGGGGATGGGTAGTAGAAGTTAAAACCTTAGCATGAATTCCAACTGTATCATGTCAGTAAATCCAAAAGTAGATAAACTTACTTCATCCCAAGACTTTCCTAGAGCAAGGCGCGGATACACAGGTGCTTTAGGATTTGCAAATGAAATGAAATTGGAAACTGCCACAAGTTTAGGCTGCAATGCTCAATCAGATGAATACTTGTTACCATAAGATTAAATACCATTTCATACTAAAAACATAGAACATTGGCATGGTATAGTTGATTAGTTAGAAAAGTTGGAGATATCAAACATAAACTCAGAAGGTATGACTTACATTTGATAATCCGCCAGAAAATAGTGCAAAGGAGAAATCTGCACGTTGATTGATCAACTGGAACTTCAAAGTAGCTTTTCCAGTCTTTGTATAGTTTGCACTGGAGTGGTTCGCATACTTGTACTGTTACAAACATTCAAATCATTACTATGAGAAATTCGCTCGTGATGTTGTTCATCCATTCACAAGTTAACTCCATAGAGTTGCATTCACCTTTATTGGGGATGAGCATATATATGGAACCTCTACATAGCCAACGCCGCCGTTGGATGGACATGTTGATGAACTGTGATGTACAAAATATTATTCCATTTAGTTTGTTTCAACAATAGTGAGATGTTCATAGTTTAATGCCATGGCCATATAATGTGTTCCATACCACCATGAACAAGATTTATATTAGCTGTGAAAATTTAAGTTGGTGGGATGAGTGTCCCCTTATTATGGGCTGATCTAGTGAGTCTACTGAGTTCAATATTTTATGTAAATGGATGCTATTATGTCTTATTTACCGTTAATTTATCAATGAATGATTAATTTTTTTTTTTATCGTGGCATAATCATATTAAAATGAAGGGTTTATTTTTTATAAAATTACTTTAGATAACTTTATCTAATGTTCACCAAAGCGACATCATTTTGGGGCGAAAATCATGACATTTTTTGTAATTTTAATTTATTTCAGGATTATAATAGTCTTTATCATTCTAATTTTTTTATTTTCCAATCCCAAAATGACGTCGTTTCAATGAAACATAAGAGAATGCATTCTCATTTTATATGATTTGTATTAAATGTCTATATTCGTCTTGAGAAAGAGAGATGCACATTACTTGAAATTTGCTGGAGAGAAAACTCCCACCCAGTCATCTTTGGATGGTTCTGGGGACTCTAGTTCTACAGTCACCCATTCGGTATCCTCGCCCTGCAACCATATATGTAAAAGCACAACTGTGAATTCTATAAATTAAATACTTTTAAGGCTAAAGCATACAGCATGGTATGTGTGGTTGTTTAATTGTGACAAACCAACATGACTTAGAATTTCAAAATAGACCAAGCTGCTCTGTACGATGTGTCAGATTAGTAAACTTCAGAAATATTTGGTTTGATTTGATTTAGAAATAGAATTTTTGTTTGGAACTCATTACAAAAAAATAAGATTTTGATTGATTTGCAAAATCATGATAAACTAAATTAATTTAGTGTTAGTTAAAAAATGTTAATTTTATTAATTAAAACTAAAATCAAATAAAATTCATACAAATTTTTGTGGTTTTCTATTTTTATACAAATAAAATAAAAAGATATAATTCCAAATCAAATATTTTTTATTTTTTGAAGTTTCAAATAAAGACTTTGAACCAAATCAACTCTTAAAATATATCATTCCAAATACAATAAAATTAATTTTATTTTGTTAGAACATTTATTTATAAGACTAATATTTTCATCTCAAGTGATTTTTTAGATTTAGTGCCTATTTTGCATATTTTATTTTTAGTTTCTCTTTTTCTTAAAGGAAGAAATTTAGTTAAACATAATTTTACAAAATTTCCTAGAAGGAGTTTTTTTTAAGATGTATGTCAGTTACTTGGAATCTTCATTTTATTTTTTAGTTTTATCCTTATTCTATTGACATATGATAAAAAAAATAAAAATAAAAAAAAAAAACAGGTGATAGTGTTAATTTTCAAAAATCTTTCTAATATGATAATACATAATTTGAAATGACAGTAGATTAAAATTTAATTCATAAACAGTTACCTGCTACTGCAAACGATTTTTTGATCAATCATATATATTTTCGTGCTATAATAAACACTAATTTGCAGGCATCTGATTAGTGCGATCGATTGCGATCAACTACTGAGAAAGTAAACTACAGTAGAGACATTGAGACATATATACACTAAAAACTAAGGAAATTACAATAAAATAATAGGTATTATAGTCCTTGGTATCTTTTTTTTTTTCATTACATGCTTTCTGCATAATAAATTAAGACTAGATAGTAAAATCAAAGAGTAAGACTGTAAGAGTCTATTTTGATGAAATTGTTTTAAGAAATTATTATTTTTTAAATAAAAATTCACTTTATATATGTATTTGGATGCAACTTTAAAAATAAAAAATAAAAAAATTTAAGACTATATTCCTTCCTAACTTTTGAAAAAGCCACACATGGGGAAGAAGTTGTATGATACCTTATTGCCCAACAGAAAGGGTGCTGCTGTAATGGAGGCAGAACTATGGAGCGCAAGAATGGTCTTGTGAATGGCAATCTTGGACAGTGGCTGCTCTCCAAATCCATTCATGTCATTATGAGCCAAACCCATGCTCAATTTGGTGAACCACAATATGATCACCATTATCATATTTAGCTTCAACCATTTCCCAACACTCCTTTCCATTTTAATCTTTCCAGATGAATTTGACTTTTTTTTCCTCTCAGATCAAAGCAGGAAAAGCTTTCTCCGGTTAAGTAGAGTTTTCACTATTATTCTCTTTCTGGGTCTACTTCACATGGTGAGTGAGTGGTTGTGATGTTCATATTTTATAGGAGGGATGCGCACTCTAAATTATATTAATGGTGTGATCCAGAAGTTAAAAACAAGTCTTAGATTCAATTTTAATTATTGATCCCGTTCCATTTAACAATTCATACATTTTATAGAATAGAATAATTTAATATAAATATAAGGGACAACACCTGTTTATAAACTTTTTTTGCAATTACACTAATGTAGGACCAGTCGTACACTGTGTGATTAATGTAGGACCAGTCCTACATAATGTAGTTTGTAAATATAACCTGCCCCTAAATATAATTACTTGTTAAAATTGAAAGTGAAAAATACTAATATAAAATGATCTTTTCTTATATAAATTTATTGTTTGTCGTCGTCGCTCGCCTGCATTTATTTATAAAGCAAAGTACTCTTTTCATGTAACTATAGAGCGATCCTTAATTGTAAACCACTGTCGCCGCCGGCTGCTGCCACCGTGTAACACTTTATTTGTAATCGTTAGCCATGGAAATGGGGCTGTGAACCTTTTGATTGAATTTCCATGAAGTGAATTTTGGGTTGATGTTGACACCCTTATGTTGTCTTTCGGATAGAGAATAATTTTGTTTGTGACTATTGTACGAGTGCCTAGCCTAATTCAATGTAATTAGGCATTGAAAAACTTTGTTTTACATGTTCATATTGAGAATATGAACTATAAGAGAAATTGATGGCTCTTCAATTCCAAAATATAATACAGGTATATGAAAATTTTTATCTTCTAATTAAATTTATCATAATTAGCCTTGAAACCAACCTCCTTTAAAACAAAGTGAATATTCCAGAATTTTTTTTCTTAAAACAATTCAAAAACATAATACAAAAAGAGAAAAGAATTTCGTACAAGTAGATTTTTTTAAAGGCAACTATAAGAAAATATAGATATAGTAATCTAAATGCAACTATAAAAACAATTTTGTGTTAATAAATATAAAAATATGTTACATGCTGATATAAAATGCTGATAGTTAGAGATGAACTACTGAGCCAGGCCCGGAGGGCCAGCCCACCAAATTATTTTTATAATTAAATTAAAATTTCATTGTTATTCTTTTATAGTTAAATTCCTAAATCTGATTTCAATCAATGTAAATATAAATTTGTAAAATTCAAAATACTAAGGACACAAATCCTTGCAAAAAATTTATTATTTACATAAAATGTTGATAGTTAAAGGTTGCAAACTGGGCTTGGCTCGAAGGCCTGCCCGCCCCACCTACCAACAAGTTTTTATAATTAAATTAAAATTCCATTATTCTTCTTTTATAATTAAATTCCTAAATCTGATTTCAATTTTTGTAAATACAAATTTGTAAAATTTTAAATACTAACGACACAAATTCTTTCAAAAAAATAATTATTTCTTATTATTTTATAAATCTAATTATAATAAATGAAAGGTCATCTATGAGATAAAATATAAAAATCTAGATGCAACTATAAGAGCCTTTTTTATGGATAAATATAAAAATATATTACATGCTGATAGTTAAAGGTGGCAAACTGGGTTCGGCCTGGAGGGACGGCCTACTAACATTTTTTTATAATTAAATTAAAATTTCATCCTTCTTTTTTATAATTAAATTCATAAATTTGATTTTAATTTTTGTAAATACAAATTTGTAAAATCTCAAATACTACCGACACAAATTCTTACAAAAAATAAGTATTTATTATTATTTTTTAATTATGATTGTAATAAATGAAAGTTCATATTTGAGATAAAATATAAAAACCTAAATGCGCCTATAAGAATCTTTTTTTGTGGATAAATACAAAAACCTATTACATGCTGATACTTAGATGTGACAAACTGGGCTTGGCCTGGAGGGCCAGCCCACTAATATTTTTTTATAATTAAATTAAAATTTCATCTTTCTTTTTTATAATTAAATTCATAAATTTAATTTTCATTTTTGTAAATACAAATTTGTAAAATTCCAAATACTACCGACACAAATCCTTACAAAAAATAAGTATTTATTATTATTTTTTAATTGTGATTGTAATAAATGAAAGTTCATATTTGAGATAAAATATAAAAACCTAAATGCTCCTATAAGAATCTTTTTTTGTGGATAAATATAAAAACCTATTATATGATGATAGTTAGATGTGGCAAACTGAGCCTCAGCCCGGAGGGCCGGGCCACCAACATATTTTTATAATTAAATTAAAATTTCATCTTCTTCTTTTATAATTAAATTTTTAAATCTGATTTTAATTTTTATAAATATAAATTTGTAAAATTTCAAATGCTAAAGACACAAATCGTTACAAAAAATAATTATTTATTATTATTTTGTGAATCTTTTGTAATAAATGAAAGTCCATCTTTGAGATAACATATAAAAATCTAAATGCAACTATAAGAACATTTTTTGTATGGATAAATATAAAAACCTTTTACATGCTGATAGTTAGAGGAGACAAACTGCGCTTGGCCCATAGGGCCGACCCACCAACTTATTTTTATAATTAAATTAAAATTTCATACTTCTTTTATAATTAAATTCCTAAATTTGAATTCAATTTTTGTAAATACAAATTTGTAAAATTCAAAATACTAAGGACACAAATTCTTGCAAAAAATAATTATTTATTATTATTTTATAAATTTGATTGTAATAAATGAATGTCCATCTCTGAGATAAAATATAAAAACTTAGAAGCAACTATTAGAATTTTTTTATGTGGATAAATATAAAGACGTATTACATGCTGGTATATAATGCTAACAATTGGAGGTTGAAAACTGGACTCGGTCCGAAGGACCGGCCCGCCAACATTTTTTTATAATTAAATTAAAATTTCGCCTTCTTCTTTTATAATTAAATTCCTAATTCTGATTTTAATTTTTGTAAATACGAATTTGAAAAATTCCAAATACCAACGACACAAATCTTTGCAAAAAAAAAAAAATTATGTATTATTATTTTGTAAATTTGATCTTTCTAAATGAAAGTTTATCTCTGGAAAATACTGAAAGAAGCCGAGTCAAACTTTGTAATTTTTGAAGGGATATGTTATTCTACCTACTATTTTTTCTGCCTACCTTTGCCTACCACTTTAAAATACCGTTAGATCAGAATCTTAAGGGGAGAGAGAAAGATAAAGATTAGTTAAGATTCTGATCTAACAGTATTTTAGAATGGTAGGCAAAGATAGACAGAAAAAATAGTAGCTAGAATAACCTATCCTATTTTTGAATGACCACATGATAAGGTAAAATGCAGCAATATACTTTTATGCGTTGCGTTAATTTTTACTATACAAACAAACTGATTTTTTTTTCTGTGCAACGCACGGTAATACACTAGTTTATTTATAAAGCAAAGTACTCTTTTCATGTAACTATAGAACGATGCTTAAGGGGGCGTTTGGTTGAGGAGAAATTTTTTGAATTTTAGGGAAATGTAATAGATAGGGAAATGATTGGAAAGTGAGATAAAGTGAGATAGGTATGAAAATGTAAAAAAAAAGTTGTTTGGTGGAGAAAAACTTTACTGGGAAAATTAGGTAACTTTTATGAAATCAATAGTGCATTACCCGGTTTTCCAAAAAAACCATCCTCAAATTTGGTTTCTAAACAGTACGGATATCTATCTTTCTCAACAAAAGTTGATAAAGCCATACAAATTGCATAGATGGGAATTTGGTGAAAATCTATTCAAACAAACATTGTGTTTCTAAGAACGATACTTGATTTTCCAAGGAATTTGTTGAAAAGAAGGGAACCAAACACCACCTAATTGTAAACCACTGTTAGCGCCGGCTGCTGCCACCGTGTAACACTTTATTTGTAATCGTTAGCCATGGAAATGGGGTTGTGAACCTTTTGATTGAATTTCCATGAAGTGAATTTTGGGTTGATGTTGACACCCTTATGTTGTCTTTTTTTTTGGGTACAGACCTTATGTTGTCTTTCGGATTGAGAATAACGATATTTTTATTTCAAAATTTCAAATGTTTAATTATTGGGATATCATCTTCTCACTCAATAGCAGAAGAGAGATTTCTGGTTGTCGAGACAAATTCCTACCGGTCCCCATTTATAAAACAAAACAAAAAAAACAAAAGGTTTGACACGTTTTTCCAAGAGTCAGCAATAAGTTTTTTCTTCTCCAATTACTGCAGAAGTAAATAAAACCCTTAATTATTATAACATTACTTTTCTTTTTTCTTTTTCGAGGTTTGGCACGTTTGACACATGAATGTTTCAAAAAAATATGTGTCAGTAGCGGACACCAACATGCTCCTGACACGTTCTGACACACGTTTGATATGCGATTAATATTTTGGGATACACAATCAACGCTTTGACACATTCGGACATACTTTTTCAACATACAGTCAACTTTTTTCGACATGCGGTCAATGTTCCAACATGCTTCAGACATTTTTTTTTTGTCTAAATTTTATTTTATCAACTAAACATAAAAAATAATTGGTAAATCAATTTTTTCTATTATGAAATATGACATAAAAAATTAATAAGGTACGGAAAATTATTTTTGTTTACATTTATGTTATGAAATTTGAATATTTGATTCTTTATATGACTTATTATGGGTTGTTATATGTATTAAATATAAATTATATTATATATATTAAAAATATTATTTAATATCAAAACGTGTCTCACTATTTCAAAATATGACTTTTTTAAAATTAATGAGTCGACATGTCGTGTCGTGTCTCGTGTCCCGTGTCAATATCGGTGCATCATAGCATAACACCCTACACTATACACTCACTCCACACCACTAGGCTAACCCTGGTGGTATTATAACATTACTTTAAAAGAGTATTATATCTTTTATGTTATGGTTGAGAAATAAAATAAGTTTATCAAATTAATGTAGAATAATAAGCTTAGAGTACTCCTTTATGATAAAATATTTCTATAACTAGAACAGTTAATCTAGAGTATTTATCTAAAGCAAAATTATTCCTTTACTAGGATTTCAATACTTTATTATTATGCAGAAGAATGTCTGAATATGAATAACATACGGGTTTTATTTTTGTCTATCATTTTTCAACATCATTATATCAGAATATTAATAGGAGAGAAAAATTATAAAGAGAGTTAAGATTCTGATCTAATAATGTTAAAGAGTGATAAGATAGACCGAAAAAGAAAAAGAAAAAATAAAATATCTGATAAAGCACCTAAGTGGTATTTATAATTTAAAATAAATAAAATCTTAGATAAATCCTAATCAATTATAAATTATTAGAAAAATTAAAATATGAAAACAAATCAAATTAAATTAAATTACTGAAGTCAAATCAAGTCCTTATCAAATATTAATTTCTAAAATGAAAAATCAAATCAAATCAAATTAAATAAAAAATATATTGACATCATATTCTCTTGAGAATATATAAATAAAAAAAATATTTATCATTTTGAATAATATAATTTTGTATCATTTTAGTACATAATTGATAATATTTTATATTCACTTTCCTCCCCTTTCTTTCTTTTCCTATGTTATGAAGCAGAAGAATAGTAAAAATTTATCAAATATGTATTAAAATAATGGGTAAAGAATTTCTTTAATCAATGGAGATAAGTTATTTTTAGTAAGCTCAAAACGACGTCGTTTTGGGACGGAAATCAAGTTATTTAAATTTAATATATTGCAAGGTTATATTAGTCATTATCATTATAATATTTAAATCTTATAATCTCAAAACGACGTCGTTTTGAGTTTGCTGAATATAATTTTATCTCCAGAGAAATATTTTTCCCTAAAATAATATCATTTCATTTAAAATAATACAAAGTTGTATCATTTCAAATGTAAAATATTTTTTCCTATATAAATTATTAAAAATAAAATTCTTAAAAACAATGGAAGATATCTTGAGTAAATAATATTCATTGTTTTTGTAAGAAAAACATAATAAGATATAAATAAAATAAAATAAAATAAAAGGATGCCCCGGATATGCCTCTTTCTTATGCACGATAAATGTGGTTGGTTTATTTTTTAAAGAGGGAGGATATTCTTACTACCAAAATTTTTTACTACTAACTTATTACCTATTTAATCACCATTGAATCAAAGAGAGAGAATGCTAAAAGAAATTTGAAAAATAAAAAAAATGTTGATCCAATAGTGATTAGATAGGTAATGAGTTGGTAGTAAAAAATTTTGATAGTAAGAATATTCCTTTTTTTTAAATGCCCGGTACTTTTCTGCTGTGCACCTGTGGATCGGATGTTAACCTGTGGAGGCGCCTTAGCGCAGACAGGAAAATCGGCACTTCGAAAACAATTAATTAATAGAAGAAATTTCCCATAATATTCAGAAAGGAGGAAAGCCTTTCTCTTTGGGGACCAGTGTGTGCGTCGAAACAAAAGAAAAGACAGGTCCCATCATCTTAATAATTTATTTAAATTATTGTCTGCAAAAGACGTACTGTGCTGTAATTTTAAAATGTAGCCATGCTTTCCACGCATATTATTTTTTAAAAAAAATGTAATGATGCCTATCTCATATATATATACATTAGTGTCAAATTTTAATTTTGACACCTTATCTGAGAGCCGTTAGATAAAAAAAGATCAACGACTCTGATTTGCAAGCATGTGACATCATTGATCTTTTTTGATCTAACGGCTCTCAGATGAGGTGTCAAAATTAAAATTTGACACCAGTGTCAAAGGATCCTACCTCTATATTTATATATCTCAAGTTACTGTCTTCAGTCAGCTTAAACTTATGTCGTTTTATTTATTTTATTTTTTTATATTAATTAATTCATCTTTAAAAGATTATAATTTTCATTTTTTCTCTCTTCCTTTATCACCATTGATTAATCTTTGTATGATTATAATTTAGTAGTCATCCCATTTTTTTTTTGTCTACATTGTGCTTTTCTTATTTTCACTTGAAAGATAGGGCGGTGAGGATTGAACTCGGGACCTCATGTTCACTGAACTTTAATAACATGATAAACTCCACTTCAACCCAGAATCTTAAGACATTAGACTAAAATTAATTATTTTGTATTTCTCTCTAACAAAGATAAAGTTAGACTAAAATGTTCATAATTTTGAACAGTTATGATTCCCCACATTTAATACTTTCACATATATATGGCAAGTATTATTTAATGTAAAATCTCAGGATACAGAACCGTATCCTAAAAAGCATATGACTGCTGCAGGTAACTTCTCTTTCCTGCAGCAGAAGAGAAATACTTCCCATACATATATATATATATATATAGATAAATAAGTCTCATGTTGTAGGAACAAATGAGAGCTCGATTTTCCTGTCAATATTTGTTTTATTTTTTTTTTAAACTAACAGGCCCACTTGGTTGTATATGAAAGAAAAAAAACTCTTCTTATGTTGTATAAGAAAATACAACCCATATATATATATATATATATATATATATATATATATATATATATTTCTTAAGTTGCTTGAGATATATTTATTTATGTCCACCCATAAATTATGTCATTCAGTTTATTTATTTCTTTATATTAATTGATTTAACTTTAAATAGTTATGATTTTCTTTTTCTCTTTTTTCCTATATTACCATTGATCCATCTTTGTACGGTTATGATTTAGTAACCGGAGATAAAATTATCTCAAATAACTAAGAAACGATAAGTTCATATATATATATATGTATACGTATATGTATATATATATATATATATGTATATGTATATATATATATATATGTATATGTATATGTATATATATATGTATATATATATATATGTATATATATATACATTTATATATACATATACATATATATATATATATATATATATATATATATATATATATATAGGATTATTTTATATATATATAATATATAACAAGTCTTACATCACATTTCAACCGTTGATTTCCATGTATCTAACAGTTATAATTTAAGAATTCATACGAATTAATTAATTACTAATACACTACAAATGACAACCGATGATTTTCGTCCATCAACGATTAAGATGTGGTGTAAGACTTGTTAGTCTTACACTAGTGTAAAAAGGACTTGCCCTATATATATATATATATATATATATATATATATATATATATATATATATATATATATATATAGTAGGATCCTTTGACACCGGTGTCAAATTTAAAATTTGACACCTTATCTGATAGTCGTTAGATCAAAAAAGATCAATGGTGTCACATGCTTACAAATCAGAGTCATTGATCTTTTTTGATCTAACGGCTATCAGATGAGGTGTCAAATTTCAAATTTGACACCGGTGTCAAAGGATCCTACCTCATATATATATATATATATATATATATATATATATATATATAGAGAGAGAGACATGATCCTTTGACACCGGTGTCAAAAAAAAAGTTTGACACCTCATCTAAGAGTCGTTAGATTAAAAAAAATCAAAGATTCTGATTTTTAAGCATGTGACACCATTGATTTTTTTTAATCTAACGGCTCTCAGATGAGGTGTCAAACTTTTCCTTTAACACCGGTGTCAAATGATCCTGCCTCATATATATATATATATATATATATATATATATATATATATATATATATATATATCTGGTTCATTTTACATCGGTGTTATACTGGCAATCTTCTTCGTTGATCCCACTTACATCTAAGGGCTGGATCAGGTTCATTTTACACTGGTGTTATACTGGAAATCTTCTCTGTTGTTCCCACTTAAATCTAAGGGCTCTAATTTTTTAGTAATGTGAGTCATTGGATACAAGTGTATCAATGGTCAAGATTGTGTGTAAGACTTCTAACTCTTACACTAGTGTAAGAATATCTTGCCCATATATATATATATATATATATATATATATATATATATATATATATATATATGAGGTAGGATCCTTTGATATCGGTGTCAAATTTAAAGTTTGACACCTCATTTGAGAGCCATTAGATCAATGGTGTCACATGCTTACCAATTAGAGTCGTTGATCTTCTTTGCTCTAACGGCTCTCAGATGAGGTGTCAAATTTTAAATTTCACACGGATATTAAAGGATCCTACCTCTATATATGTGTGTATGGGGGGAGGATGCTTTGACACCGGTGTCAAACTTTAAAATTTGACACAAAATCCGAACCGTTGATTTTTGTCAATCAACTCTTCTCAATTATTAGAAATTAATAATTAATTAATAAGTTTGATTCTCAATAAATGATAACTATTGATTGGCAAAAATTAACGAATAAGATTTGGTGTTAAATTTTAAAATTTGATATTGATGTCAAAGGATCTGCCCATATATATACACACACATATATATAGGGATTTATTTTCTTCATGTCGCATGAGAAAACAAATCATTTCACATACACTATAAAAAGATGTGCCACTCATTTTTTTTTATTTTTTTAAAATAGGTGGATTCTACACTTGATGTATTTATGACATGAGATTGGAATTCTCCTACAGTATAAAATTTATTTTTCTATATATATATATATATATATATATATATATATATATATATATATATAGGGAAATAATACTCTCATGCCACATGAGATACTCCCATTTTCCTACTCAAATTCGTTTTTCGTGCCAATTAATTTTTCTTTTCTTTTTTAATATAAAATATGGGACCCACATTTAACTTCTCTCTACTTTTTTTCTCTCCTACAATCCTACAACATAAGAAAAGTTAAACCCATATATATATATATATATATATATATATATATATATATATATAAAGCACTTTAAAAATCTAAATAATATACCTATGGTTCTAGGTCGGATGTCATATCCAAACCCAACAAAGAGCACAAAACCAAATATAAATAGGAAAAAATATGTGTCATTTTAAAGGATATAAAGTTGTGTCATTTTAAGAGAGAGAAAAAGATAGATAAAAAAAGAGAGAGTTGACAAAAAAAATAAAGATGTGAGTCTCACCCTTTATGAGAGTAAAAGAATATACGTTGTGTAATTTAAAAGGATAAACATTTTTCTCGTACAAATAATATACCTACCCAACAACGAGCACAAATCCAGTATCCAATTATACAGCTCCACAACGCAAAGAAATAGATAAGGAATGCAAAATAATAATCTTGTAAGATATCACGTGTGGAGAAATATTTATGGTACTACTCTTGTCCCATTCATTCAGTATATTTATTCAATAAAAAATGAGAAATGACTGTCATGCTTGTATGAAAGAAAAAGAAAAATAATTATTCAAATATCACTTGTTGAATGACATATATATCTATTGTAGATGTACAAAAGATTTTATACAAAAAAAAAAAAAAAATAGATATATAGAAGATGATCTCCACATGTGCACGTATTTTAAGGAGACGCCAAGTGAAGTAACGATTTTCTGTGAAGATCCACTTATATTGCTCCACAACGCGAAGAAATATATAAGGTATCACGTGGATAGTGCACTTATTTTAAAAAGACGCCATATGAACTAACACTGTCACTACGTGCTGTAATACAGCTGTAACATTTTCTTACTCTTGCCAAGTCTACATGTCATCGCCTTATTCAAGGCGCTACGTCAAAAAGGCTTTTGTTGATTGGGCCAAAAAAATTTAAAAAAAAAATTCTCACGTCACCAAATGTACCCAAAATCATAATTTTGTTTTTGGGCGGCTATTCTATTCTGGAAAATAATTTCTAGACAACCCATCCACCATTATTCTGGTGAAAAAACACGTGAAATTCAGTGCTCTATTTTTTTCACGAGATTTTCTTGCTCTATGGTGTGTGTCCCATATTGAAATCTTTTGAACGATGATAACTTATTTGAACAAAAAAAGGTTTTCTCTTTTTGGATTGCCAATAAGTCGTCTGGTAGTTATCAATTCTTTGAATGAGTTGTTAGTATTCAATTGGGAGATAAATTCGAATCTGTGTAACCCAAAGCAGAAGGGGCTATCACTAAAGTCTGTTTGGATGGGTTTTTGAAAATAAATTTTTTTTATGAATTATATTTTTTAAAAGAATTCTTTTTAAAAACCAATATTATTTTACGTTTGGATGTAATATTTGAGAAGTACTTTTAAGTATAAATGTCATTTGGATGTTAAAACATAAAATCACTTTTTAATTACAAAATGACTATTTTACCCTTCACTTCACTTATCCTCCTCTCCTCAAGCCACAGACAACTCCGACGTCGAGGGGAGTGCCTCTGCAACGCCATCGAAGAGCTTCAGCGTCGTGCTGCTGCTCACGCCCACCACCACCACCTCGACTCCCCTCCCTGCAATCACGGCCCTGACAAGTCCGGCGTCGCCCATGCCATTGGCTCATTATTTCGCTGAATTCGTTCATTCTTTCGCTGAGTTCTCTCTCTCCTTTTCACGAATTCATTCTTGTTTGTGAAATCATTTGGTGCGCTCTCTTCATCTCACATTCATGTCCTCTTAATTGTTCAATCATTCCATTGTTTCATATTAATTTGGGACTGATTAATTTTCTTATCATAAGATGTAATCTGATTTGGGAAAAAGCTCATCCAAACTTGGGGTCTGTCTCTACCTTCTTTCTTCTTAGGCTTCTTCATACTCATAAGTAAGTTGCTCCTTCTTCACCTCTTTCTTCTCATGTCTTCTTCCACTGTATATGCTAGTCAATCTACAAGTTGTCCCTTCTCATTTCTATGTACATTGAAAATAAAAATAAAAAGGGTAAATATCTTTTTCAAATGTGGTATACCGAAAGCATTTCAAAGAGTGGTTCACAGCCTTTGAAACTCAAATCAATATGTCCTACATTTGTACCATAAAAGAATAAGCAAGATTGCAATGGTGTTAAATATCTTATAAGAATAGGCTTGTTAGTTCTGATATAATGCTAAAAAAATTGGTTGATATTCATCTGATGCTAATTGTTTCGAAATGTTAGGGGTTTTATTGTATTGTTTTGAAGAGGCTTATGCTGAGTTCAACTATTTTGGAGGTTTGAATGGGAATTAGTGTGATGATGATTTCAGGTACGGAGAGGTGCAGACCGAGCAGAAATATACACAGCCTTTGGCTCAATTTCGATTGAATGAAGGTTTGCAATATGTTATTGCCTTTGGCCATCAAAAGAATACAATCGTAATACTTGGCATAGATGGCAGGTATTTCAGTAATGGATCATATCTGTGCCCTCCTTAGATTGTCATTGGTGTCTCTTATTTTTTCATTTCTTTTCTTTTTTTTTCATTTTCTTTTTTTGTTTTGGGGGTGGGGGTGAGGTTGCTTAGAGATATTAGACTTATTTAGACAGGACTAGTATGGTGCAAGTATGATTTGAGGCTATAATTATAGCTCGTTTTCTTCCACACTAAACTTCTAAAGTTTACTTCTATACCCATGCATTGCATTCTAAAATTGACCGAGGCTAATTGGCTGATGGCTTCCTTCAGGTTTTGTGCCAATTGTAGTCTTGGATACATAAAAATCAGATTGATTTTTAGAATCATAAAGTGGATGATGAGTAATACATTTTATTTTTTTGGGATTTGAGGTTCAGGGTCCAAATGCTTCTTGGATATTGGCACCAGACGACTAGTTGCATGATTATATATTAGTATTGTTTTATGTCTGTAATTTTTTGTATGCTTGTAATTTATGATATAACCAAAAAATCAACCAAGTTTGAATCTGTCCTAAACCTTCCACTAAAAATTCGATCAATTTTAATCCCTACCTTTATAAAAGAAAAAAGTAGCAATCTGTCTCAACTACATGTAGTGGTAGGTCACTTTTTAGGAATTATAGGTATTTGTTAAGTCATCTTTGTCTATATAAATTGGGAAGCTCTCACCACAAACCTATGTTATGAGTTGAAGTTTAGAGTTCTTTTTCTTCCGAGAACTTCAAGAAATGGTTAGTATTTCATTTGTGATCAGTTTGTAGTTAGTTTTTGGTAAAATGGCAGCACTAAATTGTTAATCCCAATTTTAATTGCAATGGAGTCAAAAGATCCTTCTCCTCCTCCATTTATATATGTTACACCCAATTTTAATTGTTAATCCCACTAATATGTAATGATTCTAATTTATTAGTTATATGAGTTGTTAGGTATAAAGTAATGAACAAGTAAAATGACATGTGTGGGATTTTTATTTTATTTTTTACTGTAAGACTTTTTAATCATACTCTTATTTTCTATTTTTCTTTTAAATTTATTCTTACTGAATATGATACATAAATTTTCGATCCAAGAATTGATATGGAACATATGTGGTACCCTTATCCTCCACCTCTGCATATCTCCTTTTGTTTATTCAGCGTGGTCTTAGAAGACTTAAAACAATATATTATACATTAGGAGAAAGATCCAACCGATTAATATATACGTCACCGACCTAAAATGACACAATCCATTCATGTGAGAAGTAACATATGGTAATGCTTTCATGGATAAAGATCTTTGCATTTCATTTATTATTTATTTTTGTTACAAGTTGTTGATTCTCATATATCAGGGTAAAAAAAATGGGATGGTTCATCCAAATGGTGATTTAGAAAGAAAAAATTTAAAGTGTTGTTGTACCACTAAATTGTTATTTATAGACAAACCACTGACAGATAAAAAGTGTTAGGATAGAAATATAAGAGTATTTGTTCAATATATATATATGTGTGTGTGTGTGTAAGAGTAGAAGGTAATTCTCAAAATTGTTACAGGGATTGAAATGGCAGAGAGGCTATGCACCATGGGGATTGCAGTTAACCTAGTGACATATATAATGGGAATAATGGACCTACCAAGCTCAACTTTAGTCAATATTGTGACTGATTTCGTAGGCACAACATATCTCTTGTGTTTGCTTGGATGTTTTCTAGCAGATTCCTTCCTTGGTATATATAAGACAATTGCAATCTTTACTATAATACAAAAACTAATTAGTTACATTACCACTGATTTTAAGCCTTCAAGTTATATTATTTCTCATAAATTCTTTTCATTTATATGCAGGTGGAAGTTTTTGTGAGCAAAGCCAAGCATTATGAATAATGGGACAACACCACACCATTCTCTAGTAGGACAGCAACTCCAACATATGGCATATCTCCAGTTCATCTGCTACATAGACACCCTGCTGGTCACAATGATAGCTTACAAAATTCTCCAAGATCATTTAACTATGAAAATGAACAATGGGATGTTGAAGAGTCACTCACCAACCATAAAGGAACAGATGAGACCCATATGAAATTTTGGGAGCCAAGTTCAGCAACATAATTGCCTATTAGCTCTCAATATGAAATCAGCATTAGTTTATTAAAATTTTCTTTTGAGTAGGGACTTGATGTGTAGTTAATGTTGCTACCAAGTTGAAATGAGATCTTATAAAGCTTTATGTAAAATCACAGCTGTTGAGTTTGCTTTTTCTTTTATGTAAATGACATCTTATGATGCACATGGTAATATATGAGGAAATGAGAATGGATCCTATTATTTCTTGTAGCATAATCATGTCCTGATGAAAAGTAATATCAGTTATATTACAATAATATGAATTATATTACAATTAAAAAAGACATAACCAGTGGTGTTATTACAATCAATTATACTATTAATAACCACTGGTTCTATTACAATCAAAAAAATGAACAGATATTTAAAAGTTATCAATGCACTCGCGCTGACAATTGATTTGTGATATCATCTCTTGTTTGTTCTATTGATCTAATTGACTTTGTACTTGGCCCTTCCCATTCATCTTCTCCAAGATCATCTTCATTGGCTTAAAAATCATTAATATTCTCAAATGTTGTAAGTAAATCTACGTCACATGAATCATTTCTCCGAATATAATTATGGAGAGTAAAGGCTGACCATATGATAGCAAATTGAGTTTTGAGCTCATAGTTGGTCATGTTATGCAATATACTCCACCTTGCTTTGCAAACTCCAAAGATTCTTTCAATAATACTCCTTAAACTTGAATGATAATAATTGAAGGCTTCATTCTGTGATCTAAAAGTAGGGGCCAACCTGAAATGAGGAAGATGATATCTTGTGTTTTTATATGGTCCCAAAAATCCTTTGAAACATGGATATCCAGAGTCAACAAGGTAATATTTACCTGTAATAAAATATTGTTATATTTGGAAAAACAATATAATGAGCATCTACATTAACATTAAATAAACATATGAAATAATTACCTTCTGGAGGATGAGGAAAATGTAAATGCAGTTTTCTAAGAGTGTCCATAAAATTTTGGTATCATGCGTAGACCCTTCCCAACCTACCAATGTAAATGTAAAACACATATTCAAGTCACAAACAGCAAGGACATTTGTGGTAGTTATTCCCTTTCTGCCAGAGGAATTTTTTTGTCAGGAGGAACATGAATAGCAATATGAGTGCCATCTATAGCTCCTATACAATCCTTAAAATATGGCCAGTAACGTTAATCTTTTTTGATATATTCTGCAGCATCCCTAAACATATTGTCAGCAAGCTTAATGAATTGAAGTCCCAAACTTTGAACAGATTTTAACACACGATGAAATTGCCTCCATATTGTCTCCCCAGAACGTTGGAATCTCTCTTCAACTTCTCTGTAAGTGGATCCATGACCAATCATGTACAAAAACATAGCCACAGCTTCCTCCACACCAACATGTTGTGTTGCCTTTAATCCATGATGTTGAACCAAGTCACTCACCAAATTATTAAACACATGCTTTCTCATCCTAAACTGTTCAAAAAATCTATTTTCATTCCCTCTTTTCAACTCTTCCAACCATCCATGTCCTGAAAGTACTGATGTTTTCTTTTTTTGTTTGTCCACATATAGAGAATAGTAATGACAGATAGAGATAATATCAACTTTAGTTGCTGACAATAGCATTTTCTTCTTTTGTAATAATGCTCTGTTAGCTTTTTCATCGTACTCAGACAACTCATTATCACTATCAGAATCTGATGTACTAGACATCCTGTTCAAACAAAGTTAAATACAGTTGAAAAAAATATTCTAACATCACATAAAAATAAAATAATATAAACTTCATAATTCTAATACAAACTGAATTACTACTTTAATATCATACAAAAATCCAAGTACAAGTACAGGTTCAATATGAAATGCAAAACCAAGTACAAGTTCAACATCAAATATAAATTCAAGTTCTAAGTGCAACATCAAAGATAAAACAAAGTTACAAATTTATCGAAAATTTTTTACATGTTCAGGCGTAAACATGCTTAGAAAATTAAAAGCCTTTTTAGGCTCATTTTCCATGTTATAGATAAATGCCTCTATGTTCTGTTTTGCGATAAAGATTAGAGGGGCCATGTTGTTTGTCGGGCTGCCTACCACTAACCAGGAACATCTTTCAATAGACTAAGGCATCTACCCATGCTGAAAGGGTCATTTGAACTTGATTTTGGCTCGGATGTATGTGACATTTGGTCAAAATTATCCAGGATTCGATCAAGGGAGTTTTGTAATTTTTCAGCTACTCCTTGCCTTTTTCCTCCTTTCATACCTCTCTTTCGTTTTTTTGAATCATTGATACGAAGACTTAGGCCTTCATTATGATCTACAGCACGTTCAGAAGTATCCCTTTCACCCTCCTCTTCATTCCACCAACTATTCTCATTTTCATCAAATAACTCATTATCAGTGGCTTGCACTGGTGATGAAGTATGTGGCTGCGGCATAAATACAGCATAACCAGTAGCAACCACGTCTTTGAAGAATTGTTCCATCAAAGTCAAGAAATTTGGTCCTTGTTCCTTCCAATTCAAATATTTTGGATTTTCCTGCATTAAAAATGAACATTAAATTAATAAGCAAATCATACAGCTATGACAAGATGTAAGACTTCATATTTTATTCAACTAAAAATATATACCTTGCCCTTAGCTTCCCACCACTCTGCAGATGCCACTATAATGTTCTTCACTGGATCCCATCCGAGACATGTCTCTTTTTCAACCAACTTTGCCCACAGGCCAAATTCTTGTTTCAATGAATCCCATTTATTTTTTAATTGTTTCTTATCATAGTTCTTTCGTGTCCTGCTATTAAACTTGTTCATTAAGTTGTTCCACCCATCTTTATTAAAAAAAAAATGTGATATGTGTACAGAGGAGAGAAAAAAAATTAAGCCATGTGTCATCTTTTTAATGGAAGGAGCATGTACTCCTGGAGCACTGAAAGTTATCTCCTACTTTAGGATCTCAACTCCTTTCAGGCTAGGGACAAAATGGTATGACTCATATGGTTTACCCAAAAATACACATTCTCATTCTGAAAGACAACTCACTTTCATCGCACTACCCCATGCAAGTAAACCTTTACAATTCGCGGCTCAATCAAAATCAACTTATGGAATACATTATTGTACGCAGAACTGCGGTAAGATTCAATATTTTACTCTAATAGTACAAGTGTTAATGACTTTCCTGCGAGACAGTGACCTTAATGTCATGTTTTTAGAAATTATTTTTCTAAATACCACGCATTCAAAACAATTTTCTAGAGTGCTATGCGGCCAAACTCACTACAGCTCATAGCGTGTTTGTTGTGCCTACGTGTCAGGATGTTTAAGGCCACCAAACTCGTTGCGGGCCATAGCACGTTTAGTGGTGGCAAGCCCCCACCAAACATGTTACGTGTAACAGCCCGTTGTACACCGGTATTGTTAACATTAATTATGATATTAAGCGCAGTTACAAAAAAAGCAATTCCTTTATTAAAAATGCGAGTAAAATTTTTAGCCATCACTGTTCCCCCGCACTCCGGATTAGTCTCATAGCCGGCTCAAAGAGTCGAAGCTCGTGGGGATACCGGAGGGAGCCAACTCGTCTCAAAGAGATAATTAGGGTTAGGTAACTCCAAAAAAATGCGAGTAAAATTTTTCCGTTTATTACGCGAGCATTTAAACCGTAAAAAGCGTAATAAATAAAAGTTGTGATCATAACTATAAACTCTTGCGAAATACTTGTTTAAACTATTTTTATATCTTATTCCCACTTAGCCAATTTCTCAATTTTACGATTTCTACCTATCCGAACATGGTTCGGTCTTTATTTTTATGCGAACAAACCACATTATACAAGCCTCCCATATTTTGATATGGTATTCTACACTCAATTACCTTTCTAGGAAGCTATCACACGAGTTATTTCGATCTCGTTTGCTCCGGATATCGCCGTTTGAAGTTGGACAAGCAAAGCTGCCAGCCAACCCCAACACAGCTCCAAACATCCCTCACTCCACGAATTACTGCAGAAAATTCACTCAACCAATTGTTCTCAAATTTTTATAAAACAAACTAGACACCTCAATTTTAAATTTGACATATCATAAACTTAATTTTAGTAAGAAACGAAGCGGGAATAAATTTCCCAAAATCGATCCAGAACTGCCACAAGTGCAGTGAGCAATTGGGAAGTCTGCACTCTCTGCCTTCTCCAGGCCGGAGTTCAACCCATAATTCTATCAAATTTTACCACAAGATAGAGGACATCTCAAGCTTCAAAATGGCGTATGTCACGTCCCTATCGGACTTCTGTGGAGGGAGATATTCTCTCCCGAAGTTCGCCTAAATTTTGCCAATTCTACAGAAATTCGCTAGAGTTTCCTTTGTTTTTACAAAAATCCTCAAAATTGTTAATGTGATCTAGGACCTCAAATGTACCTAATAATAAATGGGTGCCACACACAAGGACCAACAATGTCTTGGGGCACTTACAACCCAACTCAATTTATAGTTATTACACAATTCATATCATATTGCTCACTTTATTAATCCTTGACTTGTTTCAATCACCAATGTCCATTTACATGCATTTTCTAAGCATACATATAATCATAATCCTAAAATAGGCCTAAAGCCCTTCCATCATATTACATCAAGTATCCATGTACAATTACAACATCTCAATTACATATTACAACTTGCAAATTCATAACTTTAAATTACAACTTGAAATATAAAACTTAAAATGACATATACAACTAGTCTTAGGCAAAATGACATGAACAAATATGACTATGAATCTCCTCCTACATACATATGGAATGTTCATGCCCTAAGTCTAGCCTAGGCCCAATGACCATCAAAATGCAAAATATAAAAAAGTCCTCCAACACTCATCCTACGGGCCTTTTGTCCGCCGCTCCTGTGCCACTGCTACCTCTTGAAATAAAGCCCCCAAAACGGGGTGAGATATATGAATATATCTCAATAACCCAGAGGTTCTGGAGAAAAATCCGCCCAATGGCTCACTTCGATGCATATAAATAATATACAATAACATCTTGAAAAATGGGATATAGCAAGGGATTTAGAGAAACTGGGGAATATAGAGATACAAAATACGATGAAGCTGGAATGGTAGCTACCAATACCACTCAACGTCCTGCCTAATGGCTCGGCATATAAGCCTACCAGTCTCATCTAAAGCGTGTTCCAAGAACATCCAACCAAGGTACCCCTCTCATCCGCATACACCCGAGACTTCCTAGTGTGCTCCTATCCAGATCACACACCACGACCCTAGGTCAACTGGAACTCCCTCTCGGAGACCTATCCAGTGGAAGTCTAAAACGCCCGAAGGAAAAACTGTCTACTGGCCGGAGACTCGGTACCTACGTACCAACATACATACTACATGCATGATCATGTTATTCTACACTACTCATATACATTTCCTACCATCACCCTCAACGGGTATGGTGGAACACACAAGGGGATCAAGCTCCAGTACCAAGAGGTTACCTTAATAAGCCTCTCCACTTAGCCCCAAAACAGTATATTTTCCAAGCTCGTTACTCAACAAAAATGCCTACATAGAGGACATTCCCAATTACTTAAAACTCATACGAACACATGCAAGTTAATAATTACACAAACATTGTTCCAAACACTTACCTCAATTCCACTTGGTCCAGGACCAAGGGCAATCCACCGACTCACGGTTCGGGGTTCAAATCGACGTACGGCAACCTACAATAACCATGTACGAATCGTCAGTACACGGCAATTATATTAAAATGCGAAAAACGTCAAAAACCTCCCCTACACCCTTGTAGGTTCGGCCAAAGTAGTGCAATTTTGAGATTTATTTTTCTAAATTTTCTTTCTCATTTTCCTAAGCATCCTTAGGTTGCTAAAAGGCCATATCAAGTGCCGTTTTTCATTTTACGTCTTTTAAACATCGTTTTGCTTAATATTTCACTCTAGGATCCTTTATGACTCTCAACACCATTTATTATTTTTCATTGATTCTCCAACCTTCCAACCACCACACAACCCATCTAAATACCATTTAACACATGATACTTCATCCAAGTCATTCCAACAACATCAAATCCCTAAAATTTCCTACATGGCCGAATTATCACCTAGGCAATTCCAAAAGATTTTCACTCAATTTTAACCACTCCACCTCATACAATTCCATTATATCAACATACAATCTTACAACAACTCACCAATCCAATCCTAACACATTTTCAAAACTCAAAGTCATGATAAAGTTAAAATTTCACAATTTTTATCAATAATTTTCACGGCATTTCTAGCTCTAACACATCATTCTAAGATATTATCATCTAATACACATTTTCCATTTGAGCTCCCTAACATAACAAATCAACAAAACAAAGTCTAGGGTTCATAAATATGATCTACCAAATTAACCATAGAAATAATGTAGAAACATACTCACAATCAAGGCCTAAGACTCCTCCAAGACGTATCCAAGCAATGGAAGGCCAAATGACTCCATGAACATCAATTCTCCTCAAATTTTCGTAGCAAAGGGTATCACTTTTCTCCCAATCTATTGGTTTTCAAGGCCTAATACTAGTATGGTTGGATTGGGATGATGGTTTACATGAAATTTAGTGACAAACTTTGTGGATTTTGGTGAGGTATTGTGTGAGAAATCAAAGCTTGAACCTTGCTCCTATTCTCCTCCATGGCCGCGGGTTTGTGCTGGAAAAAGGGAATGGAAGTGGATGATGAATAGTGAATCTTAGGTGGCTTAAGTGGACTTAAGTGGGGTGGGGCCCACCGTCACCTCACGCGTTTCAAACCCGTTTGAATTTCCCTCCGATTCCATTAAACATCCATAAATTTAAAACCTATTTAGAAACTCTAATTTTTAACATTAACCATTGTCCTTTAATTATACTTGATCAGATGAATCCGGAGTTTTCCGGTCGTTCGGAGAAAATGCTGTTTTAAGCTGTTGCGCGCCGTTGGCACGCTTCCCCAAACTAACTTACTTCCATCAAATTTTATCAGAAATCATATTTCCTAGTTCATAGACAATTTATAACTCATATTTAAAACGTAGAGCTCAAAACTCAGTCAGCACATTTTACGGTGCAATCGTACCGCAATATTTTTACCCGGTAAAAATACTATTCACTGATTTTTCTGAAACTTGCCTATCCACTCAATTTTTTGTTCTGAATCCATTTCCAGTGTTCTTTTTATCATCTGAGACCTTCTACTAAATTTCCTTCCTAGGGTTGTGTGCGTGGTTAATTTACCGTTTTGTCCTTCTTTGTGTTTTGGCCTTATATTCAGGATTTTCACTAATCCTTCTCTTTAATTCTCATTTAATATTTTAATATTTAAACTTAGGAATGCGAGGTGTTATACTACGAGTCATAGCACATTTAGTCTGCACTATCAGCCTACTCTGTCTTAAAGTGGAACATATGGCATACCCCCACCAAACTTGCTACGAGTCATAGCACGTTTAGTCCGCACTATCAGCCTGTTCTGACTTAAAATGGGACACGTGGCAAGCCCCCACCAAACATGCTAGGTATAATAACCCTATTTTGTGAATTATAAGAATTGCATGTAATTAAGGATTTAATCATACATATGGGAAACTAATTAGAGAAGAGTTCTAATTAAATGGGAATTAAAGACATTTTAGGCGAAAATGCAAATAGTATAAGTATAGAGCCAAAGTGGTAATTATGCAAAAATTTCCCGGATCTTGAAAATAATGTAATGAGACATTATTAAACTATATTAGTGAAGGTTGGAATTATGGAAAATGGCTAAGTTTGAGTTATCTAAAATATTCCATGAAAGGCTATTTAAGTAATTTTTAGATTAGATATTTTCTAAATTAACCAAGAAGTCAAATAAGGAGGAGCTTGTGTGATAAGCCACTTGAATAGCCATTTTAACTTCTTATTCTTCAAGGGACTTCTCCAAGGCCAAACCTCCATCACCAAAAAGCATGGATTTGCAACTTTTCACCTAGCAACTAAATCAAGAAAGTTACAATATGAAAAACACTTAGAATCACTTGGTGAATAAAACCTATAATCCATAATCCAAAGAAAACTTATGAGTGAAGAGAAAACTCACATTCTAAGTGGCAGTTTTCATGTTGGTTGAAGCAAGGGAAGAGTGTTTTACTTCATTGAAAGCTTGAAACTCATTCCTAGGATCACCTTAAAGACATTGGTGATAACAAAACACAATTTCATTCAAGTTTCTTGATCATTACATTTTTAGGTTTTCATTGTGAGGCATGAATAGTGGTGTTCAAGTGTGATTTGGACTAGGCTGTAGTTGAAAAGTATGCTAATAATTGAAAATAATCGGTGGAAATGTGTTAAAAACATCATTTTGACCACCTTTGGAATTCTTGAATTTCACAAGTTAAAGTATAGTTGCTTGTGTAACAAGTAATGATATATTGGATTGTTGGTGATGATGATGATGTGTTTCTTGATTGTATAGTTGGATCAACTGAGCCAAGATTGCTGGAAAATCAATCCATGGAGTTGGATTGAAATTTGAGTTACTTTAAGTATAGTTAAGATGTCAAGTATGATTTGATATTTTGTTACCATTAGTTTTACATTGACGTGCAATGTTGGTTGATGTTGTGTTTGCACCTGTGATTAGGTGTTGCTTGTGACAAGTTTGTTTGTGTGAATTAAAGTATACTTCCAAGTGTGAGGAGGTTACTTGTGCTTGAAGCAAGCTAGATTGGAAGCTTCAGACGTAAGCTTTCGGACATTGAGATTTATCCCTTTATTGTTCCACCAAGTCCTGATGAGGTAGTGGTTATTGTTGGTGTGTGTAATTGCAATAGAGTAGTTTAATGCATTGATATATGTATGTGTATGCACTAGGTGTGGCATAGGATGGTGTTTCCCTATGTTCGTATGCTGCACGACGATGCGTAATTCGTACTTGGTAGATTTCCTGGCCAGTAGGACTATTTATATCTAAGAATACTGAGGAGGGAGAGAGTTTCAGAGGGATGTCTCATTGAGATATTTTACACACTACATGAATATGTATACATGTATTATTTACTGTTATTGTTATTAACCTAAAGTGAATTCTGGGGTGGAGGAATCCTTCAAGGACTCTTAGTTTACTGAGATATTTATCTTACCCCACGTTGCGGGGATCCCTTTCAAGAACTGATGGTGCAAGAGTATCTATTGGCAAGAGGCCATTGTAGATTGTCTTTTATTGCATGTTGTTGTTGTGGCTATTTTGTAGTTTATGCATTTTGAGAGCATAAGAGATGCCTATGCCTTTTTGATATGCCTATGTTATGTGTTTAGAGAACATGTACAGGGTATTACATTTGAAGTTTGTATTTATTTTACTTGACGTCATGTTGTACATTTCGTTTCGTCGTTGGAGATAAGATTTGTGTGTGTGTGTGTGTGTGTGTGTGTGTGTGTTTGTGTATAGTTGATGTAAAAGATCCATGGATGGATCTTTACGTGATATGCATGACTGGTGTAGCTGAAGTTGGTTCATGGATGAATCAATGGATTAGGCCTTGAATTGGCAAGATAAATCTATATTCATGTTATCAAGTTGTCAATTAGGCAAGAAAACATTACGACATAAAAACAAGAAAGTGTTGTCAAAATTTTGTATACTTGTGAGTACAAATTTTGAAAGGGTATATCTCACTCATTTCTTAACCAAATGAAGTGTATAAGTATCAAAACAAAAGATGGGATTTTACTGGGTTACGAAACAAAACCAAATTTCGATTGAAGGGTGACTGTCCAGAAGCCCAGGATTTCTTTAATTTTTGAGCGGTAGCTTGCGATGATTATATCTCTTTCATTCCTCAATGAAACGAGGCATATGATATGTCAAATTAAAGCCCAAGATGTCTAGTTTAAAACAAAAGAGGGTTGTGAGAATTCTGGGCATGGTAATATGCCTCTGTTTTGAGATTTACCTACTGCCCTGTATTCATTGATTGCGATTTTAGATAATTAACTTACGACAGACATATATGGAGTTCTACAACTCCTATAGAGGCATGTAATACACCGTTGTAAATCTAGTGAAGTCTAGAATCAACAACATCAACAACACCTTTATCCCAAATTAATTGGGGTCGGTGGTAGATGAACCCACATGAAAGATACAAAACGGTTGAAAAAAAGTTAAAAAAAAAATAAAAAAATAAAAAAAAATAATAAAAAAAAATCAAAAAAATAATAAAAAAAAATCAAAAAAATAATAATAAAAAAATAAATAAAAATAAACAAATAAAATAAAAATATAAAATAAGATAAAATAAAATAACAATATATGTATATATAAATAAATAAAAGTAAAAAAGAAAGGGACAAGAAGAAGTGGGGGAAATGAAGGGGAAAAGGACTAAAAAGAGACCATCTGGAACATAGGAATAACAGCGGGTCTAACCCTCCACCATACTTATAGCTTTTCTCCATTCCGTTCTAAGACATACTGTCCGCCAATCTATATCTCACTCCATTAAATCTTGTTTTACTACTTTCCCCCAAGTAAGCTTCGGCCTACCTCTGCCTCTTTTTGTGTTGAGCTCTTGGTAACAAACTTCTGTTCTTACAGGAGCATCCATGGGTCTTCTCATCACGTGCTCAAACCACCTCAATCTATGTTCTCTCATCTTCTCGGCTACCGGTACTACTCCGACCTTTCGTCAAATATCTTCATTTCTTATCTTATCCATCCTTGTGTAACCATACATCCACCTTAACATCCTCATCTCTGCTACTCCCATCTTATGCTCATGTTGCTTATGTGCTGGCCAGCATTCTGCTCCATATAGCATTGCCGGTCTTACTGCCGTTTTATAGAATTTTCCTTTTAACTTCAGGGGGATTTTGCGGTCACACAAAAATGCAGATGCACTGCGCCATTTCATCCACCCTGCTCTGATTCTGTGATTTACATCCTCATCAATCTCTCCACCGTTTTCTCTGGTACGAGATGAGGACCAAGAACCTGTGCATCTAAATGGTCAAGAGGTACCCAAAAAAGATGCTTTTAAATACTTGGGCTCACCATACTAAAATATGGAAATTTATGGACATGTAGTTCATCCCCAGTTTAAGAAAAATCGAGAATCGCTCAGTGTTAGAAATTGTGAAATCGTGAATTTGACTTTGTTGGTTTATGAAAACCACTTATTAACAATAAACAAGTGTTGTATGATATATAAACATTCGAATTTAATATTTCGCATTTGTGTATAAGTTACAATTATAGTTATTGAATCTTGTTAAATACGAAATTGATTTTAATGAAAATGCTTCTTTAACGAAAGCATGATCTTGATGTGCATGTATATTCCGCAAAGAAAAATTTTATTTTTCCCTCTTGCATGCATCGGCCTTCAAGGCCATTTCGAACTTTCACAAGATCTCAATGGTATATTTATTTAGGACTTAGAAAAAATATGTAAAGGTGTATAGATTCTAGCATTGCATGAGCTCAAGTCATTCATATCATATAATGCCTAAAGAACCTTGATCTAACAAAGTTAAACATGCATTAAAAGGTTTTTGAAATGACTTAAGCACGTAAGCATAATGGCAGAATATAATCACACATATTCATGGCTCATATATTTTAAAAGAATGCATCCTTGAAGAAAAGTCAAGACAAATGGTTTTATATGTACAATGTTGGTTTGGAAGAAGTGCCTACATGATATAAACTTTTCTAGATAATTTGCATAACCAATAACATGCATTACAAGTCATAGAAACCATTTAGAAAGAGAAGAAACTCAGAATTCGTACAAAAAGGGTGCTGCCATGAAATATCCGGATATTGCACAAAGAATATCCGGATATGGAACCAAAAATATCCGGATATCATTATCCGGATATGTGTCCGACGAATATCCGGATATGTACGGTCTGCAAGGGCTATAAACAGCTAGTTTTCAAATGAGATGTCATTATAAATACCCACATCAACAGTAATGAACAGTGGACGACCATAAATCATTTATTGAACCTTTATTACTCATTCTAGCTCATTATTGCTCATTGATTACTTACTTTACTCATTGCATACACTTGAGCTAATCTTTCCTTTGAAGCTATGCATCTCTTAGTTCTTCAATTTGTGCAATCTGTACTTTGAGAGTACTTATCCACTTTTAATCACCTCAATCTTACTTCTTGATTTGAGAGGGGAGTGAACCCTATACTTGAGAGGTCACCAAATTCCTAAGAAAATTTGGAGTGAAAAATTGTGAGGCATCAAGAGCCCGAAGTCTTGAAAGGTTGTAGAGGTTTGTCAAGCACCCTCAAGCTTGATAGTTAGTGAAAAGAATTGATCGAGCGACTTTAGTCTGGATGTAGGTCACGGTGGTGGTGACCAAACCAGGATACATCTAGTTTGCAATCTCTCTAACCTTTACCTCTTTACTTAAGCATTGAAATTGCATTTTTAGATTGTCTTTATCCATTCGCTTGCTTACTTTGTTAATCTCTATACTTGCTCTCACACTCAGATTTTTTCTTATTAAATCACTTTATCGAAGAAATAGTCTTTAAAATATCAAAGGAGGCACTTTGCGAAAAGATTTTGTAAAACTCAATTCACTTCTTGAGTATTGAAGCCACTTGTCCAACAAGTGGTATCAGAGCTTGAACTCTTGTGTAAAGAGCTTAACCGCTTCAAGAGAAGGGATGGCTTCTTTGAACCTTGATATGCCCCTTGAGGGATCTTCTAGTACTAGACCTCCATTTTCCAATGGCGTCGATTATTCTTATTGGAAGAGTCGAATGAAATTATTTCTTCAATCTAATGATTTAAGAGTATGGAGTCTAGTTGAAAAGGGGTATACACCACCTACTATAAAAAATGAGAAAGATGAAGATATTCCTAAAGATATAGATAATTACACCGAAGATGAAATGAAGAAAGGAAATTAGAATGTTAGAGCTCAAAACTTGATCACAAATGCCTTAGGTCGTGATGAATACTTTCGTGTTTCAAATTGTAAGAATGCTAAGGAAATGTGGGATATTCTTCAAATAACCCATGAAGGAACTAGTGATGTTAAATTTACAAAATTAAATGCACTCACTAGAGAATTTGAAATGTTTGAGATTCATGAAAATGAAAGTATTCAGAGTATGCAAAAAACGTTCACACACGTTGTCACTCATCTAAATGCTTTAGATAAATCTTTTACTAACCTTGAGTTAATTGCTAAGGTGATGAGAAGTTGCATAATAGGGAATGGCAACCCAAGTTGACGGCTATTATGGAATCAAAAGATTTGAAAACCATGGATCTTGCAACCTTGTTCGGCAAGCTCCAAGAGTATGAAATGGAGCTAACTAGAATAACCTTGAAGGAACAAGCCGTCAAGAAAAGTAAGGGAATTGCCTTGAAGGCCTCAACACCAAGCAAAGAGAAGGATGAGGAAAAAGAAGATGGAGATTCTGAAAATGGTCTTGATGAAGATGAGATGAGTCTCTTCGTAAATAAGTATGGAAAATTCTTTAAGAAGAATTTTTCAAAGAAATCCGCATTTCTTCTTAGAAGAAGATCTAAAGATGAAGGATCCTCACAACTCACCATCATTTGCTATGAACGTGGAAAAACCGGTCACTACAAATCAGATTGTCCAAATATTCAAAAGAAAGACAAATATGAAAAAAAGCAAGGCAAGGATAGAAGGAACTTCAAGAAGGCTTATCTTGCTTAGGATGACGAATCTAGTTCTTCCGATAATGACTCCAGGGAAGAAGCAAACCTATGCTTCATGCAAGATGGGAGACCACCAGAGAAATCAAGCTAAGGAACTCAACATATATGTCTCATGGAAAATGAGGACAAAAGTGAATCCAAAATCGAGGTAAACTCATCTTGCTCTACTATTTCCCCTTCATATGGTGAATTGTGTGACATGTTTGAAGAAATGCATATTGAAAGACTAAAACATGTTAAAACTCTTAGAGCATCAAGAAAAACTATTAGTTCTTTGGAAAAACAAATTGCGTCTTTAGAAAATGAAGTGAAAGATTTGAAAGATGAAAATGAAACTCTCAAATTACTTGATGCTAGCACTAGTTGTATCAAATGCCTATCTTCAAATGATCATGCATCTTCATCATCATGTACTTCTGTAAAGATCTAAACAATGAAATTGATGATTTAAATGAAATTCTAAGCAAATTCACATGTGGAAGAGACAACTTAAATGTGTTGCTTGGTAAACAAAGATGCATGTTCAACAAATCTGGTTTAGGCTTTGACACTAGCACACAAGAAAAATCATATAAAAACTTTTTCATTTCTCCATCCTACATGAGAAGTAGCCCATTCATTAAATGTTTTCATTGTGGTGGAAAAGGTCATAGTGCATCCACATGTAAAGTTAGAAAGAATGATATTATTGGGCAAAAGAAAGTGTGGGTTCCTAAGAGAACTAATCCCAAGACTAACACACAAGGACACAACAAGGTTTGGGTACCAAAGATTCAATCTTGACTTTGTGATGTAGGTTTGCTTGAAGGCCAAAAGCTCCAAGTGGTACTTGGATAGTGGTTGCTCAAGTCACATGACGGGAGATGTAACTAGATTCCAATCATTCACAAAGAAAGAACATGGACATGTTTCCTATGGAGATATCAACAAAGGAAAGATTCTCGGTATTGAAAAAGTTGGTAATTCCTCCTCCGTTTCTATAGAAAATGTTTTACTTGTTGAGGGCCTTAGACATAACTTGCTTAGCATTAGTCAATTATGTGATATAAATTCTAAAATTATCTTTGACTCAACCTCTTGTAAAATTGAGAGTCTAATTGATGGGCAAGTTAAGTTTCTTGGTCATAGAGTGGATAACATTTATATGATAGACTTAGATGGTGTGCCTTCAAATGACGATAAATGTTTGATTAGTAAGGAAGATGACTCTTGGTTATGGCATAGAAGAATAGCACACATTGGCATAGGTCAATTGAGCAAATTGATTTCCTTAGACCTAGTAATTGGGTCACCAAAGCTCAAATTTGAAAAATATAAAGTTTGTGATGCTTGTCAAATGGGAAAACAAGTAAAGGCTTCTTTTAAATCAAAAAATATTGTTTCTACCACAAAGCCTTTACAACTTTTACATATAGATCTTTTTGGACCAACTAGAACATGAGCTTTGGTGGCAATTACTATGCTTTGGTCATTGTGGATGATTATTCTCGCTATACTTGGACTTTATTTCTTACATATAAAAGTGATGCTTTTAAATCATTCAAGAGACTAGCCAAGCTTATTCAAAATGAACAATCTTCAAATATTGTTTCAATTAGAACCGATCATGGTGGAGAATTTGAAAATCAAGAATTTGAAATCTTTTGTGAAGAAAACAGTATTGAACATAATTTTTCCGCCCCTAGGACTCCACAACAAAATGGAGTTGTAGAAAGGAAAAATCGTGTATTGGAAGAACTTGCTAGAACCATGTTAAATGAAAATGATCTTCCAAAATATTTTTGGGCGGAAGCCGTTGACACCGCGTATTATGTTATGAACCGTGCTTTAATTAGACCTATTTTGAAGAAAACTCCCTATGAACTTTACAAAGGAGGAAAACCCAATATTTCATATTTTCATGTCTTTGGTTGCAAATGTTTTGTTTTAAATAATGGAAAAGAAAACCTTGGCAAATTTGACTCTAAAGCCGATGAAGGCATATTTCTAGGATATTCACTTACTAGATCTTATAGAATCTATAATAAAAAACAATGGTCATTGAAGAGTCTATTCATGTTGTATTTAATGAGACTAACAATGCCTTGCCTAGAAAAGAACTTTGTGATGATGATGTTATAGAAAGCATGGAAAACATAAACTTGGATGACAAAGAGGAAGATGAAAGGCAAAAAGAAAGAGGGAGCAAACAATGAAGGAACACCAAGTCAACAAACTAATGATGGAAACAATCTACCACAAGATTGGAGAGTAGCTAGAGGACACCCCATTGATGTGGTAATTGGTGATATATCCAAAGGGGTAACTACTAGAAACTCAATTAGAAATATTTGTAATCACTTAGCATTTGTTTCTCAAATTGAACCTAAGACCATAAATGAAGCAATTATTGATGAACATTGGTTCTTGGCAATGCAAGAAGAACTAAATCAATTTGAAAGAAATCAAGTTTGGTAACTTGTGCCAAAACCAAATGATTATCCAATAATTGGAACCAAATGGGTCTTTAGGAACAAGCTTGATGAAAATAACATAATAACTAGAAACAAAGCTAGACTTGTTGCTAAAGGATATAATCAAGAGGAAGTATTGATTATGATGAAACTTATGCTCCCGCTGCTAGATTAGAAGCTATTAGATTATTACTTGCATTTGCATGTATAATGGATTTTAAACTCTTTCAAATGGATGTTAAAAGTGCTTTTTTAAATGGATATATTCAAGAAGAAGTATATGTTGATCAACCTCCCGGTTTTGAAGATCATGATTTACCTAACCATGTCTTTAAACTCAAAAAGGCTTTATATGGTTTAAAACAAGCTCCAAGAGCTTGGTATGAAAGATTAAGCAAATTTCTTTTAGAAAAAGGTTTTTCAAGAGGAAAAGTGGACACAACTCTCTTTATAAAGAAGAAAGATGATCATCTATTATCTGCACAAATTTATGTTGATGATATTATCTTTGGTGCCACTAACGTTAATCTTTGTGAAGAGTTTGCTAATCTTATGCAAAGCGAGTTTGAGATGTCTATGATGGGAGAGCTAAAATTCTTTCTTGGTCTCCAAATAAAGCAACAAAAGGATGAGATATTCATCAATCAAGCTAAATATTGCAAGGAGTTACTCAAAAAATTTGAAAGGGACAACTCCAAGGCCATTGATACTCCCATGGGTACATCTTGTTCTTTGGACAAGGATGAAGGAGGTAAATCCATAGAAATTATGAAATATCGAGGTATGATCGGATCATTTCTTTACTTAACCTTAAGTATGCCCGATATTATGTTCAGTGTATCCATGGGTGCTAGATTTCAAGCTAATCCTAAGAAATCACACTTAAGTGCAGTAAAAAGAATTATGAGATATCTCGTAGGCACTTCACAAATAGGATTATGGTGCCCTAAAGGTGCATCATGTGAACTAATAGGATATTCCGATTCTGACTTTGCGGGTTGCAAATTGGATAGGAAAAGCACTAGTGGCACTTGCCACTTTCTTGGTTGCTCACTAGTTTCTTGGCATAGCAAGAAACAAAATAGTGTAGCATTGTCCACGGCCGAAGCAGAATATGTGGCGGCCGGTAGTTGTTGTGCACAAGAAACAACAACTAAAGAACTTTGGGGTTGATCTTGATCACATCCCCATTAGGTGTGATAACACTAGTGCCATCAATCTCACCAAGAATCCCATAATGCACTCAAGGACTAAACACATTGATATTAGACATCATTTTATTCGAGATCATGTGCAAAACGGTGATTGTATCTTAGAATTTGTGGAATCTTCAAAACAATTGGCCGATATTTTTACCAAACCTCTCCCTAAAGAAGTGTTTTTTAATCTGAGAAGAGAAATTGGTTTGACTGATCCATCATATTTGTAAACATGTATGAATAAAATCTTAGCTTCAAAATCTACCTTGAATGTTGATCCATCATACTTGTATCCATCATGTTCTCTTAAGACTATTTTTGCAGATGAATCCCTTTAAAGGTATTAGTCACTTCAAAGGTATCATAAACTTGATCATATAAGAACTCTTGCAAAGGTACCTTGATCTTGGTTGCTTTAATTGTTTTTCTCACAATTCCTAGCCAAAATATACTCATTATACATGTCTCTTAACTCCTTGCTATGATTTATATGCTATATGTCATGATATGTTGGATTAAGAGTATCATTTTTGGTCTTTTTCGCATCTGTCTGGAAATATCCGGATATTTAAAATTGAATATCCAGATATCAATATCCAGATATCGTGAACCAAATATCTGGATATTTGTCGCGCTGGAGGTATTTTTAAAAACTGTGACCATTCGTTTTTTCTTTCTTTCATTTTTCTTTTCTCTTCTTCTCCAGCCCTTCGCCCCTCTCCCTTTCTGCACAAACCATCTCAATTTCCTCTCCTCTCCCTCTCTGCCCTAAAACCCAAGGTCATCATAACGAGCTCCTCTCAATCATCAGGGGTAAAAGCAATGTCGACTCCCTTTACGCGAGACCGTAAAGTGCCATGAGAGTACTCGAGGTTCTTGTAGAAAGCTCTAACAAGCACCTCCGAGTAAGAGCACTGGAGCGTAGCAAACCGACGCAGGTTGATGGCGTCAAGAATCTGACAGATATCAAACCCTTGACCAGCAAAGAAAGCAACGTCCAAATACTTTGGCTCTAAAATAGGACGGGTAGAGAACCTCTCAATGAATGTGCGTGTCTCGTCAAAATTTCCATCGAAGAGATACCCGAAGCCAGATCGGTCAACGTCGGCAGCAGCGGGGGCAGAGGAAGAGGCATGGGTGTCAGCCCTCCTCTTGGAGCGGCGCTCATGGTCAGCCATGGCAGCGAGCGGAGTGAAGTCGGAGCTGGAGAATGAGAGAATTTTTTTTAAAAAAAAGGATGGACCAAAATAGAAACAACAAAAATGTTGCTCTTCCAAAACCGTGAATGTCCGAATGCAATAATACAAGAAAGAAATTTAAGGGGAGAGGACAGAGACCAACCTGAAATGCGAGGAATGAGGTGATGAGCACGGAGAGAACAGAGACCGCGAGAATGATGACAGAGAGAGAGAGAGGTCTGTGAGTTGGATGGAGAAAAAGAGTGATGATGATGTAGTGACCACAGCTGAGCCGTTCACTTTTGACGGGATTCATTTTTCAGACTTCCAGTCCTACAACCGGGCAGCATTCGTGACCACCATCCTTCGTCCCAGGACTGCACAGACCAACCTGGTCCGAATCTCAGCCAAGAAGCTTAGCATCTCAGCCCGCATCCTACTATATGTGATATCTCACATCATTCTCCCTAGGCACGCTAATCATGCCATTATTCAGTAGAGTGATCTATTCACCATGTGGGCTATCCGTACTCAGCTCCCAATAGACTGGCACCACACTTTCTGCGCTCAGATGCGAGAGGCATCATATGGCTCCACTACTCACTTGCCATACCCTATGCTCATCCAGCGCATTATGGAGCTTAAGGGTGTACCCATGGATGGTGAAGTGAAAAAGAAGCTTACGACGGGTCACCACTGCTTTGGAGAGAAGCTACTTATGAAGGCGAACATCATCCGGTCACATGGTCAGTGGCAATGGGATGATGAGGCCATATATGGTGACACCTCTGCTGATGAGATGGAGGAGGATCTGAGCACTCCGCAGGCTACTGATAGGCCTGCAGATACATTTGCTACTGCGGCTCCGCTCCCTTCGCTTCCTCCGCTGCCACCCTCACTTGCTGGTTGCGGCTACTCTTCACATGACATCATGCTATATCTTCATGCTTTTCGGTGTGAGGTCTCTGATTGCCTCACTCGCATTGAGTCATCTCTTAGCCTCACTTCTCCTGCCAGTGGTACTGGTGGTTCTCGTGCTGCTCATGATGAGGGAGATGATGATGAAGAGGCCACTGCTTCAAACGAGGGCACGTCTAGGGATGGGGAGCTTCCTACCGCATCGGGCTCCAAGGATGATGCTTAGTCTAGGATTGCATGTTGTCATTTACTTTACTAGCTAGACTATGATTTTTTGGGACGCCTGTACTCCTTTTTGGTTGATATTATGTTTGAGTACTACGAGTATCTATCTGATGTATGTACCACTTGTTGCTTAATGATATGCATCGTATTTTCCTTGAGCTTTGATCGCACTATTTCATTGGTTGCATGCTTATTTACTATATTGGATTATTTGATTCTTTTTTATGTTGCCAAAGGGGGAGAAAAGGTTACTAAATTGAGAAATATTCAATTAGTCAAGTTGAAAGGTAAAAAAGGGGGAGATACTGAAACTAAATCATTGAAATAAACTATACCATGAACTCAGGGGGAGTATCGAATTTAAAATGATTAAATTTATGCAACACTGACCCTCTTTCTCAATTTAAAGTTTGTCATCATTAAAAAGGGGGAGATTGAAGAATCAAAGTGATGATGTGGCTGCCACGTAATCAAAGATGATACAATTAATGATTCCACGTCAGCATAGTTTTGATGATAACAAACAAGTAAAAGGAGAATGCTCAAACACGAAGCAACATCCAAAAGAAATCAAGTAAATATGAAAGCATGCAAATCAAGCATCAAGCCAAGTCCAAGATGTTAGTATTTGGGTGTCCTAGAGACAATCTTATGATTAAATAAGGACAGAGATGTAGACCTTTTTAATATTGTTGTAAATAAATAAAAGCACTCTTTATCTTGTCTCATAATTCTGTCTCGATATTAATGTTAATATATTATGAATAACTTGATAAACCCCGTGGAATAAAATAGGTATCTCTTGAGTATCTGTGATGAGATCACAATCATGAGGATTCAAGAATACCGGATGTTTATTCCTAATTTTATGTTCCTAGTCTAGAGATACTGAGAATGAGGTCAGTAATCTCGGGTAAGACTAGCACGACTTATCTACTTGTATATGGATACAAGGTATAGACCTCATGTGCTACAGATATGGAGATGTCTTAGCTAAAGTCGTGGGTGGACCTATAAGGGTATAGCTCGCACTGAACGGACCCACAAAGAGACTCTATGAGGAAATCTCACAGATAGTATCATTAGAGTAGTCTCTTCATATTTGGGTATGTCTTTCCTTAGACCAAAAGTTATCACTTAGACTGTGTTCTAGAAGGCATGCTTTGACTGTATACCTCGTTTGCCTGAAACATGGAGACTCCTAGGTATGCTCTTGGGCTTGTCCTGATAGGGCACAGGGCTAGGGTGATAAGCTGAAGGAATTCGTCAAATCTCTGTGAGAGATTAGGTTATCCTTAAACCGGAGAAATCAGGATGACATTTACAGTGACTCGGGAATCTATGCATAGTAAAAGAGATCATAAGATGATCCGCCTTTAGAGTCAGTAAATTGAAGACTCCTTATTTCATATAAAGCTAACCCTAAACCGCAAGGGTTGATGCGTTTCCTTACCCTAGGTTTTATGGGAAGGTAACTGAGACGAAGGGACAAACATACGGAAACCAAATATGTTTAATAGGATGATCAAATCATTAATCTAACTAGTTCTGGGGCAACAAAGCATTGCTAGTGCTCTGTGTTGTCATTAGATAGGTTGTAGGCTTATTGGGTCCAAGCCCATTTATGTCAGTGGCTAAGTTGGACCTAATGGGTCACACACAAACACCTAATTGTCTAGATGCTCTAGCATTAAAGATATTGGGTCTAATAATAGTTATTAGCCCAAGAAGTTGTTTGGAACTTCACCTAAAGGGGTGGAGGGCGCATGGATCATTGTAATGGGCTTGGATAGTCCAAGACATTACTAATTAATTTAATTAGTTAAATTAATTATCAAACATTTAAATTTTGAATTTTGGAATTCGAAATTTGAATTTTGAATTTTTGAATTTTGAATTTGAATTTCGAAATTCGAATTTTGAATTTGAAATTTGAAATTTGAATTTTGAATTCGAATTTTGAAATTTGAATTTTGAAATTTGAAATTTGAACTTTTAATTTGAATTTTGAATTTTTGAACATTTGAATTTGAATGTTGGAATTCAAATATTTGAATTCGAATTTGAATTGCCTATGAAAGGTTGTTTCATAACAAAAGGATAAGATGAGATCTTGTTGGAACAAATCACTAGTATCATGAGAGAATCTTTTGGACATAATCCAAGGCTATATATGGCGCTGATTTGGGCTGTTGGTGAGCAAGATTTGCTCATCAAAATCAGCTCCAGAAGATTCAGTCAGTTGGGAGAAAATCTGAGTGAGTTGATTCAAATTTGAATGCAACTACTCAGATGTATCTGGTCACCTTTTTGGGCTATATGGGGCGCACCATATAGCTGATCTTATGAAGATTTCTGATCAGAATTTTGAATAGGTTTTGAACCAATTCTCAAGAGAATATTCCAGGAGCCAGTTAGCAATTTTTGAAATTAAACAGCTCCACTTCTCTCTCTCCAATCTGGCGCCTAATTATCAGATTTTTGGGAGAAAAATCTGATTGGTATTTTATTTTAAATACTCTCCTCTTATGCGCCTACGTGATTAGTTGTTCCTCCAAGGGTTTTTTCTGAAAAGCCTAGCCTATTCTCTCTTCTCTCCTGCGCCACTTGTGAAGCTTTCACATTGAGAGCTTCACTCTTTCAAACACTTTCACCTAGCCTCCATCTTCATACATAGAGCGCCTAGCAAGCCTCTTTGTGGTGATCATCCGGTGGCTTCACAAGAAGGAGTTCTTGCACCTAAACGAGTGGGTGGTGTGGATCAACGTTAGAGGGTCTGAACCCTTCAAACCTGCCTTGATCATCTGGTGATTTCACGAACAAGGTAACATCATGCTTTCCTAAAGCATGATCTTGATGTGCATGTATATTCCGCAAAGAAAAATTTTGTTTTTCCCTCTTGCATGCATCGGCCTTCAAGGCCATTTCGAACTTTCACAAGATCTCAATGGTATATTTATTTAGGACTTAGAAAAAATATGTAAAGGTGTATAGATTCTAGCATTGCATGAGCTCAAGTCATTCATATCATATAATGCCTAAAGAACCTTGATCTAACGAAGTTAAACATGCATTAAAAGGTTTTTGAAATGACTTAAGCACGTAAGCATAATGGCAGAATATAATCACACATATTCATGGCTCATATATTTTAAAAGAATGCATCCTTGAAGAAAAGTCGAGACAAATGGTTTTATATGTACAATGTTGGTTTGGAAGAAGTGCCTACATGATATAAACTTTTCTAGATAATTTTCATAACCAATAACATGCATTACAAGTCATAGAAACCATTTAGAAAAAGAAGAAACTAAGAATTCGTACAAAAGGGTGCTGCCATGAAATATTTGGATATTGCACAAAGAATATCCGGATATCAATATCCGGATATGGAACCAAAAATATCTGGATATCAATATCCGGATATGTGCCCGACGAATATCCGGATTTGTACGGTCTGCAACGGCTAGAAACGACTATAAACGACTAGTTTTCAAATGAGATGTCATTATAAATACCCACATCAACAGTAATGAACAGTGGACAACCATAGATCATTTATTGAACTTTTATTACTCATTCTAGCTCATTATTGCTCATTGATTACTTACTTTACTCATTGCATACACTTGAGCTCATCTTTCCTTTGAAGCTATACATCTCTTAGTTCTTCAATTTGTGCAATCTGTACTTTGATAGTACTTAGCTACTTTTAATCACCTCAATCTTACTTCTTGATTTGAGAGGGGAGTGAACCTTATACTTGAGTTGAGAGGTCACCAAATTCCTAAGAAAATTTGGAGTGAAAAATTGTGAGGCATCAAGAGTCCGAAGTCTTGAAAGGTTGTAGAGGTTTGTCAAGCACCCTCAAGCTTGATAGTTAGTGAAAAGAATTGATCGAGCGACTTCAGTCTGGATGTAGGTCACGGTGGTGGTGACCGAACCAGGATACATCTAGTTTGCAATCTCTCTAACCTTTACCTCTTTACTTAAGCATTGAAATTGCATTTTTAGATTGTCTTTATCCATTCGCTTGCTTACTTTGTTAATCTCTACACTTGCTCTCACACTCAGATTTTTTCTTATTAAATCACTTTATCGAAGAAATAGTCTTTAAAATATCAAAGGAGACACTTTGCGAAAAGATTTTGTAAAACTCAATTCACCCCTCTTGAGTATTGAAGCCACTTGTCCAACACTCTAAACTAGGGTTTCACGTCTTAACATAAAATATTTAAAACATAAATAATTTAAATATTAAAAATAAAAATAAATAACAAAAAAATAATAAATTCTCTAACCTTAGGTTTAAAGTTCTAACATAAATAATATTAAAATAAAATAATTATACATAAATAATCCTCTAAGTCCTATCATAAAATATTTAAAATTAAGAGAAATAACAAAATAATAATAAATCTTTTAACCTAAGGTTTAAATTCATCGTTTAGCAAAACAAAACAAAAAACCCTCAAATAAATAATATTAAAATAAAACAATTAAACATGAATAATCCTCTAACATAAGGTTTCAAGCAGTGTTTTAAAAATTGGCTCGGACTGGCCGGGTCTCGGTGACCCGGTGGGTTTCCTGGTTCGAGCAGTCCTTTGGATCGGTTACGCAATCGGCCCAGTTTGGACCTGTTGACTCGGCCAGGTCTCGGTGACCCGACGAATTAAATGGAACTCGGTTTGGACCGGTCAAATGCTCTTTTTTAAAAAAAATAAAATAAAAAAGAGTTATAAAAAAATGAATTGTGTTAGTTCAAGCTTCATGTTTTAAGTTTCAAGATGGCTTATTTTGTCAATTGTTTGGGTGCTTAATCCCTATTTCGACAACATGATAATGATAGTGTCAACCACTGCCCACTGGACAAAAAGCTGAGAATTTACTTACATACAAACCTTAGAAATGAATAAACAATGGTGGCATGTGAATACCATCTTGGACCTAAATGTAGACAGCTCAGTTGGGTTAGAAATTTTGAAAAGAGCATGTGAATCTTATATGAATTGAATGAGTTATCGCTATTGTGTATTTTAAATTTCATTGAAAAGAGAAAAATGAAGTTGAATGGAGTTGACTGTGAGAAGGTATTTAGTACATTGGAATTATCATGCTGGTCTTTAAGATATTTTATATCAAATGCTTAACTTCAATATCACAATGTAAGTTTGTTCATCATCTTGTGTACTATCTGATCCACCGAGTTATGACAAATGAAGAGGTTTGTTGCAAATATAACAAGAAGAATTATGCAAATATTTTAGATTGGTTATCTATTATTATTAAGATAGATATGTTTCCTATTTGTTTCCTTAGATTTAGCTTTATTTTAGGTAAATAATTATTGATATAAGTCTATATAATGTAAATAAATTCTATAAGTTGATCATCAGAAAATAATATTCAGAATATCTACCAAGTTCTTAAGTAGGTATGAGGTGGAACAAAGTACAGACATATAAAACATAGGGGTATCTTGCTGGTTTAAAAAAAAATAAGCACATTATTGATAGTTTTTTATGAATTTTTAATATAAGTAATATATTTATATTTTTTTAATATGTGAATAGTATATCCAGTTGAACCCGGTTGACTCGGTGACCTAGTACCCCGACCGAGTCAATGATCGATCTAAGTTTTAAAACACTGGTTTCAAGTCCTAACAAAATATATTTAAAACATAAATATTTAAAATATTTAAAATTTAAAGAACTAACCTAGTGAGAGATGGTTTTAAAAAAACCTTGCAGTAGAGAGATGAATTTTGAGAGAGAGAGATAGAGTGGGAGGGATATGAGAAGGGGGGGGGGTTTAAATAGCCAGTGTAACGGCTATTTTTTGTGAATCGTTTGAACTGGAAGTGCTATGACCCGCAACAGGTTTGGTGGGGGCTTGCCACATGTCCCACTTTTTGGTTTTTTTGTGAACCGTTTGAACTAAAGTGCTACTACTGACAACACGTTTGGTGAGAGCTTGCCACGTATTCTACTTTAAGTCAAAGCAAGCTGACACTTTAACCACTAAACATGCTATGACCCATAACAAGTCTGGCAGCCTTAAACATCTTAACATGTGGGCACACCAAACTATGACCCATAGCAAGTTTGGCAGCCTTAAACATCCTAACATGTGGGCACACCAAACGTGCCATGGGCTGTAGTGAGTTTAGCCACTTGGCACTCTAAAAAATGTTTTGAACGCGTGGCAGATAAAAAAATAATTTCTAAAAATATGGCAGTACAGTCATTGTCCCTCTTTCCTGCAGTACTTAATAAAGAAGCAACTGAGATTACAAGTATGAAGTTCATATTCATGGACTACTGTTAAAATTTTCCTCTGCATAATGCACAGACAAAATGAAAAATAGTTACTTTATTTTATTTTTATTCAATATTACTCGAATATTGAGTACTGATTTTCTAAAACAAAGGACGAAAACTGCACGCAACCGGCTACTGGGTTTTCATTTTTTTTTAAAGTTAGACGGTGCGAGAAATAATTCAGAGAGTAGTTCGTGGCATCCTTTCTAACAAATAATAACTCGTGCGGTTGACTATGTTTAAGCATAACTAGCATAATATATTCATCACCTTACAGGAGCTCATGAAAATGTTTAATCACTCATAACAGGAAATCTTTGGACCAGCTCTGATTCATGATGTCCGAAACTGATGTAATGGTCAGATGATGGTAAAATAATTCTGCTACACTACTTTCTACATAGGTAAACAACTATGATCTACCTTTTCCTGAAGAGAATATTTATCTTTTAAATTAAACACTAAGGAGAGGCAGCATTGCTTCAGTGAATGTTGATCAGGAGGAGACGGATTAGCACAAGGTTCCTACCCCTGAAGTGAGGCCGCATCAGGAAGTTCCCACTCACCGCAAATATCAATCTGCAGACACAATAGTTGATGTTTCTGACACTGTCTCATTGATTTATGCTAGGTTGCTTTGAGAATACTGGGGAAAGCAGCTTCTCCAACTCCAGTAAACTGAAACCAAATCAGTGTGAGCAAAACTGAACTACGATAAACTTCTAGTACCTAAAATGCCACACAAAGAAAATCTCCTTACTCACATCTCGTATTTGCGATAGGCTTCATTTCTTTTAGCCACGAACAAATCACTATCTTTGGGCAGATTGTTTGCAGAACTACCTGCAAAATTAACAGGAAAGACCATCACCTGTATTTATAAAGTAATAGCATTAACCTAATTCCCATAATATGTGTGTGATTCAAAACACAATTTTTAATTTTTTTTTTAAGGTCTGTGATAGAAACCTAGTACAGAGACAAAATATATTAATAAGAAAAACTAGGAGCACAGCTCCTTACAGCAGAATGAGATTCAGCAAATTCTTGGAATGCTAAAAAAAACTGAAAGGAACAGGACGAAGACAACACTTAATGGTGCCCAAGAACCTCACCTCCAGCCTTAGGATAGGCTTACCCCACTCCCTACCTTCCTTCTTTCCTACCATTACCTCGTCCCTCAAACCTCTCTTACATCACCCACCATCCTCTCATTCTGTTATTTTCCCATCGTCTCTCTCCTCCAACTCATCATTTCTCCCCTGCCCTATAACAAACTCCCCAATTCACAACACCTCTTGTAAAGAACCAATTCAACCCAAAAACTTAAGCTATTGGGTGAGGCTAGTTTTAGATATCTCAACACGTCCCTCACACGAGAGCCCACTGGGCTTGAAAGGTAGACAATGCACAGGCCCACCTACCTGTGCAAACAAAGAAATTCCACTTGAAAGAAAGTGGGGGGCGGCGAGGATTGAACCCGGGACACGAGGCTCTGATACCATGTAAAGAACCAATTCAACCCAAAAGCTTAAGCTATTGGATGAGGCTAGTTTATATATCTCAACACCTCTCTTGTCTCATAATCTCTTGTGGGAATTAGTCTCCCTTTCCTTCCTTCTTTTATACAATTGCCACTCCTTTGTACTTCTCTTTCAGTTATTGTTCTTATTCCTCCTAGTATAAACGTTGCTTACAGTTCTACCAATTTGACATTTACAGAATGAGAGATATGTTGTTGAAAATATGGAAGAATGACCCAAACTGAAATGGAAATAAAAAATTACAAGAACAAAGAAAATGTCTGAAGCTTGAACATCTCAAAAGTTTATTGCTTGAATACGTGATTCTTTTAGTTCCATAATCCACATGTTCTTTTGGTAAGTAGGAAATTAGAAGTAAATATAATTTATAAGAATTTCATAGAGTTTAGCATTTGATTACAACTCATGCAGTTGTGGTAGTACCCTAATAGAAATCATAATTGTTAATGCTTTTGATAACAACAATACTACATTCTTTCAAAGAGAGCCACTTCAGAAAGGAGCGGGGAAGAGTTAAGTAAAGAGATTTTCAGTCAAGAATCCATATCCCAACGAAAAATGCCTGTGTTCATAAAAGTTAAGGTGCGTTTGTTTCAACAATTCTTCAGTTATTCTTAGGAAAGCTAACTTGGGAATATGATATTTCATGCTTGGTACAAGTTTAAAAAAAAAATATTCTTAGGCATCATTTATTTCTAGGGAAGTGGCTTGATTATTGTTCCTAAGATGAGAGGTGGGGTATATTGTTTTCCTATAGCATGGCAGTGGAAGTTATCTTGCAATCCAACCATTAACGTCAATTCACACTTCTTTCTACCACATTTTTTTTCTGAATTTTGAAATGATTCCCGAAAATATTAAATGCTAACCAAACATGTTTTTAGCTTTTTGGAAATGTCATTCCTGGGAATATAATCAATTAATCATATATCTTGAAACAAACACCTCCTTAGGAATATGCTATTTGTTTCACTAGTCCAGACAACATAAAAGAACCACTTTTATCCAACATATTTGGAGATAGACTAAATCTAAAAGTATAACTAAGATCTTAGGAATAAGTAAACTCCACTAACCCACCCAAACTTCCCTTCACTGACAAAAGAAATAAACCCAAAACTAGAGAACTGCATCCCGCAACACTTCACAGACATACACAGAAGGCTGTAAAGGCTATAAGAGAGTGATAAAAGTTGAGAAATTGTAGCCATAGATACAGAATAGCTCAAAACACAATATATTGGAAACAATTTAATTGATTACACATGCACAATTTATAATTACATTTGTATTACTTTAAAAGCATTTCTAATAATTTGATTCCTTCCTCTTCCTCTTCCTCTCCCTCTACCTCTTCCTCTCCCTCTTCCTCTTCCTCTTCCCCTTCCCTTCCCTTTCCCATAAATAAGTTTCCAGTAATGTGCTCCCACATATAGGCTACTTCACAGAAATGTGCCAATTTTGGCTGAGTGAAAGTGAGATAAACATTCTTTTGTACACTACGAGCAAAAATTTAGAAGGTAAGATGGATAAACCATACATGGAAGTGGGGCTGGATGTTTCATCACCACATCTTTCTGAACCTTCAATGATGTGTCTTTGTCAGGTTGTTCTAAACTCTGCCCAGGAAAACAAGGAGTAATATATATATGATATAAAGTCAACAGAAATCTTACACACAGCATATGATATTCAAACTGTCATCAATGTCACACACACACACACACACACACACACACACACATATATATATATGACATTGGACCTAAGAGGGAATGCGAAATGGGGAGGTGGTAGTTTGAAACCCCACTGCATAACCACAGCCCTCTGTTAAAGAGGAGGGGAGATACCAGTTGAGCTACACTCCACCAATATATATGGGTAATTTTAATATTGATAGGCATGGGGAATAGAAAGTAACTAAACTATTTCAGTTATAGGAATGGGACAGATGAAGCTACCTACATAATATGTATATGACATGTCGAAACACCAAATGCCATAAAAGAGTGTCATGTTCATGGTGCCAATTCAATTGAAAAATCGCCCAACTCACCCCCTTCCCCAACATTGAAAAAAGAAATAAGAAAGATAAGAGCGAATTTAAACCTTCCTCTTTCCCCTTCTTTTCAATATCTTTAAATGGCATTTTTTGATGTAGTGCATCAAATGATAGCGTGAATGCCTTGAGCATAACTGTTCTTGGACCTTAGGGTTCTCTGTTAACCAGTCGGAAATCTCCTTGGACTTAACCACCTCATCCTTATCTAAAGTTTCTAACCACGAATAAACCGGTAACCATTGATCAGTGCGTTGAAACCTTGCATGTGGAAGATCAAGCTGATTAACATCCCTTTCCTGCAACATTTGAAATATTAAACAATATCAAGAGTAACAACTTAAAATGTTTGGGATATTTTGTTGAAAAACTATCTAATTTTATGTAAAGCCAGTAAAGGGAATCTTGGCAAGAAGCATGAGCTTGTGTGTATGTCAACCAAAATACACAAGACAGCCCACCTTCTTTCTTAAATGTAATAAAAAAAAGCACTAGGCACTGTTACCAGGAAACCATTATTGCAGAAATATATACTGCTTACCAGATAAACCAGTCATACAGAAATTAGAAAATGCCTTTTTATTTATTAAAAAATAAATAAAAGTCTACCTTTATCTTGAAATGATGTGACTATAAACAAACAAAAAAGTGAGTAGATCTCAAATTCAAAAAAACCCAAGAACATAGCCATAGAGATTGAGCATCTTCATCAAACTAAAAGTTGATACCCGCTTACTCTGACACAGTTAGAAGGGTACATAAATTTGAAATATTTTAACTGCTCTTGTTTAACCCACATGCTCATCATAGATCAACTATACACCCTTCCTCCTCTTCATTCAGCTAAAGCTTATGCACACAGACACCAGAGAGTTGTCTTCCCCAACCATAAATCATCTACTAAATCCTAGTGCACATTTCTTGGGATGCAAGGGAAAATCAAAATCAAAAACGATAAAAACAAAAAATCAAGACCTTCATCAGTATGGGACAGGCCACAAACTAGGATGCAAACATTTTTACAGCAGCACACAAAGTACTGATTGGGGAAGTTCTTAGTAGTATCACATTCCAGAGCAATTTTAGCAATACCTGAGTTTCTTCATTAGATTTTAATCTATTCTTGTGAGACTAAAAACCAGTTTTCTATAGCAAAACATAAGGCTTCATACGGTATTCTTCTCATTAATATCTCGAATTGATTGCTCCAAATCCCACTTCATAAGAAAAGCACGTGCGCCAAAATAAAACTTATGAAGAGAGAAAGAGAAAGAGGATGAAGTGAAGAGAGAAACAATAAAAACCTGATTGGTGAAGGGGAACCTCATGCAATTCTGAATGGAAATAAGTCTGAGGCAGAGATCGGGACGAGGCATGGATCGGAGACCTTCGGGGAGAGAATCGATGTTGGAGTCGATCCAGGCTTCGACCTCTGGCATGCTCACTTCCTTCGCCTCTGGGAACGAGCACAGCCACGCTCTAGCCATGGTTTCCCATTCTTGCGATTGCTCGCTCTGCTCATGCTCACGGTCTTGCACCGTTGCAATTGAATCCCCAGAGTTCGACATTTTTATGTGTCGTTTACGTGCGACTGTGGTGCATTTCCGGCTGAGCGAGAGGGTTTAAGTCTAAGAGATTATAAATTAAACGACAACGCTTGCTTTTGTTTCCCAGTATCACACTTCCCTCGTTGTTCGGGGAGTCCTCTCTCTGTGACAGTGGGTCGTATTCTCTCTCTACTTTTTTATTACTTTTTTTTTTTATTTGAATATGAAAATATGATATGTATTACTATTACTATAAAAATTTATTCAAAATTAACAAAGACCATAAAAAAATGTAATATGAGTAGTTTAACAGAATTAGCCTTTACATTTAATGGGGAATTATATCTTACTATATATGACGACATATTTGTTTTAGCTTTATGCAACGACAAAAAGACTTTAAATAAATGTAAATTAATAATTTTTTATAAATATACATATCGTAAAGCATTTCGCTATTGGGTCGAGAAATGTTTTATCAGAATATGCAATAATATATTTTATTCAAATCACAACATGTGCTCACGTGGAGTTAGAGTTAAGTCTATATTCCTCAATGGGTGTAATATCTATCTCGCTATATAGGCATTTAAGAAGGTAATGATATGAATCAAAGCTCTATGAAAGGCATCATTGTGTTATCTCAAGCATGACTGAGAAAGAGAGGAATGTATACAGGCACGATGGCTTTACAATTCGACAAGATAATAGCTCATGAAAATAATAAATACAAGATGTTTCTTCACGTATATAAAAGAAGTATATATAGGTGAGAATGATATTCCCTTATGATATGAGAGAGTTTGTCTAAGTGTTTTATCCTCTTGCCACATTGGGTCATGTGAGGAATTGTTTCATTATCATATAAGGTAGGAGAGGCAAGGTGTGGCCCTTTAATGAGTCTTTGCAGGCCAGCCAAAATACATTGGCGTGGTCCAGATCCCAACTTAAATATGAGATTTTTATTATTGTTCATTTAAATTTGATATTCAGGTTATGAATGATCAACTTATAAAAGAAAAATGTTGTATCCAAATTTAAAATAATCAATCTTATGGCTTAATATTTTTTTTATTACAATGTGAGTATAAAGTTTAATACATATTCAATCATTCAAAATGAAAATTACATGTTAATTAAAATTGTCCAAGATTAAAGGTCTAACATGATAAATAAATAAATAACATAAAACACAAAGCCTCGCTGTTTGAACAAAAGTTCTAGGGTTTTGAAGAGAAACTTGTGCTTGCGCAGTTGCGCTTTCCCACTGGGCGTGTTTTCTTTGATCGAGGGTTAAAGCCAGCAACAACGCTTCATCTTCCCACGCTTATTGTGGGTTCAAGAAAATCGCATGTCGTCAGTTATTGGTCATGCTCGATCGTTGGAAGAGGAAGACAATCTTAGAAGGAGCACAAAGAAAAGTAAAGGGGGAGATAGTGAATTTATGAGCAATCGATGAAGCGAAGGGAAGAAGAATGGATGACTGAAAATATGTCCTTCAAAGAAATTCTAATGCGGCACAACGGGGAATGGAAAGATGATCTTGAGCAGGTGGTCGATGAGGGCAAGGAAGTTCAACCAAAATCTCCAACTGAAGAAAGCAAGGGGAATGTACCCGAGGTTATAAGTCAGGAAAATGCAGATGGTCGTATGAATTTCATCTTGTCCGATGAGTTCAAAAGAAAGGCATAGAGTCCTTGGAAACAAGCAATCTTCGTAAAGCTAATGGGTAAGAAAGTTTCTGTTACCTTTATGAAAAATAGATTAGAAAACCTGTGGGCAAGAGAGGGGAGAATTATGGTGGCTGATTTGGAAAATGATTATTTTTTGGTACGGTTTGAAAAAAAAAGATATGGACTTTGCTTTAACAGCAGGGCCATGGATATTTTTTGATCACTATCTTGTGATCAGGTCTTGGGAACCATATTTTCAACCCTATCAGGCATCTATCAATCGAATAATGGCTTGGGTTCGGCTCCCTGAATTTCCTATGGAATTCGTGAATACTGGGTTAGTTCAGAGTATTGGTAATTGGTTAGGTAAATATATAAGGATGGATGCAGCTATCACTTCTCTGGCTAGAGGGAGATTTGCGAGAATGTGTGTAGAGTTGGACCTAACAAAACCTCTCCAAGCAGAGTATAAAGTGGAATGAAGGACTAAGAAGATTGAGTATGAAGGGCTTCATCTCATTTACTATGGATAGGTAAATATGATCATAGATTGGAAACCTGCCCAACAAAAGTTTCACAGGAGGCTAATCAAGATAGTCAGAGTCGAGAAGTGGTGTCTAACAGTCAAGATATTTGTGACAAGGGGGAAGAAGAGATAGCATAGGGTAATTCTAAATTTGGCCCTTGGATGCAGGTGTCGAGGAATAGAAGAAATAAAGGTTCTCAGAGTAATAGAGTTGACTCACATAAAGGAAAGGAGGATCAAATGAAGAAGAAAAATTGTACTAATTTTGATGTTCTAAGGAAGGATACATCTCAGAATGAAGAGAATGACAAGTCAAAAGCTATGGTTTTATATCAAGATGATTCCCAGAGGTCCCTTCAATCCAAAAATAGGAAGAATGCATCTAATCCTGTGGAGCTGGTGGAAACAAAATCTAAATTCATTTTGGTGGAAGATGAAAAGAAGGAGTATGAGAGCAAGTCAAAAGCTGGAAAAAGCAATGGTGAAAACAAAAATAGGGGTTCTGGTTCTGCTATTTCAGTGGGTAATAAAGCACCACTTGAAATTAGAGATTCTGAAGTAGAAAATCATTCTGGAATAGTAAGTCCAACAGTAGCTGAATATGCTAAGAGGAATGAAGATCAGATCAAGCATCATACCCATTGTATGGAAGTAGATGACGATGAACAGAATAAACATCATAGGAATCTGGACCCAAAACCTCCAGATTGGATGGGAGTGGTTAGAAATCATGTTGAGACTGATTGTGCTAATATGGAGTACGAAGATGCAAAGAAGAATGGTTTGCTGGATGATAAGAATAAGCTGGGTTCTCTAACCCCTGCAAAAAGCTTACTCAGTTATCAATGAATGTCCTAATATGGAATACTCGAGGGGCTGCCAAGAAAGATTTTGGTAGTACTCTTAAGTCCATGGTCAGGAAAGATTCTGCTGATATTGTTGTTCTTCTTGAAACCAGAACTCAAAGCGAGGTGTGCAAAAAATTAACGAAGAAGTTGGGATTTGATAGCCTTTTAGTTCAAGAAGCTCAGGATTTTGCAGGGGGTATTTGGTTAATGTGTCATAGTTCAAAGGTGGATATAGCTCTTCTATCCAAGTCAGTTCAATTTATTCATTGTAGAGTCTCTCTGCCTACAGGTAATTCATTTGGTTTCACTGCTATTTATGCTAGTCCTTCTCAAAATGTTAGAAATAATCTTTAGGAAGATCTTAGAAAACTTAGTGAAACTATGAATAGACAGTGGCTGTTGGGTGGTGATTTTAATGAAATAGCTTACACACATGAGAAGATAGGGGGTGTTCCAGCTGACCCAACCAAGTGTGATAATTTTTCTTCTGTGCTTGAAGACTGTCAGGTGACAAATTTGGGCTGTGATGGTCTTCTATTCACCTGGCAAGGTCTTAAATGGACCAATTTGAGAAGAATTTTTAAACGGCTTGACAGAGTTGTAGCGAATTTGGAATGGAGAATGATGTTTGATGATGCTATAGTGTCATCCCTTCCTCGGACATTATCTGATCACAATTATCTATTAATAAAGTTATTCGAAAATTCAGATGAGAAAGGTAAGAAGCCTTTTAGATTTTTTGCAGCCTGGCAGGATCATCAAGCGTTTAATAGCTTTATCCGGGCCAAGTGGGACTCTGATTTTGATTTTCCATATATGTTACAAATATTGGTGCTTGAACTTAGAATATGGAATAAGAAAGTTTTGGGAGATATTCATAGAAAGAAAATAGTATTACCCAAAAAATTGCCAACATCCAGAACAACCGTCCTCAAAATGATTCTCAAGCTCTAACGAATTTGGAGAATGCTTATTAATGTTCTTCGTGAAGAGGAACTTTTTTGGTTTCAAAAATCCAGGCAGAAATGGATTGCGGATGGAGATAAAAATACTCGTTTCTATCATCTCAGTACAATTGTCAGAAGGAATTCGAATAAAATCTTCAAGCTTAAAAATGATGGTGAGGCTTGGATTTCAGATCCTGATGAACTCAAAAAAATGGCTTGCAATTTCTTCAAAACTCTTTTCACTGAAGACAAATGTAACAGAAAGTGGATTTCTTCAGGAAACCTTTGGCCTGATCTTCTAGAGCCGGAAAAGGATTCTTTAAGCAAAGTCCCGGATGAGATGGAAATTAAACAAATAACTTTCAGCATGGGAGCATTCAAGGCACCAGGTATTGATGGTTTTCCTGCGTTTTTCTTTCAGAAGAATTGGAATTTAATTAAATCTCAGGTATGTTCCTTAGTTAATCAGATTTGGAATTATCCTGAAGTTCTAGCATCAATAAATTCTACTATGCTGGTATTAATTCCTAAAGTCCAGAATCCGATGAATATCAAGCAATTTAGGCCAATTTCGTTATGCCCGGTTATTTATAAAATTATCAGCAAGCTTATTGTGAGTCGTCTGAAACTAATTATATGGAAAGTAATTTCTCCTGCTCAATCTAGTTTTGTGCCTCAGCGCCATACTCAAGATAATATCATTATTGTGCAAGAACTGGTTCATTCTATGAGGAGAATGCGGGGTAAGAAGTGTTTTTGGTGATAAAGGTAGATCTTGAGAAAGCTTATGATCGTTTGGAAGTTCATTCATAGAGTGCTTGATGAAACTCATATTCCTAATAAACTTTTAAAACTGATCATGGCAGCTGTCACATCTCCAAAAACCAACATTATTTGGAATGGAAAGTTAACGGAGGAATTCCAACCAAGCAGAGGTGTCAGACAAGGAGACCCAATCTCTCCTTACTTGTTAGTCTTGGCAATGGAGAAGCTTTCTCATATCATTGATACAGCAGTGAATGGGAATCATTGGAAGCCAATAAGAGCTGGTAAGGGTGGACCCAAAATATCTCACCTCCTATTTGCGGATGATTTGATGCTTTTTCTAGAAGCCAGTGAAGATCAGCTTAATATCCTTTTCAGATGTTTGAATTTGTTTGGAGATATTTCTGGGTAAAAGGTGAATATTCAAAAATCTTATATTTATTTCTCAAAGAATACTCTAGATGAGTTAGCTACTAAAATCACAGAACAGAGTGGATTTAAAAGAGTAACAAATATAGGAAGATATCTTGGAGCAATAATACATCATGGTAGAGTTACTAAAAATTTATTTGCTGGTATAGTTGAGAGAGTTAAAGAAAGATTATCTAGCTGGCAATCCCAGTCTCTCTCTCAGGCGGGCAGAGTGATTCTTTCTCAATCTGTGTTGTCTACTATGCCATATTACTTCATGTAAAGCAATATGATTCCTAAAGTTGTCTGTAATGAATTGGAATCGATTCATAGAGCCTTCATATGGGGTGATACAGAAAGGAAGAAACATATGCATCTTCTTGGTTGGGACATAATTACAAGACCAAAAGCAGATGGAGGGCTGAGGTTGAGGAAATTACAAGTCATGAATCAAGCTTTCTTGGGAAAACTAGTTTGGAATTTTGTTAATGATCCTGATCAGCTTTGGGTGAAGGTAATAAAAGCTAAGTACCAAAATTCATCCAATACTCAGCAATTCATCCAATACTCGCCTTTGGAAATTTATGTGTGATGTTTGGAATAAGCTTAAACCCAAGTTGGTTTGGGATGTGGGTGATGGATCTTTTGTTCTGTTTTGTGACCATTGGGTGAACATTAGGGAAAAACTTGCAAACAGAGCTATTGCTCAAATTTCCCCAACAGAGGCCGGTAAGAGAGTAATTGATTATGTTACTCATGATGGCACTTGGGATTGTGGGAATATATCTAATTTTCTTCCTGATGATTGTGTTCAAATTATTAGAAGCATGCTTCCTCCTCATGAATCTAATGGTATGGACAAAAAATGGTGGAATTTAGTTGGATCAGATGAAGTTTCTATGAAAAATATTTATTTTACATTGCTAAATCAGAATAGTTCTAATGGTATTGACAGAAAATTCTGGTCAGCCATTTGGAATTTAAAAGGGCCCAATCGGATAAGTTTGTTCCTTTGGAAGACTGCTCATCATCGTCTATCAATTAGGAGTTTCCTGGCTAAATTTAGATTGTGTCCTCTTAGCTGTTTTATTTGTAATTTTCATGAGGAATCCATTATTTATATGGCACGTGACTGTCCCAAGATTAAAAAAGTTTGGTCTGATCTTTTGAGGCCAAATTTGATAAATGATTTCTTTGATACTGATTTAGATTTTTGGCTTTCCTTGAATATTCAAAATGTATCTATCTTGTGCTTTGATGCCCCCTGGTCGTTGGTTTTTGCTGTTACTGTTTGGTTAGCTTGGCAGTGGAGAAACAATTAGGTTCATGGTGTGGAAAATAACGGGAAAGCATACAAGGTGCAGTCCGTAGAGAGTCTGGTTCGTGAGTATACACAAGCCTGGATAATTTCTAAGGGGACAAAGCTGACCAAGAATTACATTTCTGTTCCTATTAGATGGTTACCTCCGGACCCAGGTTGGGTGAAATTAAACACGGATGGTGCAGCCTGGAGTGATGGTAGGGGTGCTGCTTGTGGAGGAATTATAAGAGATAAAAATGGTTATTGGAAAGAAGGGTTTGCTTATTATATTGGCCATTGTTCAGCTTTTGTTGCAGAATTATGGGGCGTCCTCAAGGGTCTTGAATTTGCTTGGGCTAGAGGTTGGAGACGCTGCATCCTAGAAAGTGATTCAAGCTCAGTTATCACTTTGCTCTCCAGTAGTGGAAGAGCAGCTCGAGAGTCTCGCTTAGCGACTCGGATTCAAGCATGGTTACAAGAGAATTGGGAAGTTCACCTTGTTCATGTTTTTAGAGAAGGAAATAGTTGTGCAGATTGGCTTTCTAAATATCCTTTAGACTATACTGTTGAGAATAATTTTTGTATTTTTTTCAAACCCACCCCTGGTATTTGACCTTTGTATTGGGCTGATTTGTCTTTGTCTTGTAATTTCAGAATGATTTTATTGAATTGATCTCTTTGGGGTGTTGTTGTTAACCCCCTTAGATTACAAAAAAAAAGTACTTTATCTTAATATAAAAAAGTTCTTTATATTTTTCTTTTATTAACTTTTCATTTCTTTTATTTATATTATTATCAGTTTGAGTACTGTGTGATCTATATTGGGTCGACTCTCCTAAGACCATTTTGCATTCTCAGGTAGGTATGTGCAAAATAACTTAATCGAACAAAAGTTTATCGAATTACATTTTTCTGAACCAGTTTTGAGAACCGAATTGATTTTATAAACAGGTTTAAAATTGAACTGAACCAAAAGAATTGGTTTGGAAAACCAGAACAAACAAATTGGTTTATTTTAACTTAAACTGTATATTGGTTTGTTTTAACTCAAACTCGTTCAGAACCGGTTTGAAACCGTTAAGAACTAGATCGCATACCCGAACTAGTTCGAAACTAGGTATAAATCATAAATTGATTTTGAACCATGAACTGACCTGAGAAAAATAAAATCACTAAAGATAAAATAAAGGAGTTCAGTTCTTTGAACTGAATCGATTTAAACTCGTCCGATTCAATTCAACAAAAATATCAGTTAGGGTCGACCTATATCCACCCTTATTCCTAAGACTCAAATTCAAGAGCTCTAGTTAATGGAAACAAGCTCCCTACAACTTGAAATAATGATTGTTGGTCATATTTTCAATCTTTAAATTTTGTATAAGATGGGTCAAAGTTTTTATAAATGCATATAAGATAACAAGTTATATAGAAATTTTACATAATATATGGTGAGATAAATTTTTATTTAATTTTAAATTTTTAATAGAGTTTAAATTATTTTATTAAAATAAATAAATAAATATTTTAATAAAACTGCTAGAAATAATAAATTTTGAGGATTAAAAGCTATTTAAATGAATAATATCCATGCATCAAACTTCAAAAGTGACTATTTGTATTAATATCGATTATCAACTGGTATTAATTAGCTGACTATTTATAAGTAAGGTTATATGAAAACATTTGACTAAAATATTGAATATCAAATCAATAGTAACCTGATTATTTTTTTTATTTAATTTTCTCAAGGTATCCCGACAGTCAAAGATTAATCATTTCGAGACATAGAGTTCGAGACATAGAGATCACCGAAGTAGGCTTTGCATCTACCAATAAAGTCTTTTTCATACACATAGCTAGAGATCGAACCTCTATCAACATGTTCAAAGAACTCAGTCATCTACCAATTGTGCCGGACTTTATTAGTAACCTGACTATTTCTTATATGTACACTCAAACTAGCTTATCGAGGGAGCATGTGACTCTTATTGGCAAGAAATGAACTAATTTGATCAAGCTATCCGCGATAACCCATCTTGCATCATTCGCTACTTGGATCCTTGGTAGTCGAATAACAAAATCCATAGACACATTTTTCTACTTACATTCTAGAATTTGTAAAGGTTGTAATAATCTGTAGGTTTTTTTATATTCAATCCTCACCTTTTGACAGGTCAAATACTTTGCAACATATTTTATAATTTATTTCTTCATTATGGGCTACCAAAAAATTGTCTTGAGATATTGATACATTTTTGTTGATCTTGGGTGGATTGTTAATTGTTATCTTTACTCTTGTACGCCTCTTCTAGGATCTTTTCTCTCAATTCTCCATCCTTAGGGACATAAATCCTTCCTTGGTATAGGATAATCTTATTATTTGTATTTGTGAAACAATCTTGATTCTCGTGGGACTTGAGAAATTCATATGATTTTTGAACTTGTTTGATTTGTTCTTGTAAGTCACAAGTGACATGTTACATACTTAACCTCAGACTAGTCGAGTTTAGGATTATAGATGAAATCATGTCTCTAAATTTTTCTATTGTTTCCAACTCTTGAACTATCATATTAAATAAGTGCAAAGACGTAAGACTAAAGACATCTGCAACATCATTTGCCTTACCTGAGAGGTATTTCAACTCAAGATGAGGGAATTATTTGCAATTACATCTATAAATTTTTCTATCATCATCATCATTATTATTATTATTAGGGTTTAACATTTCTGTAGATAGGAAAAAAAAAATTATCTCTCTTCTTTTCACAATGAGACCACTCACTTTTATGTGAGTATGGCAAAAAAATATTTTCTGTAGCAAAAACATAAAATTTTCCCCTTATTATTAATTAATTAATGAGTTTGATTTGAAAAATGATAACCGTTAATTGGCGAAAATCAACGGTTAAGATGTGATAATAACATTGGTAGTAACATTATTTGGTTGTCACAATATATTATCCCTTATTATTATAAATAAATAAAAAGGGAGTGACACCACTTCTTATATTTAATATTGAATTTGGTATGAACGAGTGAAATATCATATTCATTTAATATTTGGATTTACATGTTTGTCCTTCTTTCACTCATTTATATGGAGATTTTTCCCCGTGTGCTTTCCATGGTATACGGTATTCATGTTTGTCAGCACGCTAAACTCTTAATAGCTAGTTGATAATATCTATGGAATGTTTATCAACCAATTCAAACCGATTCAAACTGCAGTGATCAAATGGAAAAATTGATAACCGAACGAAAACTCAAAAAATCGACCTACAAGGTGTGGCTCAGTTGGCTTGGTGCTGAGTCCAAGGGTTTCAGGCTGTGAGTCTAAAGGGCTTGAGTTCGAATCTTGGTAAACACATTTTGTGGGTAGCGGAGAAACCCTTGCCCTCTCAATCCGCGAAAAGGGATTAGTCCCATCCTATGTGGGGTGGGGATACCCTTGGGTTTACTCAAAAGAAAACTCAAAAAATCGAAAATCGAAAAAAAAATTCGTAAATTTTAATTGGATTGGATTGGATTTCTGTTTGATTGATGAAAATCGATCCGATCCAAATCAATCCAATATATTAATTTCCCTCTACTTACTTAGATTTTTCCCCAATTATAGTCCAAAAAATTCTAAACTCAATACCCATTAACCCATCGACTAAACCCAAGAAAAAGTCTAACCACATCTCATCAATAAAATTTCATTGCTCTACAAAAAAAAACTATATTATTGTTTACTGATGCTTCTGTATTTCAAAAAAAAAACTTTACAAAGCCAATATATACAAAAGATATGTTATTTTCACAATAACCATTAAACAGATTTTAGATTTTTCAAAAAATCGAAAAAATTGGATCAGATCAGATCAGATTTGAAAAAAAATCAAACCGAATGAATGATTATATGATCAAACCGAAAGAATTGGATCAGATGATTTTTGCTTTCAAAATCGATCCAATTCAGACCGCGAACACTCCTACTCATGTACTTAAAATATAAACACAAGGAAATATTTTTAATTATGTTTCAATAAAATGAGTTATATGGTATTATATTAACAATTAATTATTAAAAGACATAAATACTCATAAAAATAAGAGACATGCTATATTTATAATTTTTTTATTTACAACATATTTTATATTGTTAGATTAAAATTAAATTAATGATAATAAAATAATGTTAATTAAGAATCTGATTTGATTTTAACAATTTGCATGAATGTAAGATTTTGTAAGAAAAACAGAAGTTATAAATATGAAATTACTTTATGAAATTTTATTTGTATAAAAATATTATACTAATTAATATTATATTATGTTTCACTTAATTAAGTATATATAAAAATATTATTTATATTTTTATATTTTAAGGAGACACGTGAATGAATATTAATTATCAATTATTAAAGAATAGTAATATACTTACGTAAAAGAATGATATAAAAGTCTGTATTTTAAAGTTGAATTAAAAGAGAGAAATTCTAAAAAGGCAACTGATGTGGACCTTGGGCCCTTAATAACTGTCAAAATCGTCATGAATCACGGCTTTGAATAGGAAAGGTTATTGTGGGGTGTCGCGACAACAACGATAACGTAATTAACATGGAAACCCCCCTCCTAGTTCTTGCTTTGTCCACTTCACTCGTGTCGTGCTTGCCTCTCTCTTCTGGAAAATGTCACAGTGGGCTTTTTAACAACACTGATATTTGTCCAAGCCCGTTTTTTAAAAGTGCCATTCCATTCATACATCACTACATGGTACTGCTGGTGGTAGAGTGCTACCTCTTATCTTATACGGACGCTATTCGTCCACATCATATACTTTACATCAAATCAATTTACTCGGAAAAGAATATTATTTTTATTATTTTTAGTACAAAGATTTTATTTATTTATTTACATAAGACTTGTGTCTTGATTCTGTTCTCCGTTCTTTCTAAATAATACGGGAAAAGTGTCTATCATTTAAAATTACACAACATACATCCTTTCACTCTCACAAAGAGGTAGGACCCACACCTTTATTTTTTTTTGTTAACTCTCTCTCCTCCTTTATCTATCTCTTTCTCTCTCTTAAAATGACACAACTTTACATCCTTTAAAATTATACACACTTTTCCCAAATAATATATAATCACTCTTAAAATCTGGATAATTCTACTAAAAAAAAGAAATGGATAATCCACTCTCTTAAGTACGATTCCCTTTCCGTCCTTTCACCCCAAAATTATACAAAAACTATATATCAGCTCTCTTTTTTTCTTCAATTTTTTTTTTCCGCAACCGTTTTTATCCAAAATGCTCTTTCACATAAGTAGTAACCTAATGAATACTCCCTTGCTCTTTAAAATCAGTTTCGACTTTCAACTTTTAACAAAAATTAATAATTTTATTACCATATATTTTTTATAAACAATCCCAAGATTGTATTAAGAAAAATTGCTCTCGACCTCTAGTTATCTCTCTCTCTCACACACACATAAAACGATAGAAAGACTTGTGCCTTACAAGATATAGGATAAAAACTAAATTTTCTTTTGTCAAATGATAATATTAATGACTATATTCAATTTTAATGAAATCCAAAGTATACTCTTACAAGAAAAATGTGTACTTTTTCAACAATCAAGTATAACTGCAAACTTTTATGCAAGTGACAAAAAACTTTATGGTTAGAAACTCCTCGTACTGTATGAAAGATTTAACTCAGTTTTAATTTCGAAGAAGATTATACAGAAAAAAAAAACACATTAGCTTGTGTGTCTTAAAATCTTTACCTCGTTAATAACAACTAACAAGAAAAACATTTTCACACACCAAAAAAAAAAAAAAAAACATGAAAAACCTTTTTGAATAAAGAACTTCTAATTTTCACTATGCATCTAATTAATAATAATTTTCAAAGGAATTTCGGTAAGACTCCAAAAAAGAAAAACTTTGCCCCACCCTGTACAGAAAATCATACTGCTAAATGCCATCTTTTAATTTATCGAAGCCCTTTTTTTTCTTTTTTTTCTCTGTCTCTCTTTTTTCTCTCAAACTTAAAAGTTGTTGAGTTGTGTGTAGAAGCTGAAATCTCCGTCAAACGGCAGCGTTTTGGGCCACAACGTCATTTTCGATATCGGCACCACCGTGGCCGCCTCCAACAACAGCACCACCGTCGTTTTCTCCAACCCACAGTTCCGCCGGCGAGCACTCCATCTTATGGCGCAATTTCCAATCCAGCGCTTGGCACCCACGCGAGCAATAGTTGACCTTGCCGCAAACCGAGCACCGCCGGAACTCGTGCGGCCGCGTCTCCGGCCGCCCACACCCAATGTGCGCGCACAGCCTCAACCCATCGCCCAACCCGCCCCGACCCGACTCGAACCACTCCCTCAGGAACCAGTTCGCCGGCTGAACCTCCGGCACCGCCACGTTGTACCCGTAATCACTCAGCAACGGACACCCAGAGTCCCTCAGGGAGCGCCACGGCAGCATAGACGAAGAAGAGCGCGGTGGCGACGCTCGCGCCACGGCGCGTAGGACATAAGCGACCTCACGCACGTTAGCCTGGACAAGCAGCCTGCGTCCCTCGGCGACGTCCTGTCGAACGCCGTAACCGTCCTGGAGGCAATGCCCCAACTCCCGAAGCGCGTCGATGTGACCCAGAAAAGATGCACGCGCGGACAGGGCCACACCGGCGCGTAGATCCTTATCCCGCTTGGAGCCCCCGCTGCCGTTGAACTGTATCACCGCGAGCGAGTAAAGCGCCGGCGCGTGCATCCTCATCGCCGCCTTCGCCAGTAGCGAAAGCCCGCTCCCTCGGTTTTGCAGACAGTAAAATCGGATCTTCACCAACAAAAAATAAAATAAAATAAAATAAATAAATAAAAAAAGAAAATCCATTGTTTATTTTTCATTCAGCATATAAAATAACACAGCAACTAACCATTCCAAGAGTATAACAGGCGTCGACGTTACCGGCGTTAACGCAACGTTTGAGGAAACGGTGAGCGCAGTCTGACCAATTTTTGGGCTTAACGGCGAACACTTTGGGCCCAGCTTTTGATAATACCAGACGATGAATCCCTAACTGGTTCAGTCTCTTGCATCTGTTGTTTGTGTTTTCTTTTTATATATGAATATGGTTTGGGGAATAATAGAAAAAAAAAAAAAGGAAACAAGTTTAGGTCAAAGTGAGACTTACGTTGAGAGGATGTTGATGAAATCGGAAGGAGAAGAAGCGGTGGAGCTGAGCTTGGAGAGAATGAAAACGACGACGTCGTCTGGTAGGTCGTTGAAGAGATCATGCTTGTTGTTGTGTCTCAACGGCCTTCTCATATTCCGGTGCTTTTTGTTATTCGCATTCGAGAGAGTTCTTCTATGTATGAAAACACACTCGATGTTTTGTAACGGCAAAACGATAGAGGAAGAATGAAGGATGCTTTATATTTGTATTTGAAGACCAGGAAAAGGCTAATGGGGCCCCACATGTCACAAGCGTTGGTTTTCTTTTTTCTTTTTTTTTCTAATTTTTATTTTATTTTAAGTCAAAACTGTATAGGTTAAAATATTTATTATTGATGACAGTACGTTATCAAGAGATTAGTGATTTGCATTTCGTAACACCAGAGTTCTCTATAAATAAGATATAATATATTGTTAAGGATCCACGTTTGGAAAGGGTAATAATGGCTCTTTAAAGTTCGAGCTCTGAACCTCTGAACTCGCCCTCTCTCTCAATTCAATTTTTTTCGACTTGTATTTGGGTGGGACCTGGAACGTTCCACAAGATGTAATAGCAGCGACTGGTCAAAGGGACTACTCAGAGTTTCAGACTCACACCACCATCGCGCTGTGTTTTTTTAGTCTCTGAATTTTTTCTATTAGCTCTATAATAATTATTATTACTATTTTATAAATTGTTAGGCAAGAGCCTAAGGAGCAAAAAAACAACGTAACAGCCTACAAGGTACAAGGCATAGAGACCTCAGACCATCACGCAGGAATGTTTGTAGGTCCGTGTGCTTTGGATCTCAAATTAAAAAAAAAAAAAAACTAAAACTAAAACTGATCATATATAATTTATTTTTAAAAAAAATTTCAAAAATTTCAAACGGAGTCAATAGGATTTGTTCCGGTTATCAGGTTAAAGGAGAAAAAAAATTTATTTTATTCTTTAATTTTTTTATCTCCATTTATTATTATTTTTATTTATAATTTTAGAGGAAGGTTATACTTATCATCTTTTTTTTACAACTTCTTACAATCATATCTTAACACTGTTGATTTCCGTCAATTAACGGTTACCATTTATTGTGTATTAATAATTAATTAATGAGTTTAATTTGCGAAAATAATAACCGTTGATTGGCAGAAATCAACGATGTTAAGATATGGTTGTAAGAGATTGTAAAAAAAAAAGTTGTAAGTATAACTTTTCTCATAATTTTAATTAGGTGAGGGTGTATCAAATTTGTTACCTCATTTTCTATATCTGCAATTGAATAATGACAATTTAACGCAAAAAAAAAGATAGGATATTGTGACAACCAAATAATGTTACTATCAATGTTACTACCACATCTTAACCGTTGATTTCCGTCAATCAACGATTATCATTTTTTACGAATTAATAATTAATTAATGATTTTGATTTGAAAAATGATAGCCGTTGATTCACAACATTGGTAATATGATATAATTTTTTTAGTGATTTGAATCCATCATAATTAATGAAGATAAAGGGTCAAAGTAATATGATAAAAAAATGCATAACTTTGAAAGCTTGAAAATAAAATAATAAAAAATGGAAAGGTTATTCTTAAATTAGTATAAGAATAATAAGTTTTACACTAAATCTTGACCATTAATATTCTTACATTTAACGGCTCATATATCTAATAAATTAAAGTATTAGATACAAAGAGGATCAACGATAAAAAATAATGGTATAAAATAATTCTAACCCGATAAAAAAGTTCATTGGGTGATCAAATAAAGAGTGAGTCTCGGATTGAAAAATCATAAATCCAATAATTGAACAAGGGTAATTTGGTTTTGATGGAATTTGACACAAAGTGAAACAATTATTTACCCTGTTTTAAAACTTGAACTAATTATCGACTGGGTTAAGATATTAGATCACTAGATTATTAATTCAATCGGATTCAACCAAATATACTGTTCATATATTAAAATCGAGCGCATAAAATCTGAATATTATATCTATATGTAATCGAAAGTGGCAACATTTTACTCTTTATCTTAATAGTTTGCATAATTTACAATTTTTTAATAAAATCCTCATAAAGGTAATGCATAAAATAAAAGAATAATATTTACTAATTGTATAAAAATAAAAGAATAATATTAACAAAATGTATACAAATAAAATAATAATATTATCTAAATGTATAAAAATAAAAGAATAATATTAATTAAATTATGTAAAATTGGCGCATTCTATCATCTCTCATGAGTCCAACCCCTTTAGGGAGGTATAAAAAATTTATGAATCAATGTTAAAAGTGGATCTCGCGAATCAATAACCATAACAAGCTAGTAAAAAAAGTGAGACGGAATAAGATTATCATATTCAGATTTTATGCACTTTGAGATGATACAGAGCAAATGTCAGATACAAAATTATTGCACTATGGATACTTCTTTATTAGTATAAAAGCATAATCGATGAAAACGACAATACCAATTATACAAATGTTTTCATAAAATATAAGTTTTTTTCAATTACAGAATATATAATTAACAGGAATAAAAGAATGAATGAACATATGAGGAGGGATGAAAAGTTGGCTAGTATATATAGTCTCAACCAGAGCTTTGTTTTTTAGTTTTTTAATTTGAAAAATCAAATTATTTTTAGGATATTCCTTCAGTTTTGAGCTTCTGATACAGGTCCAGCTTGCTTAACCACCACCACCACCACCCCCCCCCCCCTCTTTTGTTTGAATAAGAAGTAAACTTAAAAAAATGGGTCAGTTTTTAACACACACACAAAAAAGATCAACCGGATTTCGTTTAACCCATTAAGACTCACCAGGTCAATCAGTCTAAACCGAGTCAAATGCATGTTCGATCCAAATAGTCAGTTGAACCGGTGCCCTCACCAGGTCACCAAAACCTGTGTCGATCCGAATTTTAAAAACTAATTAAAATTAACTTCACTCGAAAAAAAGCATGCCACAATATGGAGATCACACATTGAGATAAAAAAAGTATGGTATTATTATTGTTTAGCAATGATATTACAAAAGTATGCCACTTCTTTCTCCACATTTTTTTTGGAGATAAAAAAATAGTATTATTTTTTTACGGGAAAGGTTAAATTGACAAAAAAAAATTCTTACAAACTACACTAAGTTTGACTAATCATACACTCTTGATTCAAGTCTGACTGATCAGACTTTAGTTTGTAAGTTTGTAAGAAAAAAAGTTTGTCAATATAACTCCTCCTTCTTTTACAATATAAGTAGGGTATTATTATTGTTTAAGTTGATGTAATTTATTATTATTTTATTAGACGTATTTTTTGAAAGCATTAAATATGTTTTTACTAAATGTTAAAATATATATTATTAACCCTTCCCAGCAAAAAAAGCCAAGAGAAAGATCAAAGATAATATCAAAATCGATCGAGCATGCATATGTGAGCCAAGTAGAATCACGTACTTAATTTTCAACTGAAATAAGAGGGAATTACATGGCTTCTAAGTTCTAACAGCTCACTCCACACTTTAGTTTTGTTTTTCTATTTTACATAAAATAAAGAGTTATATATTTTTTTTATTTTTGAAGCAGGGAAAAAATAGGCTGGGGAGGGGGAGGTTTTTGTCATTTTAATGTTAGGGCAAACTATTTTTTATTTTTTTTATACATAGGGAAAACTATTAACTACAATAATAATTTGCAATGAAATTATTAATTGCCTATTAATAGAAAAATTCAAAATTTAAACTCAAATTGCACAACTATCAAAAACAAAAGGTGTATTAAATAGAAAGAGTTGTTGATTTAGCAGTATTCTACCTACACCTCAGAATTTGACCTATCCAAAAGATGATGAATTTGATTTCTCATAGCCGTAACTCATGAGGGAGTGAAGAGTAGTCTCAAACCCGAAATCAAATTAGTGAGATTTATTGGGGCTTCCAACACCGGTTGGTATCTATTAGAAAAAAAAATTGTTCTAAGTAAACTAACCTATTGCTGATTTTTCTTCTTTTGCACATATATTTGATCAATCAAGTATTTTAATGGAATGCATTTATTAAGAATTAATGCCATAGGTTAAAGAAAAGGAGGATGAGATTACCTTTATATATGTTAATTGGGGACGGATCCGTTTACAAATGTTTTTTGAAAATTTTTACAAATTATACTATGTTCTCCAGGAAGAACATAGTGTAATGTTCTCCCGGGAGAACATATTGTAATTTGTAAGAATTTATAAATAAAAAAGTTTGTAAATATACCATGCCCCATAATTGGTATACCTCTTACACAAACACTTGAACTGTTTAAATAAGTTTGGTATGTAAACATGTTAGCAAAGTTATTTTTATTTTATTTTTTTATCATTGAGGAACCGGAGACATAACCTATTATATAACTACCACATCCCTCACCAGGTTTGTTAGCAAAGTTATTAAAATGATGACTTGAGTTGCTTAAATTACAGCATATTAAAAGTGAGTTACTTGAATCCGACTCATTTAATATTTATGTCAAGTGGGTTCAAACCGAGTATCTACAGTGTTACAAAAGTATATATTCTTTTATTAAAAGCATAAATAGGTGGCACTCAAAATGATATTAATTACAAAAGAATGAGTAAAATAAAATTAATTTGATAAATTACATTTTATCAACTTTAATAAATGATCCACCGAGTCTTCCATTCTATTAGAATATGAGGGACTTGTTCCTTGAATTTAAAATTAATGCTATTTTGTCTTGCTCAAATTTAGAATTTATAAAGGGACAAGATTATTTAACGATGGTGTCAAACTTTTTAGTTTGATATTCGTTAATCTTATAATTTATTATGAATTAATTATTAATTAATAAGTGTGACTCAATAAATTATAATTGTTAGATTTATGAAAATCAATGATTAAAATTTGGTGTCAAATAATCCTATCCCATTTATAAATTATGAAATTCTCATATATGTTTGTGATTATAAACTTATGAATTATCATACAATTTATATTTGATGATTATTTCATGTTTTTTAGTTTTTATTATTATTTATTTTTTGGTCTAGTGGTTCAAGTTGATATTCAGGATTGATAATGTTAATATTTTTTTTGGGATAATAACTTTTTTTGTAGCAGGAGAAGTTATTATTTTCTTACAGGCACAACAATTAAGAAAGAAAAAAGTGGAAAAGGTGAGAGAAATAAAAATGAGTTGGGACTCGTTATCCCTTCTTCTTTTTTTAATCCCCCTCTAAAGTAAGTTTATCGGTCCACTTAACTTTGAAGATATGCTACTTTAACTTGGGTAAGCCAGTTTAACTCATTTAATAACTATAAACACATGATTCATTTTTTTTAAAAATAAATATAGAAAATTTTGATCATGTATCATTTTTTGTTATAATCTCAATCTTGTATAGATATATAAGATAATGATGAGTAATTATCAAAATTCATTTTTTTTCTTTTGGCTAGACAAATTTACTTTTCTTATTCTGACACTATATAATTTGATACTTCCCTTGCATATATTACCGGTGTTTGTTTAAGAAAGGTTGTTTAATAGCTAAAATAGGAAATAAAACTTTTTAATCTTATATTCAGTGGAGTCAAAAGATTTATCATCTTTATAAAATAATATATATATATATATATATATATAGGTAAAATTATTTTTTCGACTATTGGACGTGTAGCAATAAATCTTATACCGTTGATTGGTTATGATTCTCAGCATTTAATGTTTTCACCTACCTTTGTATGATTATAATTCCTCAAATTTATTTGCTAAACGTCAAACGACTGAAGAAAAGTACATATATATATATATATAGGTAAAACTATTTCTGCAGCCGCTTTACGTACAACAACGACATGTGTATGGTTATGATTCCCCACATTTAATGCTTTCATCCTTTGTATAGTTATGATTCTCCACATTTAATGCTTTCAAATATATATATATATATGGCAAGTATTTGATTGTTGCACGTACAACATCTGCAGAAATGTAAACCTCATATATATATATATATATATATATATATATATATATATAGGCAGGATCCTTTGACATAAGTGTCAAATTTTAAATTTGACACCTCATCTGATAGCCGTTAGATCAAAAAATATCAATGGTGTCACATACTTGCAAATCAGAGTCGTTGATCTTTTTTGATCTAACGGCTCTCAGATGAGGTGTCAAATTTAAAATTTGACACTAGTGTCAAAGGATCTTATCTCATATATATATATATATATATATATATATATATATATATATATATATATATGGGTTAAGATCCTATGACATCGGTGTCAAATTTTGAAATTTGACACCAAATCCTAACCGTTGATTTTCACTAATCAACAGTTATCATTTATTGAGAATCAAATTTATTAATTAACTATTAATTCCCAATAAATGATAATCGTTGATTGGCGAAAATCAACAGTTAGAATTTGGAGTCAAATTTCAAATATATATATATATATATATATATATATATATATATATATATAGGGATTTGCATTTGTCATTTAACATGACACAACAAATTTTTCTACACACACAACATTTTGTGGGGCCCACACTTTTTGAAGAAAAAAAAAAGAAATTACGGCACACAAAACGAATCTGTATAACATTACACAATCACTTTTCCTACAACATAACTTTTATAAAATCCATATATATATATATATATATATATATATATGTATTTAGGTTTAATGTTTCTTATGTTATAAGTGATAAATTTATTTTTTATACACATATAAAAATTTAGGGTTTTATTAATCCATGTTAAAGGAGATATTTATCTCATGTTATAGAGACAAACTAGTGGGTTCCACCACCTGAAAAAAAAAGGTGGCACAGTTATCGAAGAGTGTGTAGGAGAGAAAACTTGTCTCATGTAACATGAGAATAGTTTTTCCCAAAAATTTATGGGGCCAACATGGGCTCGTGTGAGAAGAAGAGAGAAAGAAAATATATGAGTCATACATATTTTCATGGGGGAAGGATATACTTACCACCAAAAAAGTTTACCACCTTTACAACCAACCTAATCACCGATGATTTCCGTCAATCTAACAGTTATTATTTATTGGAAATTATTAGATCGCATTTATTAATTAATTATTATTTCTAATAAATGATATCCGTTAGATTGACGGAAATCAACGATGATTAGATTGGTTGTAAATGTGGTAAACTTTTTTGGTGGTAAGTATATCCTGCCCCATTTTCATGTATGTGTAGGAAATAAATTTATCTCTTACAATATGATAATGGTTTATTGTTTCTCATGTTGTAAGATATAAATTTATCTCCTACACCCCCAATTTTACTCTTTCTCTTTCTTCTCCTAGTATGGATCTCACACACTTTTATGTGTGCGTAGGAGATAAAATTTATCTCTTACAACATAAGAAATATGAAACCCATATTTTTAAGGGAAAATACTTTCTTATGTTGATGGAGAAAGCATTTCTTATGTCACTCATACATCGATATGTGTGCATTGATTTTTTTTTATATTTTAATTTCTTAATGGTGGGACCTACCTTAAACATGTGTGTGTAGGAGAATTCCTTTGCTCATGTGAAAGGAGAAAAACGAAGCCCTACTTTAATGTATATATAACAAATTGAATATTTTGTAGGAGAAATCAAAGGATTGGTTGCTCATTTTAAAATCTTGATCGTATTCAAGTTTATGTTGTCTTAGCTTAAATTCCTTGTGTTCCTTGGGCTTTAGCCCTCCATTTGTACTAAAAAAAAATCATGACATGTCATAATTCTTAATACTTATGTTTCTAAAATAAAAAAAATCTTAATACTTATAAATGATTAATTTACCAACGGAAGTGTATAATACGAATCAAATTCTGATTTTTTTTTGTCAAGAATGACCGATCCTGTCAGTTAAGTTAATTGTTTTTTAAAATATTCCGATAGATATAATTGTGAGACTAATCTCTCTAACTAACTGTGGATATTAGGTAAGCCAATTCTCTTTGATCCATGTAACAGCCCCAAACCCTGTAGCAGGATATTGTCCGCGTTGCCCCGCGCACAAGCACCGAGCTCACGGTTTTACGTTTCGGGTTACCCCAAAAGGCCTCCTACAAGGAAAGGTATCCACACCCTTATTTAAGGCATGTTTCGTTCCCCTCTCCAACCGATGTGGGACACTAGATCCTCCCCCACCGGTCCAGGGCCAGGCTCTGATACCATATGTAACTACCCCAAACCCTGTAGCAGGATATTGTCCGCTTTGCCCCGCGCACAAGCACCGTCGAGCTCACGGTTTTACGTTTCGGGTTACCCCAAAAGGCCTCCTACAAGGAAAGGTATCCACACCCTTATTTAAGGCATGCTTCGTTTTCCTCTCCAACCGATGTGGGACATTACAATCCATGTTTCTTTGTTTTATTCTCTTGTTTTTTTTTTTTTTTTTCCGTCAGTCCCTCCAATCAACAATCTTTTTCCCAGCTGAATAACTGTCGAATTTTAATTGACTTTTTACCCCGATAGCTTGATTAACATTGAAGAATATGTTAAAATCAGATTTATGTTCTTATCATATTGCATCATTCTAATACCTGTGGATTTGGTATCTTTGAAGACTACGTCCATTCATTTTGGAACTATATCTCAAGCACTAGCTTATTCACACTTAATTCTCTATATTCTCATTAAATCACATATTTTTTAATAGGATAAATTATTTTTATATCGATGTAAAAATAAAAAATATTATATCAAATTTTGGTTATTGATTTGCTTCCGTCTAAAAATTCATGTATTTGTACAAATCAGAGCTGTACAAAAAACATAAACTTAAAACAAAATCAGTAAAATAAAAATGGGTCAGGATTACTTTATCAATATAAATTATACTTTTAATAGGATAAATATTTTTATATCAAAGTAAGAATAAAAAATATTATATCAAATTTTGGTTATTGATTTGCTTCCATCTAAAGATTCATGTATTTGTACAAATCAGAACTATTAGATATAAACAAGATCAACACTCAAGATTAAAAGTATAATTTATATTGATAAAATAATCCTGACCCATTTTTATTTTATTGATTTTGTTTTTAAGTTTATGTTTTTTTTTAAGGCACCCAAAACTAGAATGGGTCTGGGAGAATGACCACAAGAAACCACACCAAAAGAGAGAATTGGAGGATAAAAAAATATTAAAGTAAAAGAAAATTACGTTGCCGGAATCGAACATGTGCTTTCCTTGAATGTCCTACAAGGAGCTTTCTCAAACAGACTAAATCTGGAATATTTGAATTATCTTATTTTGAAAAATAATTATTTTTTAAACTTCTAGAAGTAACTTAAAAAATTCCCTTAAAAACAAGTCTCCCAAATATGCTATAAAGCTCCTTATTGGATTAATAATTATGTGTAAAGAAGCGTAAGAAGTTTGAACAATCCCTTAATTGAATCAATCAAATCAGGCAGCAAATTTTTAAATGAACATTATCAGCTAAACACAAATTAAATAATTTTAAAGATATTAATGATTAATTAATACACCATTTTATTATCATTTTCCTTATAATACTACAATTGTTTTGGTTACTCAACTAAGCAAAGCACACATGATCTAACTTTCACGGCTAAGCAGACAACAAGCAAATGGGTTTAACATGGTAGGTGAACCATGACATTAAGATATGAAACAAACAAGCGCAGCCCCCAAGTTAATCTCTTAATCTTTGTTACACTTTCATATTTCTACGCATAACGCAAGTTGATGATGATGGAACAAAGCACAAGTTGGGATCAGTGAAAGAGTTTTGCACATCAAGTTAAAGCTATATAGATATTATTTTATTATGTGCATGGGTGGGGACATGGCCAATAAAAGAAGAGTAAAGTAAATTAATGATTCCTCTTCGATCTCTATGGTTTGGATACACATAGAATTAATGTGGATTTGGATAAGGTCTGAAGTTGTGAGTTGGTGAAACACAAATCCTTTTCCTCTCCTCACAGTCCCACTAGAAATAGATGAACATAATCGACCTGCGGTTTGGTAGAAAGCAAGTGCTGCGTTTGCCTCGCCCTTGGTTTGAACTTTTTCTTTCCATTGTATTTTTTAATTTAAAAATTCTAGCACGTAGTATACCATTCATTAAGCAAAGTGAAGAAAGGTTAGATCAATAAGCCGAAGCCACCAAACCAAAGAGAAAATCATCGTCAGCGTGATTGGTGGTTTAGCATAGTGATTGCATGTATATTATATATAATAGTATGATCCAGACCCTAAACTAGGAAAAAATCTAATATACTACCGTAGTACCTACATCCGACTAATAGAAATATAACATATGTGCTGACATGTTTTTTTTTTATAAAAAAAATTTAATATTATAATTATATATTTTTCGAAATACATAATTTATAATTTCATTTTGAACTACCGTCGTACCTCGTGTTCAGTATGACGGTAATACCGAAGATGTTCTCCTAAACTAGATACATCCAACAAGTTTTTTTTCCTTACAGTTTATTGATTATTCGAATAATCCGATCGAGTCAGATGTACCATGAGGGTGTTGAAGATCTTCACATCAAGATTTTAATATAATTGCATATTCAAGACTTGAATTCAAAATCATTGATTAACTAAAATAAACTCGTACCAGTTTATCCATATACTTGAACCCCACAAGTTTCTTAGTAAAAAGAAATGGTCATTTAACATTAATTTTGACGTATTTGTGAAAGAAACATGGGAAAGGAACTCAAACATAGATTAAACATAAGTAAGGTTTACGTCTGACTTTTGGTTGCTAACTGAAAATTCTAGTACTTGGAACACGTAAAGACAAATAATTAAGGTGCCAGATAGTTTTCTTGGTCGGCATAATAAACGATGGTGGAAGACTGCGGAAAAATTTGACCTTATAATTACCGAGCCACCTGTGGATGTAAGGTGAACGGAGATTTAAAAATCATTAGCTCCATAATAAGGATGAAAAATATAATAATAGTTCTTGTCAATTATTAGAGGATTAGGACTAATTTCATCCGCACGGATTATTTTTGTCACTTTTTTTTTTTCCCTCTTGCGTGGAAAGTTCAGCAACGTACAGAAAGGTCATCCAAATTCAGGTGTCACGTCATGATTCAGTGAATGCTTGCCAATTTCTCTTCTGCCTTCTGATTTTTTCAGCCACTAAACCTGTTAGTGTGCGTCTTTTTCGCCGATTCCTTGTAAAATTATTAACTCTTTGTATTGGATTCATGTGTTGTGCGAATGTAACAAAGCCGGAAGTCAAGAATTTACAAACACGAGGTGATTTTCGTTACATAAATTAAATTACTCAATCACCGTACCTTATCTAGTTCAAGAGTATGTAATGTAAGAAATCATCAATTATGTTTTAAGAGGACGTTATTTTATTTACATAAAATTATATTATTGATTTCATTTACAATGACAAATATTTTATATATATATATATATATATGGAGTGAGTTATTAATTTATCAGAAAAATATTTATACATTGCAGATAAGTATTTGTATTTATTTTCAAAACGACATCGTTTTGAAATTAAAAATTATAATTATAAATACTAAAATAACTCTGAAATAATTAAAATCATAAAAACACCATGATTTTCGCCTCAAAATAATGTTATATTGAGTTTATGCAGATAATTTATATATAGTAACTGCAGAAAAAATGACCTCTTACTTTATTTATATCTAACCATTCATATATTTAATAAATTAGAGGCATTAAATATAATCAAGATTAACAGGTAACTTATCAGTATAAAATGATCTTGACCTCATATAACTGAAATTTTTTTATAAGACTTAGTGAGTGAATAGGGCAAAAATATATATATATATATATATATATGTATATATATATATGGGATATATTTTTCTTATGTTGTAGGAAAAGAATTACCTCATGTTGTAGAAATAAAAGTATAAGTAGGACCCACATGTAAGAGGAGAGAGAAAAAAAAAGTGGTAGGACCCAACCCTTTTTGTGTGTGTAGGAGAGATGTTTATCTCATGTAAAATGAGATAAACATAACCCTATATATATATATATATATATATATATATATGAGAAATAATTGTTTCATGTTGCATGAGATAATTATTTCATGCAACAGAGACAAAAAAGTGGGATCCATTATTTTTTCTTTTTTAAAAAAAGTAGTGGATCCCACAATCTTATCTCTGTTGCATGAGATAATTATCCGATGCAACATGAGATTAATAGATCATATATATATATATATATATATATATATATATATATATATATATATATATATATATAGAGGCAGGATCCTTTGACATCAGTGTCAAACTTAAAGTTTGACACCTCATCTTAGAACCGTTAGATCAAAAAAGATCGATGGTGTCATATGCTTACAAATCAGAGTCGTTGATCTTTTTTGATCTAACGGTTCTAAGATGAGGGTCAAACTTTAAGTTTGACACTGGTGTCAAAGGATCCTGCCTCATATATATATATATATATATATATATATATATATATATATATATATATATATAACTGAATTTTTTTTATAATACTTATTGAGTGAATATGCAAAATATTTTGTATAACATGACGAGCCTGGTGTTATCATTGCCGTCTTGCGTGATACTTATTCCTTCAAATTTTATTTTCATCATCATCTTCAGCCGCGAGTAATATAATGTATGGGCTCATGTCTTGTAAGTGTGCAACGTGACAAACGTTATGGGATTCCATATTCGATATAAGGCATGCATAACAGTTAATAATTCATACTTAATTCCGATGAAATTTCTTTGCTTTTCGTCGGGGGAAAAATCGTTATAAATTAAATATGAAGTGCCCTACATGGTTATATAATCAATATTTTCTTTATCTTGTTCTTGTGAAGGAAAGACTTAACAAGGGGATTATTGTGTAAACGGCTAAATAAAATATAAAACTCAATTGCCGTGTTTGACGTGTTAATTAAATAAAAAAAAATATTAAAAATGGTTAAAACGAGGTTAATAATTTTACTTCAATACCTACTAAATATTTCCTTTGAAAAACTTGACAAGCTAGAAAAAGAAAAACAACTTAAAATTTGTTAAATATTTTATTATTATCTCTTCTCAATTATTTTACATTCAATCATGTAGGAGAGAATTTAGATCCCAAAGGGGTCAATATATGTATGGAGAACTCAATAATTCAAATGGATGAGATGACAAGTTTCGGCTGTTGAGCTTGTGCTAAAATAGACTAATGTGAATGAAGGATGTGTACTGATTAATGAACCCCACATCTTCTATGTGCTTCCAGCACGCTCAAGACAGAGAGAGAGAGAAGGGAACTTGCCACCTTCCAAATGATGTTATCAGAATGTGTGTAAGTGAGATAAATACTAGGAGGCATAATTACAGCACTAATTGCTTCCACATGCATGCTTGGATCTGTGAACCTCAAAAGAAGCAAAAGCAACTTAAGAGTCATCTAGCTAGTGAGCTATCCACACATACAAACATACGGACATTAAAAATGTTAGAAAACAAAAAAAACTCCCAAAATGATTTGAGAGGATGTCCTCTGCTTAAGGATTTCCAAATCGAGCCAATCAATTTTTTTGGTTGTTCATGGTCATGAAACAAACAAGGCAAGGAAGGTTTGCTAACTTTTGCTTGCTGGTGGAAACCATTCACGCATGGGACACTTTTTAGTTATAGCTTCCATTAGTACTATAGTACTAGTATATTACATAAAAGGGCATGAGATCATGTATGAGAATGGCCACCTAATTTGCTCCCATACCTAAATAGTAACAAATTGGGTGTGCGAGTGCCAACTGTTTCTCATGCTGAGGCATCCCGCAAAGGTGTTTGCTGCCACCGGGAAAGCTAGCAAAATCTCTTACCATATTCAATTATTTTTTGTCTTGGATTTCTCCAGCTAAGTTAGTGGATACGGCACAGATAGAAACTTTGTAGTTTGTGGGCTACCTTCGTTTGCACGCTAAACAAGTTTGCAAAGTGAACAAGTTTGATTGTGCCCATTCTTGATCAAGTCTAGAAAGGTGACGTGAAAAAATCCTATAAATATAAATGAAAAGTAGTGTTTTTCTTTTCATATGAAATAAAATTATCTTTTACAACTCCAAAATTGAAATATGAATTTTTTTTTTTCAAAATGTTCTTTGCATTTAATTTCCCAAATCCAAACCGACATTGTTTTTATGTGAAATATAAAGGCACTCTTTAAAAAAAAAAAGTTAACTCAAAGAAATTGCACAAGTTGTCGTGGAAAATGCAGAAGGAACTGTGCATACGCATAATTGCATAAACTGTAGGAACTATTGGATTTATGCGGAAATAATTTACTGATTTAGGACCCAGTACATTGATATACTTACCGAATCATCCTCGTTTCACACTTACCTCTTGGTGTGCAGATCTCGTGTAGAATCTTCCCTTATATGATTCCTCTTCACTCACCTCAGCGCCGCAATACGAACAACCTCCTTGTAGCTGGACTGTGACAGATCTTCCAGACTATATCTCAAGGGGAAAATGGAAAGTGTGTGGGCACTCTCTCACTTTCAGGAAGATGACCTTACCTCAGCCTCTGCAACTACCAAGTGAAAACTAGAGAGGTTGATGACTACAAGTGTAGAATATATATGGGTTCTAAGAAACCCTAACCCTAAGCAGAATGAGTTTTACATTTCTTGTATTCTTCTTAAACACTAGGCCCTATTGGGCTTTAGTGAAAGAGCAAAACCCAACATAAACTCCTCAGCCTATAAATAAAATCCATTTTCGTTGGTTCTAATCATAAAAAACTCAAGAGAGAAAAATATTTATAATGTCTTCTAAGCGTTTTCAACGTTAAATTTTTGTGAGTTAATTTCCATTTTCTCTCAACTCTATTTTAGTTGTATGATACTTTGATATCCAAAAATAGTATTTGAGCTCATTGGTTACTAGTTGTTATTCACATTGTGGTACTATTTATAGTAACTATTCATACGTGTTATTGTATATTTTTATAATATTGTTAAGATATACTGAATTTATTCTAGTATATGGTACTACGTCCACATACAATATTGTTCACATATATAATATTATGCACAATGAAATGGTGTGACCCAACACAGTTAATAAGCAAAGTGCTATTAATACAATGGCATCAAAATTTGAGATTGAAAAGTTCAATGTGAGTATATTCTCCCTATGGAAGCTGAAGATCAAGGCAATCCTAAGGAAGGACAATTACTTAACTGCAACTGGAGGTAGGCCCGTAGGAATAATTCACGAAAAGTGAAAAGAAATATATGGCAAAGTTTGTTGCCAATTTGCACTTACAAATGACAGATTCAGAATTGTCAAGTGTTGTTGAAAAAAAATGGCAAAGGAAATTTGGGATGTGCTCATCAGGTTCTACGAGGTCAAATAACTTCACAATAAGATTCTAAAAGAAAAGGCTCTATACTCTTCAAGTGAGTGAGTCCAAAAATGATAACAGATCACATCAACAATGTGAATACATTGTTTTCCTTACTTACAACATTGGATTACAATGTAGCAGAAAAAGAATGTATTGAGCTGTTACTTCAAAGTCTATCTGATACATATGATCAACTCATCATCAACATAACAAATAAAGGACGAATTGACAACTTGTCTTTCAATGATATTTCTACTATTATTCTTGAAGAAGAATCAAGATAAAAAATAAAGAGGACATATTAGAAAACACAAAGCAATTAAAGACCTTATCAATGACGATAGGAAGATCAATGAAGTGTGGCTCAAACGGGAGCCAAACTCAGAGTAGATCAAAGTCTAGAAAAGGAAGAATTTTGTTGCGACTTCGGCAAGTGCACCGGTCGTACAAGTAATAAAGTGTATGAGTAAGAGTATCGTTCCCATGAGGATTAGATCTTAACCACTAATTTTCTATTTACCTTAAGTTGGACAATTGATTAAAAGAATTATATGAAAACTAAACTAAATAACAAAGCAAGAAGGCAAAATTTGATTAACTTGACAATCAAGAAACACAGTTAGGATTTCAATTTCCCCCAATCTCCCCTTTGCGTTCTAAATTAAAACCTGAATTAACCACCCTTTTTATATTGCCCATCAATTCCCCTAAATTAGTTAAAACCCAATCTCTTGGCATGTTAACCATTTACTCCCTTAAAAGAATCCTAATTCCTTGGTGTTTCTCAAAAGGATTTAAGCATTAATACCAAGAATCATAAAAATGGCACAATCCATATGTTTATTTGTAGAATCATACGAATTGATGGTGAATGAGACAAACCAGATTCATATACCAACATCTCTAATGTCATATATCAATCCTAATTCAATCTAAAAGAACAACTCATAGAAAGCATTAAGCAAAGACACATTCATTCAATATAAAAAGGAAAAATTACATTAAAGATTAATTCAGAAACTTAAAGATTCAATTGGATTCTATCTAGCCCTAACTATAAGAAATCTAGCCTAATATAGTGGAATCAAGAAAGTTTTCTCAAACTCCATTGGTGTGATGGTGCATGAATCTTCAAGATTTTCAGCGTAATCTTAAATCTGACCCATCTTCGGCTCTTAAAAGCATGTAAATCGCACTTCTCCGATAAATACTATGCTTTCGGTGTCAAGTTCTGAAAAAAACTCATGAAGAATAGTTTAAATAGGTGTAAGAATCACTGTTTTAGGTGAAAACCACGTAATGGAACTTAATTGGGTCGTAATTGGGCGCGCTATTTTAACAGCAAATATATGATTTCATATTTTAGGCATAACTTGAGCTATACTCGTTTGATTGATGTAATCTTAGTCTCGTTAGAAAGATAAAAGAGAGATATACAACTTCTATGAATAAAAAAAGATCAAAATCAATCATCTTGGATACTAAAAATTGGTCGGAAGACAGCTTCAGGAAAAGTTTCACTAAATCGTTGCTTCTCCTTTATCACTTTAAGTCCTTCTAACTTAACCATTGCTCTAATGCTCAAATTTAACTCAATTGTCCTACAAAACAAATAAAAAACACTCATATGAGTCAAGAATTTAAAGTTAATGATTTTTTAGCCAAATAACTATGAGTTTTCATGCTTTTGACTAGATAATAATGTGATTTTTGTCGTTTAAAACATGACAAGCTATGAATTATCAAATTATTCCCAGATTTAGAATACTCCTGTCCTCAACAATCAAATTAAAACAAGACTAAGAAAAGAGATGAGTTCATGTGCTCAAAGAATTTTCAATAGGTTAATCAATCAGTATCACAATCAATGGAATAGTCAAGCTTAGTGTATAAAAATAATGAGGCACCAAATCAGGAAGTATTCACAATCCACATGTCATAGAATTGTAACAAGAGTTCTCAATAAAGAGAAGGAAAATCAAATTAAAACACCCCTCACTAGGATTTTCAATTCACTTACACTCAAGTGTTTGAGGGTATGTGTTCCACTCATGCTTCACTGAATCAACACTACCATAAGTTTGGTTATGTTTTCACTCTCCAGAGTCTCAGTGGTATACATAATAGATCAAGAGGTCTTTTGTTAAGACTTTAATGTGGCCTAGCTAAGAAAAAGGGAAATAAATGGGAAGAAGTGGATCTAAGATTAGAAGTCAGATTCAAATAGGAGTGAACATCATTGTATAACAAATTTTTAAAACATATTTTCTTCTTTTCTTCCAACTCTTCATCTTTTGCGCTTTTCACTTATTATTTTTTCTTTTTATTCATGAAGCGTAATACTTTTTTTCAATAAGCAAACTTCTTTTTCATTTTGCTTCTTTTCAAATTTTTCTTTCTTTTTGTTTTTTTTATGTATATACATATATTTTCTTTTTCCTTTTCATTTAACCACATCGTGTGTTCTTGATTTTTTTTCCTTTTTCACCTTTACCTCACATACATCAATAATTCAATTATGACAATTATGCTCAATTTCTTACTATAAATTTGAAATTTAATCTAACTTGGGTGAAAATGTATATGCGGAGTGGCAATTCGCATGTATAGGTCATCAAAGAATAAATAGGCCTAGGCTCTAGGTGTAACAGCCCGTTATACACCGGTATTGTTAACATTAATTATGATATTAAGCGCAGTTACAATCACATCAATTCATTTATAAAAAAGCGAGTAAACTTTTTCCGTTTATTACGCGAGCATTTAAAACCGTAAAAAGCGTAATAAATAAAAGCTGTGACCATAACTGTAAACTCTTGCGGAATACTTGTTTAAACTATTTTTATATCTTATTTTACTTAATACAAGTCACTAAGGGGTTCCCATAAACTCACTTAGCCAATTTCACACTTTTACGTTTTCTACCTATCCGAACGTGGTTCGGTACATTTATTTATATTCACTCAATTTTCTTCATGTTCGTCTCATCTTTTAGTATCTTTTATGGGACTTAATTACCTTTCTAATGAGCCATTACACAAGTCATTTCGATCTCGTTGGCTCCGGATATCGTTGTTTGAAGTTGGACAAGCAAAACTGCCAACCAACCCCAAAATAGCTCCAAACGACTCTCACTCCACGAATTTTTGCAGAAATAAACTCAACCAATTGATCTCATATTTTTATACCACAAACTAGACACCTCAAGCTTCAATTTGACATATCATACACCTAATTTGACCAAGAAACGAAGCGGGAATAAAATTCTCAAAAACTGCCAGAAACAGCCCCTGCACAGGTGCGTTCTGGACAGTCCGTCTTCAGTGGCTACTACAGGGCTGAGTTCAACCCAGAAAATTCCCATATTTTACCACAAGGTAGAGGACATCTCAAGCTTCAAAATGACGTATAGCACGTCCCTATCGGACCTCTGTGGAGGGCGATATTCTCTCCCGAAGTTTGCTTAAATTCTGCCAATTCTACAGAAAATTCGCCAGAGTTTCCTTTGTTTTTCCAAAAATCTCCAAGTTTGCAAATGCTTTCTAATACCTCAAATGTACCTAATAACCAATGGGTGGCACACACAAGGACCAACAATGCCTTGGGGCACTTACAACCCAGCTCAGTTTATAGTTATTACACAATTCATACCATATTACTCACTTTATTATCCTTGACTTATTTCAATCACCAAAGTCCATTTACATGCAAATTCTCAATATACAAATAATCATAATCCTAAAATAGGCCTAAAGCACTTCCATCATATTACATCAAGTATCCATTGTACAATTACAATATTTCACTTACATATTACAACTTACAACTTACAACTTCATAACTTTAAATTATAACTTGAAACATAAAGCTTAAAAAGACAAATACAACTAGGCTTAGGCAAAATGACAGGAACAAATATGACTATGAAACTCATCCTACATACATATGGAATGTTCATGCCCTAAGTCTAGCCTAGGCCAAATGGCCATCAAAATGCAAAAGTGCAAGTCCTCCAATAACTCATCCTACGGGCTTCTTGCCCGCCGCTCCCGTACCACTGCTGTCTCTTGAAATAAAGTCCCCAAGACGGGGTGAGATATACGAATATATCTCAGTAACCCAGAGGTTCCGGAGAAAACTCCGCCCAATGGCTCACTTCGATGCATATAAATAATATAAATCAACCACTTGAAAAATGGGATAAAGCAGGGGATTTAGAGAAACTGCGGAATATAGGAATATAAAATATGACGAAGCTGGAATGGTAGCTACAAATACCACGCAACGTCCTGCCTAATGGCTCGGCATATAAGCCTACGGGTCACATCCAAGGCGTGTTCCAAGAACAACCAACCAAGGTACCCCTCCCATCTACATAAACCCGAGAATTCCTCGTGTGCTCCTATCCGGATCACACACCACAACCCTAGGTCAACTGGAACTCCCTCTCGAAGACCTATCCAGTGGAAGTCCGAACTGCCCGAAGGCAAACTGTCTACTGGCCAAAGACTCGGTACCTATTTACCAACATACATACTAAATGCATGATCATGCTGTTCTACATTACTTACATACATTTCCTACCATCACCCTCAACGGGCATGGTGGAACACACAAGGGGATCAAGCCCTAGTACCAAGAGGTTACCTTAATAAGTTCCTCCACTTAGCTTCAGCGCAGTTTATTTTCCAAGCTCGTTACTCAACAGAATGCCTACACAAAGGACATTCCCAATTACTCAAAACTCATACGAACACATGCGAGTTAACAATTATACAAGCATGATTCAATCACTTACCTCAATCCCACTTGGTCCAGGACCAAGGGCAATCCACCGACTCACGGTTCAGGGTTCAAATCGACGTACGACAACCTACAACAACCATGTATGAATCGTCAGTACACGGCAATTCTATCAAAACGCGAAAAACGTCAAAACCTCCCCTACACCCTTGTAGGTTCGGCCAAACATGTTTAAATTTGAGATTTATTTTTCTAAATTTTCTTTCTCATTTTCTTAGGCATCCTTAGGTTGTCAAAAGGCCATATCAAGTGCCGTTTTTCGTTTTACTTCTTTTAAACATCGTTTTGCCTAATATTTCACTCTAGGATCCTTTATGAATTTCAACACCATCAATTATTTTTCATTGACTCTCCAACTTTCCAACCACCACACAACCCATCTAAATACCATTTAATACATGATACATCATCCAAGCCATGCCAACAACATCAAATCCCTAAAATTCCCTTCATGGCCGAATTGTCAACTAGGCAAATCCAAAGGATTTTCACTCAATTTTAACCACTACACACCTCATACAATCTCATTATATCAACATCCAATCATACAACAACTCACCATTCCAATCCTAACACATTTTCAATATCCAAAGTCATGACAACCTAAAATTTCTCTAAGTTAAAAATCCACATTTTTCACCAATAATTTTTATTGCATTTATGGCTAATACACATCATTCTAAGGCATATTCATGTACAAACATTTTCCAATTGAGCTATCTAAACACATCAATCACAAAATCCCCCTTTAGGATTCATGAAATCAATCACAAGATTGAACCATTGGAATACAAGGAAACTTACTCAAAAGCTTGGCACAAGACTCCTCCAAGCTATCCTAAACCATCGGAGCTCCAAACAACTCCATGAACATCAAAATCCCCACCAAATTAGTGACTGAAAATGGCCTATAACTCACCAATTAGAGGGTTTCAAGGTTAATGGATACCACCAATGTGTTTGGAAGGTTGGTTAAGAAATGATGGATTTAGCAAGGAAGAAATTTTGAAACCTAAGATGCCTAAGGGAGGGGGGAACTCACGGTTTCTTGGAGAGAGAAAGGGAGATGAGAGTGATAATGAATAGTGGAAAGCTTATGTGTTTAAGTGACTTTGAGTGGGGTGGGTCCCACCGCCACCTCACGCGAGTTAAAACTTATTTGAATTTCTCTCCAATTCTCCTAAACGTCCATCAATTCACAACCTATTTAGAAACTCTAATTTTTAGCATTAACCATTGTCCTTTAATTACACTTGATCAGATGAATCCGGAGTTTTCCGGTCGTTCGGAGAAAATGTTGTTTTAAGCTGTTGTGTGCCGTTGGCACGCTTCCCCAAACGGACTTATTTCCATAAAATTTTATCAGAAATCATATTCCCTAGTTTTATAAACCATTTATAACTCATATTTAAAACTTAGAGCTCAAAACTCAATCGACACGCTTTACGGTGCAACTGTACCGCAGTATTTTGACCCGATGAAACACTATTCACTGAATTTTCTGAAACTTGCCTAACCACTCAATTTTTCGTTCTGAATCCATTTCCAGGGTTATTTTTACCATCTGAGACCTTCTACTCAATTTTTTTATCTTCATAAGGTTGCGTGTTAGCTAATTACCGTTTTGTCCTTTCTTTGTATTTTGGTCTAATCTTCAGAATTTTCACTAATCCTTCACTTAATTACTTATTTAATATTTTAATACTAAATTTAGAATTGTGAGGTGTTATAATCACCCCACCTTTTAGAATTTTGTCCGCAAAATTAATTCATACCTGTCCGCTAACTCAGGATACAGCTGGAGAATTTCATCCTCCCGCTCCCAAGTAGCCTCCTCAGGTGTACGTCCTTCCCACTAAATCTGTAGCATTGGAATAAGTTTGCTTCTAATCCTCTTTTCACTGCGGTCGAGAACACCAATAAGACCTACAAGAGTCTTTAAATTCTCTCGAATTTCAATGTCATCCGGTATCCCCACGTGTGATTCATCCGGAATAGAACGCTGCAGCTGGGATACATGAAAAACATCGTGCAAATTTGACAACTGCGGGGGAAAGGCAAGCTGATAGGCCACTAATCCTACTCTTTTCATTATCTGATACGGCCCAATAAAACAAGGACTCAGCTTCCTCACGCCCAATGCATGTCCAACACCCGTAACTGGAGATAACCGCACAAATACATGATCACCATCTTCAAATTCCAGCGGTCTGTGTCTATTATCATAATAACTTTTCTGCCGATTCTGTGCGTGTTTAAGTTTTTCTCTGATCATTTCAATCTGTGTTGTAGTTTCTTGCTCAAAATTCGGCCCAGATCTCTCTTTGTCACCAACCTCAGTCCAACAAGTAGGAGTACGACATCTCCGTCCATACAATGCCTCATAAGGTGCCATGCCCAGACTGGAGTGAAAACTGTTATTATACGAAAATTCCACCAGTGATAAATACATGTCCCAAGCAATGCCCTGCTCCAACGTGCAAGCTCTCAGCATATCCTCAAGTGTCTGTATGGTCCTCTCAGTCTGACCATCAGTTTGCGGGTGATACACAGTGCTTAGCCTGAGCTGAGTGCCAAAAGCCTGCTGCAAGGCTCCCTAGAAACGAGAAGTAAATTTCGGGTCCCGGTCACTTACAATGCTAACCGGTATCTCGTGGAGCCTTACAATCTCCTTCACATATAACTTAGCTAGTTTCTCCGGAGAGAAATCCACTCGCACTGGCAGAAAATGTGCAGACTTTGTAAGCCTGTCCACTATAACCCAAATTGAATCGTGACTAGCCTGAGTCCGAGGCAAACCAACAACGAAATCCATAGAGATGCTCCCTCATTTCCACTCTGGTATATCCAACGGCTGAAGTAAACCAGCAGGTTTCTGATGTTCTATCTTGACTTTCTGAAAAATTAAGCACCTTGACACATACTCAGCTACATCATTCTTCATCCCAGGCCACCAGAACTTAGTTTTCAGATCTTGATACATTTTTGTGGCACCTGGGTGAACAACATACCGACCCTTATGGGCCTCCTCCATTACCTCATTTGCTAACTCTTTGGGCACAACAATCCTGCCCTGGTACATTAATACTCCCTGCTCATTCAAAGCTATCCCACTCTGCCCTTTCAAGTACTTGATACTGTCGTTCAGTATCTGAGTTTCTTTGATTTTCTCATGTAATTCATTCTCAACCCATAAACACCTGAATTCTTCCACACTACCAATAAAGACATCCGCCAATTTCAAATCACGGAATTGCTCAATCACTTCATTATCCCACAATATCAGCTGGGACACGCTGATAAACTTCCTACTCAATGCATCTGCTACCACATTAGCTTTACCCGGATAGTATTTCAGCTCAAAGTCATAATCTTTTATAAATTCAACCCATCTCTGTTGTCTCATGTTCAGCTCTTTCTGATCAAACAAATACTTCAAGCTCTTGTGATCACTGAACACAGCAAACTTCATCCCATACAGAAAATGCCTCCAGATTTTTAAGGCAAACACAATAGCAGCAAGTTCCAAATCGTGCGTCGGATAATTTTTCTCATGAGGCTTCAACTGCCTCGAAGCATAAGCAACCACTCTCCTATATTGCATCAACACACACCCCAAACCTTTCTTGGAAGCATCACAGTATAATTCAAACTCACATTTCGGATCGGGGAGGGTCAACACAGGAGCAGTAGTCAATTTCTCTTTAAGATCCAGAAAACACCTCTCACATTCCTGGGTCCACACAAAAGGAGTATCCTTTCGTGTCAATCGGGTCAACGGCAGTACCATTGTAGAAAACCCTCAATAAATCTACGATAATATCCAGCAAGGCCCAGAAAGCTCCGGATCTCAGTAACAGTTTTTGGTCGTTCCCAGTCCATAACAGCATAAATCTTATTTGGATCCACCGCAACACCCCTATCAGAAATAACATGACCCAGAAATTGCACCTCAGATAACCAGAATTCACACTTTGACGGCTTCTCATACAACTTTTTTTCCTTTAATATCTGCAACACAGTCCTCAGATGCTCAGTATGCTCCTCCTTACTCTTAGAATAGATTAAGATATCGTCGATGAACACATATATAAACTGGTCCAAATACGGCTTAAAAATACGATTAATATAATTCATGAACACCGTCGGGGCATTAGTAAGCCCAAAAAGAATCACCTGGTACTCGTAGTGTCCATATCTAGAACGGAATGTCGTTTTAGGCACATCCTCCGGCTTAATCCGAATCTGATGGTATTCAGACCAGAGATCAATCTTAGAAAACACACAGGCACCCCTCAACTGATCCAACAAGTCATCAATACGCGGCAATGGGTACCTGTTCTTAACCGTAATTTTATTCAATTGCCGGTAATCAGTACACAATCTCATGCTTCCATCCTTCTTTTTCACAAATATAACTGGTGCTCCCCACGGAGACACACTAGGCCTGATAAAATCCTTTGCAGACAGTGCCTCTATATGTTTCTTCAACTCAGCCAACTCCAGCGGCGACATCCGGTATGGAGCCAAAGAAATAGGCCCCACACCAGGAAACAATTCAATCGAGAACTCAATCACTCTTAGGTGGAAATTCTGGTATCTCATCAGGGAATACATCCACAAACTCATTAATCACTGGAATAGTAGAAATCTCAATCTCCTTACCACCCACCAATCCACCCAAGAAAATATAACCCTGATCCCCAGCCTTCAAGGCTTTAACAACTTGACACATAGACAGAAAGGGAGACGGAGTGACCGAGGGCTTCTCGTGAGATAATATTAACCTCTTGCCGCAGCAATCAATCATTACGCAGTTTTGAGACAATCAATCCATGCCCAATATCAAATTAACAGAGGCCAGGGGCAAGATAATCAAATCAATAGTGTAGCCCCTGCCTTCGTAGATAAACCCGACCTCTTTACAAATAAAGGAGGAATCACTAACCTCTCTTGTAGCCGTAGTAATACGCATAGGGGGAATCCTCCGTGATACTTTTAATCCCAACCCCATAGCAACATATTCTGCCACGAACTAATGCGTAGCTCCCGAATCAAATAAAACAGACAAATTAGTATTAGAAATGAAAATTATACCTTTAACTAAATTTGGTGCCTTCTCCGTCTGCTGCGCATCAGTAGTATAAACACGCTCAACCGTAGGAGCAGATGGCAAGGCCTGCAAATTCGTAGCCTGCCCAATATTACTGTAACAATTGTTGGCATAATGCCCAACCTTACCACACTTAAAGCACGAATTCGGAGCCGCAGTACAAGGGCCTTGATGAAACCTCTTACACTTATAACAACGAGGATTAGAATTCCTGTCATTGAACCCACTTCTCTGACCACCACCCCTTTTGAACTGCCTCGGAGGCTGCCTTACCTGTAACCCCCTACCTCTATTGTTATTATTACCTGGAGGACCAGATGTCCTCGAAGAACCAGACTTCGGATATCGGTTATAAATGCTTTCTACCCATTAGCACTGGGTCACTAAATCAGCAAAATTCCTCACAGCAGTATTGGACATCCTCTTAGCAATTTTCTCATTTAAACCTCTCTGAAACTTGGCAGAAAAAATCTCAGGAGTCAGAAGCACACCCCCATAATTAGCAAACTTCACTAACTCATTAAACTTTGCCACATAGGCATCAACTGTCATGGTACCCTGTACCAATTTCTCGAACTCACCCTGTTTAGCTTCCCGAACATCCCTAGGAAAGTACTCTTCATGAAACAGCCTCTCAAATAAAGCCCAAGTAATTTCTTCTTCCTCAATAGTAAAAGGCTGAGTGTATTATACCACCACTCGTGGGCATCTCCCTCGAGCATATAAACAGAATACAATAATCTCTGGGGATCCTGACACCCCATAACCTGAAATATCTTCTCCATACCCATCAGCCAGGTAGTCACTACCTTCGGGTCCCTTGACCCCTGAAATGCTGGCGGTTTATGCTTTCTAAAGGAAATGAGCCTCTGCTCATCAGTACCAACAAATACTTGCCCAGCAACCCTAGACGACTGAGCAGCAATAGCAGGATCCACAGAAGGCTCTGGGATATAAGTAGGATCAGTGGTGTGGCGACTAGCCTCCTCAGAGTGACGACTAGCCCCACTCCCCTCCTGGTGAGGTGTAACAGATAGCGTACGGGTATAAGTCTCTGTAGCCGTATGTGGAGGAGAATCATCCCTCCTGTTTCAAGCCCTATCTGCCCTCATCTCAGTCATGAAGGCATGCACCATATCCTGATTTTTTTTCATCAGGGTCTCGGTCATATTTCTATTTGCAGCAGTCTCTTCCTGCAGAGCATTAAGAACTGGAGAAATAAGATCTGGTGCGGCTAGACGACTTGCACCTCGAGTTCCACGGCGACCACGTGCCCTACTCATGATATCTGTACATATAACACAGAGGAATGAGTTGATCGGACCCACACTGAGGAATCACATATGCAGTAATCATAAACAGTTAACAGATAACTATGCAACACAAAATACAGTAATGCATTATCAGAGTTCCCTTACAAAACTGCTCTGATACCATAAAATGTAACAGCATGTTGTACACCGGTATTGTTAACATTAATTATGATATTAAGCGCAGTTACAATCACATCAATTCATTTATAAAAATGTGAGTAAACTTTTTCCTTTTATTACGCGAGCTTTTAAAACCGTAAAAAGCGTAATAAATAAAAATTGTGACCATAACTGTAAGTTCTTGCGGAATACTTGTTTAAAATTTTTTTATATCTTATTTTACTTAATACAAGTCACTAAGGGATTCCCATAAACCCACTTAGCCAATTTCACACTTTTACGCTTTCTACCTATCCGAACGTGGTTCGGTACATTTATTTATATTCACTCAATTTTCTTCGTGTTCGTCTCATCTTTTAGTATCTTTTACGGGACTTAATTAAATTTCTAATGAGCTATCACACGAGTCATTTCGATCTCGTTGGCTCCGGCTATCGCCGTTTGAAGTTGGACAAGCAAAACTGCCAACCAACCCCAAAACAGCTCCAAACGTCTCTCACTCCACGAATTTCTGCAAAAAATAAACTCAACCAATTGATCTCAAATTATTATACCACAAACTAGACACCTCAAGATTAAATTTGACATATCATAACCCTAATTTGACCACGAAACGAAGCGGGAATAAAATTCCCAAAAACTGCCAGAAACAGCCCCTGCACAGGTGCGTTCTGGACAGTCCATCTTCAATGGTTTCTACAGGACTGAGTTCAACCCATAAAATTCCCATATTTTACCACAAGGTAGAAGACATCTCAATCTTCAAAATGGAATATGGCACGTCCCTATCGGACCTCTGTTAAGGGTGATATGCTCTCCCGAAGTTTGCCTAAATTCTGCCAATTCTACAGAAAATTCGCCAGAGTTTCCTTTGTTTTTCCAAAAATTCCCAAGTTTGCAAATGCTTTCTAATACCTCAAATGTACCTAATAACCAATGAGTGGCACACAAAAGGACCAACAATGTCTTGGAGCACTTACAATCCAACTCAGTTTATAGTTATTACACAATTCATACCATATTACTCACTTTATTATCCTTGAGTTATTTCAATCACCAATGTCCATTTACATGCAAATTCTCAACATACAAATAATCATAATCCTAAAATAGACCTAAAGCCCTTCCATCATATTACATTAAGTATCCATTGTACAATTACAACATTTCACTTACATATTACAACTTACAACTTACAACTTCATAACTTTATATTACAACTTGAAACATGAGAGTGATAATGAATAGTGGAAAGCTTATGTGTTTAAGTGACTTTGAGTGGGGTGGGTCCCACCGCCACCTCACACGATTTAAAACTTATTTGAATTTCTCTCCAATTCCCCTAAACATCCATCAATTCACAACCTATTTAGAAACTCTAATTTTTAGCATTAACCATTGTCCTTTAATTACACTTGATCAGATGAATCCGGAGTTTTCCGGTCGTTCGGAGAAAATGTTGTTTTAAGCTGTTGCGCGCTGTTGGCACGCTTCCCCAAACGTACTTATTTCCATCAAATTTTATCAGAAATCATATTCCCTAGTTCTATAAACCATTTATAACTCATATTTAAAATCTAGAGCTCAAAACTCAATCGACACGCTTTACGGTGCAACTGTACCGCGATATTTTGACCTGGTAAAACACTATTCTCTGAATTTTCTGAAACTTTCCTAACCACTCAATTTTTCGTTCTGAATCCATTTCCAGGGTTATTTTTTCAATCTGAGACCTTCTACTCAATTTTTTTTATCTTCCTAGGGTTGCGTGTTGGCTAATTACCGTTTTGCCATTTCTTTGTATTTTGGCCTAATCTTCAGGATTTTCACTAATCCTTCACTTAATTACTCATTTAATATTTTAATACTTAATTTAGAATTGTGAGGTGTTATACTAGGGGCTTAATCAAAGGGATTAACACATAAGGTGGCTATTTGGCTATCTAGCTAATAATAAAAAAATGCCTCTATTATTTCAACCAATATATACTATAAACCATCTCAAGCAAGAAACAAAACAAGTTCTAGAGACTTTTCATACAGTGAAATGCACACCGTATAAGAATTTATTTGTTTAGGCTCAAAAGCTCATAGTTATGGGTGTAAGACTAAATCCCCACTCTTCATCCAAATCACTCTAAGTCACTCTCATCATATTCCAATAAATTATTCGACTTACCTAATTGGTGCTCATTAATGCATAGAAAATAATAAATTAAATCATCATAGTCCTAATCAAAACACTAATTAATTTTCTTTCTAATCATTCATTTATGCATAATCAATAATCAAACATTTTTTTCTTACGCTGGAAATTTTTTCGATTTGCCAAAATAATAAATGGAGATGGGGGACACAATAAACTAAAATTAAAATAATTGAAAGCAGAAAATTTTTGGGCTGCATCTCAACAAGCGCTTGTTTAATGCCACGAGCCTGACATACCTCTTTGTGATCATGGTGGTTGGAAACATGAGCTCAGTAATGACTCCATCTCCTCAGTCAAATAAAATGCAATTTCATAATACTTCTGTGCATATGGATGAGATAAAGTAGCCACAAGAACTCTAAACTTAGCTTTATATGTTTTCCTTTGCTCCTGGGCTTCTCCACTTTAACCTTTAACTTGCATTATTCATATGATTGAGAAGACTTATCCTTGTGTTCCTTCTCACATTTCTTTTCATCAATAAAGCAAACTTGGTCTTCTAGTTGAACTATAGGCGGTAGAACTTCTCTTTTCAAAAACTTTAAATGTCGCTTGCTCTCCATCCAGCCTTAAGATCATCTCACCCTTAGGTACAACAATTAGCACTCCCGAGGTTGCTAAGAAGGATCTTCCGAATATCATCAAAATAGTAACATCTTCCTCTATATCAAGGATAACAAAGTCGACAGGAATGATAAACTTGTCTACTTTGACTAGTATATCCTCCATAATGCCATAAGCTTGCTTTGTAGAGCGGTCAGCCAGTAGCAATATTGTCCTAGTTGGCTTCACTTCCGCGATTCCCAACTTCTTCATCATGGATAGTGGCATTACATTTATGCTGGCACCAAGATCATATAACACTTTATCAACAATTAATTTTCCAATCTTGTAGGGGATACTTAAACTTCCAGGATTCTTTAATTTTGGAGGCAGTTTTCTCTGTATGATTGCACTGCACTCCTCAGTTAAAACAATGGGTCCATCCTCTGTTAGCTTCCGTTTCTTTGATAAAATCTCCTTTAGTAACTTGGCATAAGAAGACATTTGCTCTAGAGCTTCGACAAAGGAAATATTAATTTGTAATTTCTTGAATATATCTAGAAACCTAGCATATTATGACTTTTGAATATGTTGTTTAAGTATCTGTGGATAAGGAACTTGCCCATAAGGTAAGAGTTCCAATGGCTTATCTTGCCTTTCTTAAGACTTCTTCTTCTCCCACTTGAACTCTTTCCTTTCAACCTTCTCAGGATTCACTTTTTCTCCTATAGTGTCATCAGTTTTCTCATTTCCCTTTTCTTCAAGACTTGAATCAACATCACTCTTCTTATCCTTACTCTTTTTTTCTCTACAGGCTGGAATAGTTTCCTGATTCTAGTAGTAATTATATTGCAGTGCTCCCTTGCATTGACTATGGTATCTCTAGGGAAGGTACCTTAAGCCCTATCAAGATTCCTTATGGATGCTTCCTGATTCATGGATGCAGATCGAGTTTCTTGCATGAACGCAGTTGTATTATTCCTGAAGGCGTCAGCACCTTGTATGTAGTCAGTAGTAATTTTTATGAGTTGTGCAATGCCTTCTCTAACTCAGAAGTATTACTTTGCTGAGGAGGAGGTGGTTGCAACTGTTGTGATGATTTGTAGGAGAAACCTATCATGGCATTCAGACTATGTTATGGAAGACCATGATACATAGTTTCTTCTTATATAAGGAGAGCGTCAACCTTTCAAGAAGATATTAGTATCCAAATACTTCTGTGTAGGTGACAACAGCACAAGAAGAAATAGAAACATTACATAGAAACAAGACATGGAAAGTTGTTGTATTTCCAAAAGAAATAAAAACAATGAAAATTAATGGGTCTATAAGATCAAACACGATGGTAATGATCAAGTGGAACGATACCATACAAGATTAGTAGTTAAATGATATGCTCAAAAGGAATGTATTGATTTTAATGAGATACTTTATGTAGTTGTTAGGTTTACCACTATTAGAATTGTTCTATTTTTGTGTTCTGTTTTCAGTCGACATCTTGATCCGCTATATGTAAAAACTATTTTTCTTCATGGAGAACTTTAAGAAGAAATATATATACTTCAACCATAAGGTTTTGAAGAAAAATGAAAAGAAAACTTGATTTACATGTTAACCAAATCTCTATACGGTCTAAAGCAGACACAAGATGTTGGTATAAGAGATTTGATTCTTTCATAGTATGTTTTAGTTACAAGTGTGATAGAGTCCCACATTAATGTAGGATTTCACACTTGAGGAGCATATCAATGTAGGGTTTCACACTTGAGTGGGAGATTATTGGGTTATTCAAGTGTGATGGAGTCCCACATTGGTTGATAATGGGCTAAGTGAAGTGCATATAAGTAGGAGGACCAATGAACCCAATGCCTTAAGGTTTTGGGTTGAGACACAGTGTCAGACCCACTTAGTATGGTTAGTGTAACTTAGCCCATTGCTGGTGTTCCCCCGCCACGGGCCCTTCCAGAACTCGCCTGACAATGGTATCAGAGTCGATTGGGCTCAGGCTAGCCAAGTGTGTTTGGCTAGGAGGTGGGTTGTGTACCTAGGCCAAAGGTACTCAGAAAGAGGGGGAGCTTACCAATGTTGGGTTACACACTTGTGGGGGATATTGTTAGAACATTCACGTGTGATGAGTCCCACATTGGTTGGTAATGGGTTAAGTGAAGGCCATATAAGTGGGAGGATCCATGAAACCAATACGTTAAGGTTTTGGGTTAAGATATGGTGTTGAATCCACTTGTTAGAGTTGGTGTAGCTTAGCTCATTGGTGGTGGTCCCTCGCCACGGGCTCTCCCTGGACCCGCCTAACATAGACTGAGTTCACAATATTGTACTTATTACAAGAGATTTGATGATAATTATTACATTATTTTTTTATATGTGGTAAACATGTTGGTGGTAGGCCCCAACAAAGATCAAATCCCAAAATTAAAGGCACGTTTGGCTAGGGGATTCGATATGTAGGGATTATGACCGACAAATAAAATTTTAGGGATGTAAATTCACCAAAACAAAAAAGATAAGATGATTTTTTTTCTCTCTAAATAATTATATAAAGAAAATCTTATGACACTTTAACATGCAAAATTGTAAGTTAATTTCTATCCCATTTCTTGTTAATTATAAATTATCCTCAAGTATGTATCCTAGCAATGTCACAAAGGTGGTGGAAATGTCTTAAGTACCATATACATAAAGAGTTTTGTATGGAATGATTTGTGCGAGACTAGATATTGCTCAAGCAACCAGTTCATGGAAAAACCCAGTAAAAACATTGGGATATTGTTAAGAGGATCCTAAGATAAACAATAAGAACCTCACATTTCACATTATGTTTTGGAGGATATGAGTTATTTATCATAGGATATATATTAGTTCAGATTTTGAAAGTGATCTTGACAAAAGAAAGTATATTACAGGCTATGTGTTCACATTTGTTGGAGAAGCAACAAGCCAATTATCAAATCTACAGATTGTGGTTTTATTTACGACATGAGGTAAATATATGACAATTACCCAAGCATGAAAGGAAACAATTTGGATTTAAAGATTAATGGAAGAACTCGGGAACAAATAATTAATTTTTTTTTTTTGTATATTTTGACAATCAGAGTGCCTTGCACATTGTAAGGAATTCAACCTTTTATTTAAGGATGAAGTATGTAGGAGTTCAACACAATTTATCAGAAAAGCAATCGATGAAAGAAGTATTGATATTCAGAATATTCACACTAAGAAAAACTCAGCACATGCCATGACAAAATCAATCAATGTTGATAATTTCTTATGGTGTTGATCCTTTTATGGTCTATTAGAAACGTAAACATCATGGAACTGTCAAAAAAAGAAAGATTTTGAAAGCTCATCAAAAGTGATTTTAAGCGGGAGGTTGACGTGAAGCATAAAGTCACTTTCGGTGGCTACTGTCAAATAAAAAAAGTAAGTTATTATTAGAAATTTCACAAGTTGTTGTGCAAAATGCGGAAGGAACGTGCAAGGATCCATGCATGCACATGATTGCATAAATTCTTCCGCCTGTAAATACAATTCATTTCCCTATGTTCTAATCATCCAAAACTTAGAGACAAAAGTATCTATAGTGTTTCAAAAAGTGAGGTGTATATTCCTAACTCAAGAGAAAGTGATATTATTATCTCCTTACATTTAGAGAGGTTATAATTTCTTTCACTTAATGAAAATAATTTAATCTTGTCAGTGATTTTTCCATTATGAATTAAGGATTTTTCATGTTAAATTTCTTATGTAATTTCTATTTTTCTGGTATAATACTTTAATACCTAATACTTTTGGAGTTACAAAAATTAACTTTATCTCTCGTGATAGAAGAAATATTAAAAACCAAATATAAAATGTATTTGTAACCATAACTAACACTACATCAAAACTACAACTCTTTTTTTGTAATATCAAAACTACAACTTTACTTCTATTTATTCGTTGAACATAGATTTGAATATAACGAATGAATCCAATAACCTATTATGTTCTCTTTTTCTGACAATATTTTTTCTCTACAAATGAAAAATATTATTAATTTCAGTATAAAAACAACTGAGAGAAAATATAACCATTTAAAAAGAGGTTTTTTACTTAAAATTTTATTTTTTTAATTAGAAAAATAAGATAAAATAACTAGGGATTTGAATCCAATTTGTACTCCATATCCTCATATGAAGGAAAATATTTTGTGTTATTGGAGTACTGAACACTCAGTATCTGTTATCAAATATGGTAAAAGATAATATACTATTCAGACCTTTATGATTATTTTGTTTCATATCTCTTTTGTTTTTTCCTTTTTGATAAGGGAATATCTATTTCCATTGGGAAAAAATGTGATTCACCTGAAGATATAAGGTCCTTTATTTCTGTCAACAAAAGGTAGAGAGAAAAAATAAAATAAATGTGAATTAAAGTGTGTTTTACATGAAATACTTGAATGTAAAGGATAGAAAGAAGCAGGAAGAATTGATAAAATTTCTTATATGCATATTAAATATTGTTTTAATTATTAGAGTAAACTGACACAAATATTGCATTTCGTACTATTTGATACAACAATCGATTGGGGAGACACCACTAGGTGAGGAAAATTGGGAGTTATACAAGTGTACTCACGAATTCACCTAAGAACCCCAAAATTGGGTAAATGATAAGGCAGTGCGAATAGTTGTGAATACAGTTTAAATCTTTAAAACACATATACTTTTGTATTTCATTATTATTTTTACTTACACTAATGTATGACATATTTGATGTATGGAAACTCTGTAGGACACCTACACAAGGCTGAGGGAAGAAAGGAACACTCAGGTCACATCAGGGGAGGAGGGTAGCGGTCCATCTTCAGACATTGACCTATTTGTGGAGGCGATCAGAGGGCTAGACAAGAAAGGACAGATTTATGGATAAGGATCTGAAGCAAGCGCTTACAGGAAATCATGGCTCTCTAGCATGACACCATACGAAGTTTTGCAGCAGGACAATCATAGGATGCGCGAGCTAGTTACACAACAATCTAACGAGAATATATCTATTAAGGATCAACTTGCACAATCCGAGAGCCGGCTTGCACGCTCCAAGACCACGATAGAAGCAATGTAGAGGCAAATGCAAGAGATGCGTGATTTCATGCACAGGATCCCATCAATCATTTATAGTCCTAGCTGCTTGGATACTCAATATTAAGTGGACAATGATGAGACACTACCACCAACCTAAGACCCTAATAATGAATATGAACATCTTGGTGATAATGGGGAGGATTGATGTCTCTTTTTCACACATAGTCCTTTTAACATTGTTCTTGATTTATATTTGTGATATTGACTTGTATACATTTAGTACGTTGAATGATGTATGGTGTTTTGGGTAATTGATGTTAGTTTGGATATGTATTATCTGTATGAAATTATCACATGTTCATACTTTTCATTATATATAATGTTTTTGGTCATTAATGATAGTTTAGATGTATATTAGATCCATGAAATTACCACATGTTTATCAGGCACACTAGTTTGTATTTGCTGAATTAATATTATTTTTTCGACGAAATTTTAGTTGAATTCCGTTGCAAACTGAGACACAATTTTTCAGCGGAGTTCTATATATATTCTGTTGCAAAATGTGAAGAATTTTCAACTAAATTATTTTTTGTCGAAATTTGTAACAGGATTACTTTCCGTTGAAATTTTCAATGGAATTCTTGGTAAATTCCGTTGCAAACTGTGACGAATCTTTTTGAAGGAAATAATTTCCATTGAAATTTCCAATGGAATTCTAATTCAATTCAGTTGTTAACTGAAACATAATTTTTTGATGGAAAAGTAAGGCTTTCGACGAAAAATATTCCACTGAAATTTTTAAGAAAAAAAAAAGTCTCATTGCAAATTTTGATAGAAAAAATATATTCCATTGGGTTTCAACAAAGAATTTTTCGACTGAAAAATTTCATCGAAAAATGTATTTTCGATGGAATTTCCATTATTTGGAACAAAATTTTTTTTATTGAAAATAAGGTTATTTCTAGTAGAAATGGTACCTGTTTGTCAATCAAATGGAAATGATTTGGAAAAAAGGCACTTATATATGAAAAATAAATAAATTTTTGTGAATCCTACTATATACTTAAATGTAATTTTATTTATTAACAAAAAAATGTAATTTTATTTAATTGTACATATTATTTTATTTTATAAAATCAAACAAAGAAAAAGAAAATTATTTTATTTTTATTAAATAATTACAAATAAGAATAGATATTACTCATTTTCTAGTCTATTCCTTTTTTATTAAATTTCTTCTTTTTTCCTTTGTGATATTAAAGAGATACTTTTTCAGACATCTTTTCTCACAAGAAATAAATGACCGCTCAAGTTTTTTTTATATCCTCCATTTCTTCTATCCCATCAACATATCCCATTGCTTTTATGACATTACTGTGCAAAACTTTTATGTACGAATAACATTTCCGATAAAACAAGGGTGACAAATGAAAAATTACGAAAGACTAAGTAACTTGTGTTTGCGTAAATATCACATCTGATTTAATAAATAACCATCCGCAGTACCATAAACAAAAACTTGAACCATTATATGATATTGGAGTATTTCACTCATCCAATTTTGAATTGGCCATAGGGATGTTTCCAATGTATCGTTTCTATGATATGGTCAAACTAAAATGTCGTTACAATTACAATGAAAATTCATTTTTAATTATATTAATTTCAACTGATTCATAATAAGAGCACAGAAAAATAAGTTTTAGACCATTTATTCAAGTACATAATTAAAATAAAACCACTGACCGCAAGATCAGAAAAGAAATGGCCAATTATTTCAGCAGATGATGCAAGCCCACTAAAAAATGTGGTTGTGGGTTGAATAAAAGGGACATAAACTCCTGGGATATTATAAGTAGAGTTGAACTTCAACACTAAAATTGAAAAAAATAAAATAATTGAGGATTGGGTAGCGTATAAAGGATCAACTCTTTTCTTCTCCGTGAAAATTGCTCGGTGGACCGTATTTGTGGCAGAGATACATATTGATTTGTGTTGTGGGCTCTTGAGTCTTGAGTCGTGTTCACCTCTACCAATTAGGATTCAGCTTTTCCAGCATATAATAGAGCAAATTAACCATCACTGATGTGGACTGCAATATAAGGGGATAAGACTGAAAGTTGTCGAGTACATATCTGTTTTTTATAAGAAGAAATTTAGATGGGAAAAAAGAATGTATGATACCAACAACCAACCAAACTAAATGGCTGATACTTGTTCTTGAGATTAGGTAGATTATATAATCTAAGAAATCATAAAATATGATCATATCAAATTAGAACATAAAAAAGGTTTAAATTTATTTGTTGAAGACATGATTTTTTTATTTTTTCAAAGATTATCTTATTCCTTGTTTGCTTTGATGTTCTTACAAGGTTTGAAAGATCAAGATTTTTTTCTCCATTTCACATCACTCGCTGATCAGAATCGTCGATGGAGCAAATTGTAGAGCTACTACTTTTTAATGTACCGTGAATACAGAGGGAATCTAGCTAAACTTATTAACCCTAGTATCATTCTAATCATGTATCTATAGGTTATGTGACTTATGTCTATACTCTTACTCATACGAATCAGTACAAATATCTAAACCCAAAATAAAAAATCACTTTAATTACATCAACTTTATATTGCACTCCATATACATCATTACTTGGTCCGCTTTTATTAAAATAAAAAAAATTATAATTGATTCAACCCCACAATAATTAAAAAAATTCTAACATATACTAGACATCCTATAACGGCCATGGCTTCCATGGGTAACTTTGCTCAATGTGTGCCACCCACTCCCTACCCTCTGTCATTGGTTTACCCTTCATTTGTGCTATGCCTACACTAGCCTTTGTCAACTTGTATCCAATTGTATGAATATTGCATTTATATGGGCACCATACTATGAAAGTTGGAAACATTTTTGACATCGATACTCTCTTGACACTGTGATATTTGTAATTAAAAAAATTATCTTTTGCCGGTTCGGACATGCGCCAAATATACTTTGGAGGTTTGGCCACTCAATCGATTTTAAAAGCTTATTTATTATTGTTTATCAACAAAAAAAAGCTTATTTATTATTAAACAAATAATTTATAGATGCCTCTTGGTATTTTTTGTGTGCGTGTGATGTGGCGTTCGAGTGTGCTTGTGTATGTGGCTGCCCGTGCACGTATGCATGCGTATGGGCGTATTTTTTTTTTTTTTTTTAAATACTTTTTTCCATACTATATTTTAGATTTTTAGTATTGTTGTGTCATGTTGAGTATTCGAATTTCGTCGGCACCATGGTAACTCTTTAAAGGAAATACATCATCTATGTGATATGAAATGATATGAGATGATCATAATCGTTTATAAATGTCATATAGAGAATTCATTTTCTCATTTGAGTGTACATGTCTGTCAGAGAAATGTAAAATGATTGATATAGCTTATTCAATAATTTTTTTTAAGTTGAATTATCATAATCTTTATAGTATTAAATTATCAGAGCCGTAATTAAGTAATCATAAATTTGATTATTATCTCTTTTAATCAATCAATAAAAAATAATTAAAATAAAATTTTCTAGCACATATAAATTGAACTTGATATATCATTTATTATTTAAGTCCAATAAATTTTCGTATAAGAGAATATGTTAAAAAAGTACAAAATAATGAATATAACATTATCTAGTAATTAAATTTTTGAGTTGCATTAATTTTTTATAATATTTAACTTGTTTTTAACTTTTTAACATTTGGTACTATTTTTTTTTTACAACCAATATTAACTACTCTGACAATAGAAAAGAACAATAGCTGGGAAAGCGGAGCGCTTTTTTGGTGTAGCTGTAGCACCATAACATCTGTCCAAAAAGAATAAAATAAAAAGGATTTAGATGGAAATAATTAAAAAAGATATGGATCAAAATGGAAGAAGATTTTATTCTTTTAAAAAAAAGATATAACCAAATGAGTACATCCGCTGCACAACATAAATTTTCGGAAAAGCAGGAATCTTTGATAAGGAAAAAAGGCTTACAAAATAAGCGTGAATAAGATTGTGTTCTGTTTTTTTGTTTTGAGTAAAGACCTAAATTGGTTCATGACAAAAAATGCGGTGGCCAAATTAGTCTCTAAGAAAAATAAACTCAAAAAAAGTCTCCAATAATGTCAAACAGGTCCCACGTTAGTCCTTCTGTCAAATGAAAATTGACGGAGTGAGTGACGGTGCTGATGTGTCACGTTAAGTGACATGCGGTTGCCCACGTGGAGTGCTTGGACGACGTCGTTTGGGTAAGCTCAGCCACGTTGGACACAAAGTTCTCTTTCATACAAGAAACGTCGTCGTTTAGGGTTTAGGGTTCAACTAAAACCAGAAAGCATGGCATCGAATCGAAGGTTGAACGCATGAATTTGGGGAAAATTGATTGACGGTTTAGGAAAAATGATTGACGGTTTAGGAAAAATGATTGACGGTTTAGGGAAGGTGGGTGTATACTGTTCGATTTAGGGTTGAACTTTGTGTTTATGCCATGATTATGTCTTCTGGAAGGGGGAGCTTAGGTAGTTCGTTTGGGTCCAGTCAGTGGCGGACCCAGGAAAAAAATTTTATGTCCGCACAATCAGTGGCGGGGGTTCAGGGGAAGCGCCCCCGAATTTTTTTTTTTATATAAAAGTTTAAATCAATGCTTGAACCCGCTCATAATCTAGTTGCTTCCACAACAAGCTGCAGACAATAGTTTGACCAATTATTTTCCCCCTAAATCTTATCAATCCTTCAAAACAAATATGAGAATATACTCCAGTACATCCATACATCATCATTCTATTTTGGGATATGTTATTTTACCTAACATTTTTCTGCCTACCTTTGCCTACCACTCTCCAATACCGTTAGATCAAAATCTCAAGAAGAGAGAAAAAGATAAATGTTAGTTAAGATTCTGATCTAACGGTGTTGGAGGGTGGTAGGTAGAGGTAGGCAAAAAAATGGTAAGTAGAATAACCTATCCCTTCTATTTTATAGTGGTGAATAAAAAAGTTAACACTACTTGTACAGAAGTAAAACAAAATCACAGTGAAGGTCTCGTCTCTAGATATTAACTTATTTGAGAATGTCAGACCTACAATCAATCATCTCTTTTTATAAAAATAAAAAAGGAAACAAAGGATGAAGAGAACGTGGAAATGAGTACGTGACAAGGGAGGAAGAATAAGTTTTCTTTCTAATCAATGTGCGTTGTTGCGTTGTTTTAATCATCTCCGTACGTTGTTACGTTGCTAACTAATATAAGAATAAATGTCCTTTTTGGTCCCTAAAAAAAATTTGGTCCTCACTTTAGTCCATTATAAAAAAAAAAAATTAGTCACCTGATCCCTATGGACCCACTTTGGTCTTTTTGTGGGACTAGTGTAGGTCTTTTTTGAATTTGTGATGGACCATGATTTTAATTAAATTGATCTACTTTAAATTTTTTAAGGACCTCAAGACTAATTTTTTTTGTAAAGGACTAAATTGAGAATCATGTTTTTTGTTAGGGACTTAAAAAATTATTTACTCCTAATATATATATTGAATCAAGAGACAAATAACAATTTACAAAAAAAAAAAAAAAAAAATATTAAAATCAAAAAGTTTATGACCGCACTTGCGGGCATTTGCCCGCAAGTGGGTCCGCCAATGGGTCCAGTAGTGGAAGAAGGAGAGCTGCTCCATTGTGTAAATGTGGGCTTAGCTGATCCATTATCATTGTCTTTGTAATATGTTTATATCTTTGTAGTAGGGTGGAGTGAAATGCACATTTTTAATCTGTAATATGTATGCTTCTCTGTAATGGAAAGACCACTGTTGGGATGTAATGAGATGTTGATTGTTCTTAAAATGGTTAATGTCCTTGAACTTGATTGTTCATAAAGCACAATTTGCTAAGTATTAAGTTATCTTGAAATGCCAAATAAAATGTTAAAAGACTGTATGAGCTTCTGTGGATTGAGGGAATGCCAGTAACAACAAGGATTGAGATAATTAAACAGAAGGGGGGGGGGGAATGAGCTTCTGTGGTAACAGCTTTTGGTGCCCCTTTGGTCTTACTGTCATGTGTCTTACTGTCATGTGTTACAGGGACTAATTTGGTTCTCGATGAATTTGTTAGGGACCTATTTGTCCAACTGAAAAAAATTACAGGGACTAAAATGGTCCTCGACCCAAATTGTGGGGGACTTATAAGGCATAAAAGGGAACCCAGAATTCAGGTATGTTTACACATGACCCCAAAATGACACAGCATACAAATATTGTAACAAGACAAGCAATGAATTAAAAAATAGTATTGTTTGACAGTATAGAAAACAATCATGACAGTGAATACAGATAGTAACCAAACTGACATAATCTTCCAATCATTTCACATCAATGACAACAATTCCAAACTAGTAATGACATAAGAGATTTAGTAATCCATAAAGCATATTCCATTGATATCATGACTGTGTACTTACAATTGGCACTGACATAATAAACCATTAAGTAGGAACACTATGTATTCCCAAAAAACAAAGTGTTCATACTTAATATGGCCATAACCAGAGGCATACAAAAAAAAGCCATTGGTGAATAATTTAAACAAGGTCAAAACCAAAGTAAACCAAAAAACTTGCCTAATTACAATTCCAAGCTAATGGCCTAATAACAAAAAAAATGCCTACTAAGACATTCGAACTGGCCTAATGTCAGTTATTACAATTCATGTTCAGTTATGTGGGGCTGGCTTAGGTGGCCTGAATCCTGGTGTAGTCATGAAGCTCATGAATCTGGCTTCATACAAATCTTGGACCAAGTTTCCAGTCCATGTTGGTGTCCAAGAATTGTTTGCAACCTTCAACTGGTACAGCCTCTTCTGCTGTGCCGGTGGTATCTTACCCCTTAAGGTTTGTAGAATCCTTTTGTGTGTTGTCATCCTTCGCATTATGTAGCACCTCAATTCCTCACACAATGTCATTATAGGTTTGTCCCTATAATTGACAATCTTTGCATTCCACACCTCAGCCATATTATTCGTGATGTTGTCACATTTAGGCCAGTGACTGTAATAGGCTTTAACCCATGCTGAAGGGTGTATATTGTCAAGATACTTCCAAGCTGGTTCGTTTAGAGTCTTCAGCCTTTGCATGACCTTCTCAAATTGGGGAACAGTGGTGCATCTAGCACATTCTCATACAATTCCTCTTGTCTCTTTATCCTTCCACTGCTTGATGAAGTTCTTCCACACATGTTGTACACAGAACCTGTGGTGTGAACTTGGCATAATTTCTTTCAAGGCTGGGACAAGTCCCTGTATGTGAATGACAGTGAATAAAAATTAAAATACAATCTCAAATCAGCATGAATAATATTAGCATGTATAAGGGAAATTTACAGTGCTGGATTTTTAGGTGACCATATTAAAAGAACTGTTGTAGGGACCAATTTGTACCCCCGATAAAATTGTTAGGGACCAAAATGGTCCCTTCTGTTAAAGAACAAGGACTAAAATGGTCCTCGATGATATTTGTGGGGGACTAGTTAAGGTTATTAAACATCATTCGACAAGGCAAACATAATACTGCATGGTCCCCTAAATCTTCCTGTAATAATGTCAGAAACCACTTCCAATTGTCCTTCGTCTCACTATCAACCACGACATATGCAATCACATAGAATTGTTTATTTGCATCTTCACCCACAGCACTCAATAATTGACCTCCATAATAGCCCTTCAAAAAGCATCCATCCAACCTAATTAAGGGCCTGCATCCAGCTTTGAATCCCTTCTTACAAGCATCAAGGCAGATGTACATTCTGTCAAATATTGGCAATGATTGTGGAATAGGTTGGGGGGTGACTTGCAATTTGCAACTGGAGCCAGGGTTGCTCCTCAATAGTTCTACCAAATATTCCCTTAATCTTCCATATTTCTCCTTTTCACAACCTTCAATGGTCCCCTTTGCTTTTTTCAAAGCCTTACTTACTTTCTTCAGATCCAAATGCACATTGTATTCCTCCTTCATGTGCTCAAATGCCTCTGTCCTTGTCATCTTGGGCTGTGTTACTATTCTCTGCTCCAATTTCTTGGCCACCCAATCTCTTGTAGCCCTTTTATTCTTGAAGACTCTGCAGCATGTATGAGTCTCTTTAAAAGTCTTAACTTGGAATGTGCTTTGCTTACTGTTCCAGGCACAATACACCATCCATTCACAGTCTTCTACACTGCATTTGGCCCTTACTCTCATCTTGTCATTCTTAACCCATACGAAGTTCCTCCCAAGACTGATATTGTAATCTTTTACTGCACCCTTAAATTGGTCCAGATTTATAAACTCCATACCAAGTTCTAAATAGACATGCCCAAAAGAAGCTTGCTCATTGAACTTTGGCATAACAGGTCTAACATTCTCATCATCATCACTTGAAGGAGGAGTCCTCAACTCCTCGGACAGATAGGTATATCCTTCTTCCTCAAATGACATCATGGCTTCCTCTTTATCAACTTCTTCAGATTCAGAGTCTTGTATTGGGGCATCCTTCTTGACTGCCTTCCTCCTTGGGGTTTGTTTTGTAGGCCTTTCTTTCTCTACAATTGGCACTGACATATCATCATCATCATCTTCTGAATCATCCTCAACACCAGGTGGGGGAAGCTTGTAAACCTCATCCTCTGCACTTTCATATGAATCTGAGTGTGAGGTAGCATGGTCATCATCTGCATTGTCTTCTTCAGACCCATAACCAACATCATCTGCACTGTCTTCATCATGGTCCGAATTGATCCCATCATCACCTTCTGCATTCAGGTCATCAGCAGCCTGTGCATGGTCTTCATCCAAATTCATCTCATCATCACCTTGTGCACTAAGGTCATCAGCAGCCTGTGCATGGTCTTCATTTTCTTTGACCCCAACATCACCTTGTGCACAACCTTCATGTGAACCGACCTCATCATCAACCTCTTCATGGTCCTCATTATGTGCTAAATTAATGATATTATCCTCTTCACTGTCATGTGTAGGTGAAGCAAACTGGGGAATTGAGATGCAGCCCTCAAAGTAGACATGTATCTCATTGTCATTCCCTAAAGCAGCCTCACACATAGCACACACATATGAATCTGTACTAAGAGGTCTCAGCCCCAGATCCAAATCGGGTACCCCAGGCTGTAGCCACATCATCCTCTTGTATTTTTCATATCCATATTGCTTAAACAGGGTGTCAAGGTCACGGATATTGCAGTAGTCAATGTCCATCTCCGGCAATGAGTCCACCCTTCCATATATATAGGTCATCACTCCATCTTCATCTCTGATAAACATACCACCATGGTGATAGACAATAACTATGTATTCGGACATCTGTCAAAACCAAAAAACCAATCCTATTATTAAATCATGAAGCCACATGCTTTGAAAGTGTTAAACAATACAAAGCAATAAAAAAAGAAACCTTTTTTTATGGATGCAGACATGTATTCCAACGATTAACATAGGGTTTTTAAATGTTTTTAAATGGGTCAACCATGGCAGGGACCACACCACCTGGTTGTTACTTTCTTTTAAAACAAAACCCTAAATGGAAACATGGACCACAATGTTCCACTTCGTGCATTAAACAAAGGGGAACAACATGGGGACCACAAACATTAAACAAAGGATGACAAACAACAATATAAAAATGTTTCAACTTATAAATACTCATACCTTTTTCAACGGAATGCTGAGCCTCACAAAGTATCCAAATATGGCCCTTCTTTCTTCCACTGGTTCCCTTTGATTATGGAAAAAGTTGGCAATATTCTAAACGCAAGCACCAGGGTTTAATGGACGGTCTTCTTCCTTCCTTCTCAACGATGAAGTGTCGATGTTAGAAGAGGGGGAAAAGGTAAAGTGTCCAACGGTTAGGTGAGGGGCAAAATTGGGTTTTAGAAAAAAGGGTTGTCCAAGTGGTTGAGTTTGTACCAAACGACGTCGTCCACGCACTCCACGTGGGCAACCGCATGTCACTTAACGTGACACATCAGCACCGTCACTTACTCCGTCAATTTTCATTTGACAGAAAGACTAATGTGGGACCTGTTTGACATCGTTAGGGACTTTTTTTTGAGTTTATTTTTCTTAGGGACTAATTTGGCCACCGCATTTTTTGTCAGGGACCAATTTGGGTCTTTACTCTTTTGTTTTTTTAAACTGATTTGTAAAATAGTTAATAAAATATGTGTTTTTTATGTTTTGAAAATTAAAAATTAAAACATAAAATAAAAAATAACTGAAATAATTATAATTTTTAAAACTATTTTTATAAAATAAGTCTTATTAAACATATTTTTTTATTTTTTATTCTAAAAATCAAAAAACTATTTTTAAAAACAGAAATTAAACAGACCTAAAGCTCGTAGCTAGTCCATGATCAGGTCTCGTTGCAGACTCAGCTCCTAATGGAGTGTGGCGCGACTCACGCAATGGGCCTTATAATTTCATGTTGAGTGAGTCTGGACCTTGTTATTACCATTTATCTTTGAACTTTTTTCCTGTCCAACAGTTAATTGCCGAATCCATATATAGCCTCTCTCTTTCTATAAAACATGTCAGCAATAGCATCAACATAGTGGTCCATAGGACAGGCTTAGGCTGATACTGGTAAAAGTAGCATAGTCCTTTATTTCTTTTCGAACATAAATTTGCGCCTAATTGTTCGGACAAATACAATTATTTTGTTTTGTTGTTGTTGTTGTTGGATAATACAATTATTTTGTTTATTTCATAGAAAAAGAAAACAAGTAAAAATGTAGTGGTCATTATTTACAGCCAACTGCATCATATATTAGTTATCAACTTTACAAAGATTAGAATAAGTTATTTCACTAATATTTAATTTAATATAATTTCAGCTAACGTATAATACTTGTTAAAAGTTTTTTTTTTTTTTTTTTTTTTTGTTATATGATACCTAAACACAATTAACTTTTATTTATATAGATTAATAAAATAAATATAGTAAACTCAAACAATATTTGAAATTAATTTATATTTGTATTTAATTCTATTTTTCAATTAGAATATACACAATTAAGTTGCCGGGTTAACAAACGATACCATAAAAAAATTTCGGATCAATTTTTGTCAACCCAAACACGATACAAATTTGAAAACAAGTCAACACAATCACGAATTTTTCATGTTGTGTTGAAAATTGTCAGTCCTATTTGAACTCAAAATCTAATTTGGTAGCTTGATTAATGATTATGGGAATAGTGATCATAGTGCCACGTTTTTTAAATTATTTTACTTAAGTGCAAGGCGTTCAAAACAATTTTTCAGAGTGTCACGCAGCCAAATGTGCTACAGCCTATAACACGTTTGGTGGGTGATTGACATACACACTATACCTGTTATGTCTTATAGCACGTTTAAGTCTACTTAAATAAAAGGGGACATGTGTCAGTCAGCCACCAAACGTGCTAGGGGGCATAACACGTATGGTCTGACGCGTAGGCAAACCAAACATTCTATGGGTTGTAGCACCTTTGGCCGCGACATTCTAAATTTCTTTTAACACATGGCAATTAGGGTAATAATTTCTGAAAACGTGACAATACGGTCACTCTCCCATGATTATGTTAGAGTTAGACAACTCATACAAATTTAGACATTATATATATTTAAATCATATTTTTTTAAGCATAAAAAAAAGTAATGAATGCTTTACAATATGTACTTTAAAATAAATTATATTAACATAAATATATTATCATGGTACGTAAGATGTGTTAATTTATGCAAAGCAAATTATTATTTACCATTAATTATAAAAAAATTATAAAATTTTAAATATTATATAAAACATTAGCTAAATCAAAATATAACCCATTGTTTTTATTTTAAAACACGAATCTGTTTCACTTAGTTCTGGGACAAAACAATAATCGAACAAGCCATGTTTTAAATATTATGAGAGTAATATTCTCATGTCACATGATTCTACATAAGGTGATCTCAATTATCCATAACTTAATCAATAGTTACGATTTTCTTGCTTTTCATCTTAATATTTATTTTCCTCACCATTAATTTGTCTGTAAAGGAGTGAAATCATATCAAATAATGCCATTGACACATAAATCATTCATACCCTTAAAAGGGGAAAGTGAAACTCGTCAACTCGTTTGGGTTAAGTGAAACAAGTCGGCCCGATCTTATTAACAACCCAATTGAGCCTGGTCCATCCCTAATTGACCCGACCCGGAATTAAGCGTGACTAGAGTGAAGGAAACTGTGCTACTACCTTCATTTCCAGTTTCAGTTTCAGTTTCAATTTCAATTTCAATTTCAATTTAGCATTTTAATTTCATTCCCAAAGAAAAACAGAGACATGGAGGTTGAGCTCAAACAGTTACTTGCCGATCTTCAATCTCTCAACCAATCGCTTCTCGATCCATCTCTCCATGCTTCGCTCCATAAGGTATTCAATGCTGCATTTCTCATTTTGCAATGGATCACTAATTTATTAATCTCTTGACGAAATTTCCTGTTAACCGATGCTGTTATGGTGCATTTTCTGAATGAATGAGGTGCGAATCAATATTAGTCTTCGCGAAACCAAAAAATTAAAATTAAATTAAATTGAGCTTATAATAGTGTCATTAATTTATAATGTATTGTGGTTAGAATTAGTTTGACTTGATTTTATATCTTTTGTTTTGAAGATTCAATCGCGCGTTGAGCATCTTGCTGATGTTGCTAAGGCTGAACCTGTTCGTCGCTCCAAAGTTAAGGTAGTTGCTTATGAGTGGGGCCTTCCTTTGTTGGTCTTTCTTTGATGCCATTTCTATTGTTTTTGAGTTTTATCGATTCCTCTTCTTATCACTGTGTTGCCAGGATATGAGTGCTGAGGTTGTAGATAGCAATCCGTACAGTAGGCTGATGGCGCTTCAGAGAATGGGTATTGTGGAGAACTATGAACGAATAAGGGATTTCTCCATTGCCATAGTTGTATGTATTAATCTCCTTTTGCACTGTTACTTGCTGCTGTAGAATGAAATTTGTGATGTGAAATGCATGTATACTGTTCACTCACTGGTGTACACATATTTATCTAGTCCTTTAATACTTGTTTCTTTTAATCTTGGAATGGATTATTAAATTTCAAAGGCAGAAGAACATTGAATTTCAAGAGAAGGAAAGATTACTTTCCGAATTCATCTCGGGGAACAACTTAAAAGTACCATCAATAGTTTTTATATTTGTGGTGGTATTTTTTATGAAATGAATTTAGGGTTATATGCCATTGAAGTTGTGGATCCATAATTTGTTATCCTTTAGTATGATATCTTCTTTCCAACTTGACATAATAGATGGGGGAGACCTTATTGGCATGTACGAGAACCAAATCCCAATTCGCTACCAGATAGTGCCCCATATAAGAGTATCTTGAGTCAAACCTGTGTTACTATGATTGGTGGATATTCCATAATCCATATGTTATTCATGCTTAGAGAATTTAGGTTTGATGTTCATTTACTTTCCACAATTGACGAAAGAGATAGAATCACTATCTAGCTCTGCATGGATTTATACTCATTAACCCACTTCATGCCCACTCTAACCCGGATTTATTATTATGAGTTAGGAAATATTAAGATAATTTGTTTGTGCAAAGAGTTTCTATGGCCTTGGCATCGTTGTTTATAAAAGGTATAAGATACTGTATTTGTCTAAAATGGACTGTTCTTTTTAAAGATAAGGCAAACAGGTGGTTCTGACTATTTTAAAATATTTGGAAAGTTTCTCTATCTTATTCTTTAGAGTTTTTCTACTTCATTTCGGTTATAAATTCTTATTTTATGTAATTTTTACTCAACCAAAGGGAATAGGTGGTGTTGGAAGTGTTGCTGCTGAGATGCTAACTAGATGTGGTATAGGTCGACTTTTGTTGTATGATTATGACAAAGTGGAGCTTGCAAACATGAATAGGTTATTCTTTCGTCCAGATCAGGTGAGTAATCTTCGATTTTTTGTATTCCTCTCATTAGTGATTTTTAAATCTATCTGTAGTTGTAGATAAAATAGAAATTTAAAAATTTGACGATGGCAGCTACCTCACAGGCTTGTGTGCAGACCAAATTATATATTTTACATATAAAAGCTTCCAGAAGTTCACGTAACCCATAGTCCCATACCATGAATTTATGTGTTTTGGCTTTCCAGGTTGGTATGACAAAGACAGATGCAGCTGTACAAACTCTTTCAGATATAAACCCTGATGTTGTGCTTGAGGTAAGTATTTTATAGTGTTCATATCCTCTGTGGCTCATTGTTATAAGATGAATTTAGTTATTTTATTTTTCTATTATAAAAAGAACTCCTTCCCTGCTGATATATTTCCTTTTCCTTTTCATTCAGAGCTATACACTGAATATCACCACAGTTGAAGGTTTTGAAACCTTTATGTCATCTTTGAAAAATAAGTCATTTTGCCCCAGTAAACAAGGTAGTGGTGTGGATCTTGTCCTAAGCTGTGTAGATAATTATGAAGCAAGAATGGCTGTTAACCAGGTATTTATAATTTAACATATTTAAAATCTCAAATTCAGTGTTGCTCAGGAATTTTCATGTGTAACCGACTTCTATACACACTGCAGGCTTGTAATGAACTGAGCCAGACATGGCTGGAGTCAGGTAAAAATTATTCTCTTGAAGGTGATAAAACCCTGGGATTTTTTTCATCTTTGACAAAAAGACAAAATGCTCAGAATTGGCTTCACCATCTTTATCAATGTGTGCAGAATAGTAATATGAAAATAATCTGTGAATCTATGTTAATCTGAGAACTAGAAATAGACATGCTTCTGTTTGACATTCCACAATGTAATAAAGTTGTCATTGATGGATTTTTCTTCAGCTATGAAAGTATCTAAACCTTGATAAGTGGATGCATACATTGTACATTTGGCTGGGTGTGTGTGCGTGTGTGTGCATGATGCATTGGCCAATTCAACATCAATATCAATATCAATATAAATATCAACAACACCTTTATCCCAAACTAATTGGAGTCGGTGGTAGATTAACCCAAATGAAAGATACTGTTAGAATATTAGATATGATATGATTAGATATGATTAGATATGATTGGATTCTGTCTTATCCGTAAATAGTCTGACTGTATTCTGACTGTATTAGGATTAGGTTTGGGCCTTACACTTAAGCCCATTAGGGTCTCTATATATTGTAACTCCCTGACACAGATCAATACACAACGTATTCTTTTACATTTAACTTGGTATCAGAGCTATTTCGTTCTGGGAACCCTCGCTTCCGCTTAGAAATCTTGTTCTTCACTTTAAAACCTAAGCCCACTGCTTAGGATTCATCTTTTCTTTGCCGTGCGTCCTTCCAGCAAGACATCAAGGACTGTAAGTCCTCTCCAGGCATCTTCTGCACGTGTCCACATCCCCAAACAGTCACCGGAGCCACCATCAGCCACCGTCAGCCACTGTTCAGGCTGCCGGAGTACTTTTCCGGCGAGTTTTCAGTCTGGAACGAACGCGAACAGAACCCTCTCCTCCCGGCGACCTGCTCTGTGGAAGTCCGGCCACCATCGGAGTTGTCACGCGCTCTCACGCGCCTCCAGTCTTCTCTGCGCGTGGGCTTCACGCGCCACTTTCTGCCGGCGCGTGAGCACTATTCCGGCGGCTTTTTCTGGCCGGTCTTGGACAGAGAAGCTCGTCTTTTCCTCCTCTTTCTGGATCTGTGGTTGGTTCTTTGTAGGTCTGACTTTTTGTGCGCACCTCTTCTTGATTGGTGATCAGGTTCGTTTGTCTTTATTCGGTTTGTATCTTTGTGATTTAATACTATGGCAGCAAACCCTCCAATTCATTCGGAGGTCAAGTCTCCATCTCTTCCTGTGAGAAATTCTCCCAATATCATCTCTACCAATATTGGGTCCATTACCTCTTCAAAATTGAAGGGATCTGTTAATTACAAGAACTGGGCCACCTATGTTCGAGTTTGGTTCTTTGGACAAGGATATGGGAACCATCTCACAACTAAGTCTACTGATGTCCCTAAGGAGGACAAGTCTGATTGGGAAAAGATTGACAACCAGCTTCTGAGTATCCTCTGGCAATCCATTGATCCGATCGTCTTGGATATCTTTTATTCCTTTCAAACTTGCACTGAAGTATGGGAGGAAGCAAAAAACCTCTACACTAATGATGTTCAGCAACTCTATTTCATCATCTCCCAGTTTATGGAATTGAGCAAATCATCCGACATTCAGATGGAGACATATATTGGCAAGAGTCGCTCTTTGATGCAGGCATATTTGGATATGCTGCCTTACCCTACTGATGCTACTGCATATCGGAAACAGGTGGAACGTCTCTTTATGGTTGCCACACTTTCTGGCCTTCCCGAAGAATATGATAATGTCCGTGATACTATCTTGACTAGTGGGGAGCCTGATCTATCCATGACGTATCAGCGTCTTCTGAATTTGAATAAGAAATCTGCTCCTGCATCGTCTTCTGCTGTTGATTCTACTGCTCTAGTTTCCCGTACTGATTTTCGCGGGAATATTGGAGGTGGACGTGGTCGTGGTAGAGGCCCAGGAGGCCGTGGTAGAGGCCCAGGAGGTCCAGTCGGACGTGGTTAGCGACCTCGTTGTCATTACTGTCAGCAACTTGGTCATTATGAGGAACACTGCTACACAAAGTGTCCTCACATGCGACCTTCTTTTGCTGCTAATATAGCTCAATCGGATACTGCTTCAAATGGTACAGTCTCTCTCTCCTCTGAAGAATATGTAGCATTCCAGGCCCTTCTCAGGAAGTCCTCTCCTCAATCTCAGGCCTCCGCTTCAGAAACTGGTAATCCTGTTGCTTGTGTTTCTCATTCTGCATCACTTGGTCCTTGGATATTTGACTCAGGTGCTACTGATCACCTCTGTGGTAATAAGGAACTCTTTTCTTCCCTTACATATTCTGAAAATTTACCCTCTTTTATTCTTGCTGATGGAACTAAGGCCCCCGTTCATGGGATTGGACAAATCTGTCCAACCTCCTCATTGACCTTGACATTTGTCTATTACATTCCTCACATCCCTTATAACTTAATATCTGTTAGTAAATTGATCAATTCTCTTAATTGTATTGTCACATTCTCAAACCAATCTGTTTCTGTGCAGGACCCGGGTACGGGGAAAATGATTGGAGTGGGCCGTGAGTCACGGGGTCTGTTCTACCTTGATGTGCCGAGTCCTTCAGTTGCTTGTTCTCTCACAGAATCTCCACAACTCATACAGTCGTCTTGGGCATCCTAGTCTTGCGAAATTGCAGAAGATGGTTCCTCTTTTATCCGGTCTTCAAACTTTAGATTGTCAGTCATGTCAGCAAGGAAAGCACATCCGCTCCTCCTTTGCTAATCGTGTCAATAAGCGAGCTGATGCTCCTTTTTCAATTATTCATTCAGATGTTTGGGGTCCTAGTCGAAGTGTGTCTGTTTTAGGGTTTCGGTATTTTGTTACCTTTATTGATGATTTCTCCCGTTGTACTTGGATTTATTTAATGAAAAACCGTTCTGAGTTGTTTTCTATTTATCAAAGGTTTTCTGCTGAAATTCATACTCAATTTGGTGCTTCTATTCGTATTTTACGTAGTGATAATGCTAAGGAATATGTTTCTGTTGACTTTTCTCATTTCCTAGCCACACAGGGTACTTTACACCAAACCACTTGTCCTCACACTCCACAACAAAATGGAGTAGCTGAACGTAAGAATAGACATCTCATTGAGATTGCCAGGACTCTTCTTATTCACATGCATGTTCCTCTTCACTTCTGGGCTGATGCAGTCCTTGCTTCTTGCTTTCTCATCAACCGCATGCCTTCATCTGTGCTTAATAATGATATTCCTCATAACTTATTGTTTCCGGATGTTGCTCTCTTTCCTCTATCCCCACATGTTTTTGGTTGTACCTGTTTTGTTCATGATCTCACTCCTGGTAAGGATAAGTTAACATCCAAAGCCTTTAAATGCATTTTTCTGGGTTATTCTCGTCTTCAAAAGGGTTATCGCTGTTACTCTCCTGATCTCAAGCGTTACTTAGTTTCCGCTGATGTCACCTTTCTTGATCAACAACCCTTTAATTCTATCCCATCTCCATTGTCACAGGTTGATCATGTTCTTCCTGTTCCTTTTCTTGACTTGTCTTTGCCAGATGCAGGTGCTTCTACTCCAGATAAGCAATCACCTATTGCTCCAGTACCTGAGAACCGTCCACTTCTCACTTATCAGCGTCGTAACACAGTACCTCCAGTCGACTCGACCCCTGCTGACTCATTGCCCCCTGCAGTTGATTCTTCCCCTCCGGATCCTTCACCAGAGGCTCTTCCCATTGCTCAAAGAAAAGGTACACGTACTACTCGTAACCCTTATCCTCTTTATACCTTCTTGAGCTATGATCGTCTTTCTCCTCCTCATTTCACCTTTGTTTCTAGTCTTTCTTCTGTTTCTATTCCTAAGACCACAGGTGAAGCACTTTGCCATCCAGGATGGCGCCAAGCGATGCTTGATGAGATGACCGCACTTCATACCAATGGCACTTGGGACCTTGTTTCTGCTCCTCCAGAGAAGTCTATAGTTGGTTGTCGCTGGGTGTTTACTGTGAAAGTTGGACCTGATGGCCATGTTGATCGTCTCAAGGCACGCCTAGTTGCCAAGGGTTTTACTCAAATATTTGGTCTTGATTATAGCGATACATTCTCTCCAGTCGCTAAGATGGCGTCCGTCCGCCTATTTCTTGCCCTTGCTGCTGTTCGTCACTGGCCACTCCTTCAACTTGACATCAAAAATGCCTTTCTTCATGGTGATTTACAAGAAGAAGTTTACATGGAGCAACCACCTGGTTTTGTTGCTCAGGGGGAGTCTGGGAAGGTATGTCGTCTTCGAAAATCCTTATATGGTCTCAAGCAGTCTCCTCGAGCATGGTTCAGTCGCTTTAGTTCTGCTGTACAGGCGTTTGGCCTAATTCGCAGTAAAGTTGACCATTCTGTATTCTATAGGATTACATCTCCTAACAAGTGCATCTATTTGTTAGTCTATGTTGATGACATCATCATCACCGGAAGTGATCAAGACGGAATCCGTCAGTTAAAACAACATTTATTCAGTGCATTTCAAACAAAGGACCTTGGGAAGCTGCGTTACTTCTTGGGAATTGAGGTGGCGCAATCTAGACAGGGCATTTCTATCTGTCAAAGGAAGTATGCCTTGGATATCCTAGAAGAGACTGGTATGTTGGGGTGTAAACCAGTTGATACACCCATGGATCCTAATGTTAAGTTATTGCCCAGACAAGGGGAGCCGTTATCTGATCCTGGACGTTATCGAAGGCTGATTGGGAAGCTCAATTATCTTACTGTGACTAGGCCAGATATTTCTTTCGCTGTCAGTACGGCTAGTCAGTTCCTTGATTCCCCTTGTGATTCACATTGGGATGCTGCTGTGAGGATCCTCCGATACATCAAAGGAGCACCAGGAAAAGGTTTGTTGTATTCGGATCAGGGAAATACAGAAATTTGTGGTTACTCAGATGCCGATTGGGCAGGATCACCCTCGGACAGACGCTCTACTTCTGGTTATTGTGTCTTCTTCGGAGGAAACTTAATCTCATGGAAAAGCAAGAAACAACCTGTTGTTTCCCGATCTAGTGCAGAAGCTGAGTATCGTGCAATGGCAAATACTACCTGTGAGTTGATCTGGTTAAAGCAGTTGATTCAGGAGCTTCATCTTTGTGAACAGAAACAACCCATGACACTCATCTGTGATAATCAAGCTGCGCTACATATATCCTCTAATCCTGTTTTTCATGAGAGGACCAAACATATAGAGATTGATTGTCACTTCATTCGGGAAAAGATTCAGTCAGGAGAAATCAAGACAGCTTTTGTCAACTCGTCTAATCAACTAGCAGATGTTTTCACTAAAGCTCTTAGAGGTCCTCGGGTTGAATACATTTGTAACAAGCTTGGTGCTCATAATATATACGCACCAGCTTGAGGGGGAGTGTTAAAATATTAGATATGATATGATTAGATATGATTAGATATGATTGGATTCTGTCTTATCCGTAAATAGTCTGAATGTATTCTGACTGTATTAGGATTAGGTTTGGGCCTTACACTTAAGCCCATTAGGGTCTCTATATATTGTAACTCCCTGACACAGATCAATACACAACGTATTCTTTTACATTTAACTGATACGAAGAGATTGAAAAAAGATAAAATGAAATTTAAGTGTATATATATATAAAGAGGCAAACAATTAAAAGGAAAAGTATATTAAGGTAAACTAAAGATAGAGATATATAGAGGGAAAAAAAAGAGAATAAGAAAGTAAGACAAAAAATAAAATAATTTATATATATATATATATATATATATATATATATATATATATATATAAACATAAAAGTAAAAATAAGTAAATAAATAAATAAGTAAGAAGGGGAAAAAAATGGGGAAGGGAAAAAGAGATAAAGGAAAAGAAGGGGAAAATAAGGAGGAGGAGATGAAGAGGAAAAGGACTAAAAAGGATAATCTAGAACATAGGAATAACAACGGGTTCTAACCCTCCACTATTCTTATAACTTTTTTTCATTCCGTCCTAAGACACACTGTCCGCCAATCTATATCTCACTCTATCAAGTCTTCTTTAACTACCTTCCCCCAAGTAAGTTTTGGTCTACTCTACCTCTCTTTGTGTCGAGCTCTTGGTAACAAACTTTTGTTCTTACGGGCGCATTCAGAGGCCTTCTCATTACGTGTCCAAACCACCTCAATCTATGTTCTCTAATCTTTTCAGCCACCGGTACTACCCCTACCTCTCATCGAATATCTTCATTTGTTATCTTATTCATTCCCGTATAACCACATATCCATCTTAACATCCTCATTTCTGCTACTCCCATTTTATGCTCATGTTGCCTATATGTTGACCAACATTCAGCTCCATATAACATTGCAGGCCATACTGTTGTTTTATAAAATTTTCCTTTTAGCTTAAAGAGAATTTTGCGGTCACACAAAACTCAGATGCACTACGCCATTTCATCCACCCTGCTCTGATTCTATGATTTACATCCTCATAAATCTCTCCATTTTTTTGTAAACTGGATCCCAGGTATCTAAAAACATCTTTCTTGAGTACCTTTTGACCAAGTAGATGCACGAGATCTTGATCTACATTTCTTACCAGAGAAAACTCACACTTCATATACTCATTTTTGCTCCGGCTTAACGTGAATCATTTAGATTCCAACGTGCTTATACACAATTCAAGTTTTCTATTAGAACTATCTTTTGTCTCATCAATAAGTACAAGATCATATGCAAAAAGCATACACCATGGAACTTCCTATTGAATATCTTTTGTTAGTTCATCCATAACTAAGGCAAAGAGATAAGGACTTAGAGTCGAACCTTGGTGTACACCTACCGTGATAGGAAAATAACTTAATGTTTCATCATAATTTCACACATGTAGTAGCCCGACCATACATATCCTTGATTGCATCTACATACTTCGATGGTACTTTTTTCTTCTCGAGAACCCACAATAAAACATTTCTTGAGCTATCGTATGTTTTCTCAAGATCTACGGACACCATATGTATGTCCTTCTTCTTTTCTCAATATCTTTCCATTAATTGTTGCTTCAAGAAAATTGCTTCCATGGTACATTATCCTGGCATAAATCCAAATTGATTTACAGAAACCTTGGTCTCTCTCCTCGAGCGATGTTCAATAGCTCTCTCTCACAACTTCATAGTATGGCTCATTAGCTTAATGTCTCTATAGTTAGAACAATTCTGAATATCTCCCTTGTTTTTGTAAATAGGCACAAACATACTTTTCCTCCATGCATCAGACATCTTATTTGTCTGAAGAATTTTATTGAAAGAATTGGTCAACCATTATATTGCCACATCCCTCAGGCCTCTCCAATTTCAATAGGGACACCATCGGGTCTTAAGGCTTTATTAATCTTCATCCTCTTTAAAGCCTCCTTAACTTCATGAGTATTGATTCTGTGCACAAATCTTCTATTCAAATTATCATAAGCATCCTCCAAGTCCACCTCGCTTTTATCACCATCCCCATTAAAAAGCTTGTTAAAGTAGTTCATCCATATTTCATTTACATCTTTCTCTCTTACTAAAAGTTTTTGATTTTCATCCTTGATGCATCTAACTTGGGTGAGGTCTTTACGTTTCTTATCCCTCATTTTTGCAAGTTTATATATACCTTTTTCACCATCCTTGCTCCCAAGATTTTTATACAAATCTGTGAAAACCTTGCCTCTAGTTTCTCGCATTGCTTTCTTTGCATTTTTCTCGCCAATCTAAACTTTTGCTAGTTCTCATCATTGGGACTTTTATGCAAAGATCTAAAGCATTCCTTCTTCTGTTTAATTGCCTCTTGCAACTCTCCATTCCACCACCATGTTTCCTTTGTATAAGATCAATTTCATTTACTTTCTCCCAGCACCCTTCTTCCAACATTTTGGATACATAATATTAAAATTCATTATGGTAATTTTGCATTGTGTGGAAACTCATACATAATATAAAAATTTGATCAGGTGTTTCTGAGGATGCTGTTTCTGGTCATATTCAGTTACTTATTCCTGGTGAAACTGCCTGTTTTGCATGTGCACCTCCTCTGGTAAGTATGTTCTTTATTTGAAATTGGGTATTATTCACAATTGGCCATAAAGTGCTTTAAAGGATTGAGTTTAATTAACCTAGTGATATGTGAAGTTCTAGAAGCTCATCCATGTGTGGACTATGTTATCGTTTTTTAAATAGCAGACTATGCAACTAAATTTGTTGATAAATACATACTACCAATCCAGCTTATGGAAAATGGGAAACTTTTATTCAGTATGTAAGGATACAATTGTGCGTTCCTCTTAGGTTGTAGCATCTGGGATAGATGAACGCACACTTAAGCGTGAAGGGGTTTGTGCTGCATCTTTACCAACCACCATGGTAAAATTCTATATCTCTTATATTGACTGCTTTTCTTTTTTATAGTTAAAATTTAAATAAATGGTTCAGAAACTTCTCATCTTATTATACTTGAATGTGGTGGTTTATAGTATTATACACATAAAAAAAAAGTTCTGTTTAAGTGAATATTTGCATGACATATCCTACTATTTTTATTATCTTATTTGTTATCATTTTATTGTTTAGTATGTGTAGCACACTTTATTTTTTGTTATTTATTTGGCATTAGAAAATCTTATTTCACTTTTCAGGGGGTTGTTGCTGGGCTTCTAGTCCAAAATACACTAAAATTCTTGTTAGGTTTTGGTCAAGTCTCTCCGTATTTGGTAAGTACTGCACTGTTGCCCCAATCTCTATTCTCTATTTCTTTGAGTTGTTGCAAACTTTCCCTTTTTTTAAAAAATAAAAATAAATAAATAGAGAAATCTATTCTTCAAAGAGGGATCTGGTCGGGCCATTATGAAGAACATTTTGTCATTCTTAAGAATACAATATAGCCTTATGCTGATATCCTATTTTTATTTTTATTTTTCGTATGTAGGGATATAACTCTCTTAAGGATTTTTTCCCAACTATGCAAATGAAGCCAAACCCTCAATGTTCAAATATAGCTTGCTTAAAAAGACAGGTAAGGAATTTTCAGTCAAGGCTTGTTGGAGAATTTGATTTTGTTAATAGTCATATATCATTCTGCCTGACTATTGAAGCATAAATGTTATGCAGGAAGAGTATATTCTTGCAAAGCCGGCAAGAGATGCTGCAGCAAAAACAAAAATGGAAGCTGAAGCACTATCAATTGATGAAGGCCCACTTCACGATGATAATGAATGGAATATAAGGTGCTTAATGATTTTTCATAGGATTCATGTTCTTTTTATTTACATGTTTATAGATAGGAGAAGATGAGAGATGCTTTATCAGTCAGAATTGATTTTTATTGTGGATGTACTGAATGTAATCATTAATGCGATGACCATGTGATATCAAAGATTTCTGATTCCTTCTTGGAATTTTATCCTTCACATTTAGTGATGATGTCCTTGTATTGAATTTTCAGTGTTGTTGATGATTGTGAGTTGGATGGTCGTGATACCAGAAGTTCAGGTATTTACTTGGTATATTCTAAAGTTCTTGTTGATAAGCTCAATGCGATTGTCCTTTCCTACAAGTGAACTGAAGTGCTGGATGTCTTTGCGGATTCATGATACTGATTATAAAGCTGCTGATGTTGGTTTCCTTGTTTGTTTTGAGCCATGTGGGAAATTCTGTTTCCAGCTTCATCACGAAAATGTTTTCATGCAAATGCGCCTTTTGTCTTGCACCTTTATTGCATGAGCAAAAAGTACTGTCAACTATGCATCTGTTTTTTTTTTTTTTTTTTTTTAAATGACAATATTGGTTGGAAAAGCATTTACTTTTCTTGCTGAAGGGTTATAGATTTGTTTCAATTCTATTGTTCGTTTGCAATTAGTATTTAAATTAGTAACCTGCTCCCCCCAAAATCTATTACAGATGTCCTGCCTGAAGGTCTTACTCATGAGCTTCCCAGTGCGGATGAATTTCAGAACCTAGCTACTCCTGAAGCTCCAATCAGTGACAATGATGACCTTGACAATCTCCGAAGGCAACTTGAAGCCATTAATTCTGCGTAGTGTAGGCTATAGTTTTTTCTAGTTTAAACCCTTTTTGGGTTTTAATTGTTCAGGCAAGCTGGTTTGACTTAAAAATTGAGATTAATCTCTTTCGCTTGACAATTTTGCTAATTTTGTTTAGTTTGTTGCTTTGAATTATATATCATGTATCATTCAGAATGCTGTTCATATACATCCCATCGGGAGAACTTTTGTAGCACGAGAGTTGCTCAATGTGTTAAAATTATTTGGGCATAAATACACTTTACAAATGTTTAAAATTATTCACTTGAAGCTTGTTGAATAGCATTTCTGCTTCTTCGATTTTCGTGAGTTGAGGATTGCAGTCAAAGCATCTACGGTGTGAGACATCCTTAACAATAATAATAAACAATCAAACTTCCTATTGTTTGTTCAAATTTTATTTTGTATCAATGAAACGTGCAATAGGATACCGATTTAGTTGATATCTATTTTGTCTTATAAGGTAGTGCCAATACGATCAAGGAAGTAATACAGTTTTGGAAAGTGGTAGAAGGGTTTGGTTGTGTATGATGCATGTGAAAGTTTGGGAGGTTGGAAATACACTAATTATTTTTCCCCGTTTTAAAGAAAAAAATTACACTTTGTTTCCTTCCTAAATTATATATTAATATGTTCCTATTTAACCAGTTGATTGATACTTACTCGAGTAAGTGAGTTTCGGAGTAAAAGATTAGAGTAAGTATCGAGCAAGGAGCTGCATTTTAAAATCCCTCGCCTCTCTTCCTCTTTGTCCCATAATCCTAAAACTAACTCCCAACCTCAGAAAAAAAAACCCCAAAATGATTGTCAATGGTGCTCTCCATCATGAATCTTTGATTTCCATATAGTTTTGTGGCTAATTTTGTTTTTTTTTTCTTCGAATTTCCGAAATCTGAAACCCTAACTCGAAATCTAAATTAGTATATTTTTTCTTTTTTGTTTGATTTTTTTTTTACTCAATTTGGTTTGTTTTTGCAACTTTCTTTTGTTATTGGTCACTGAATATTAATTTTATTATATTGTTGATAGACGTCCAAGTAAGTCACCCGCTTCAGAGAGATGTACCAAGAACCGCCATGATGTGCCTTCATCGTCTAGGTCGATTGATCCTGACCCTATAGATATGCCATACAGGTATTTGTCCCAGAATGATAAGACCAAGACAAATCGATTCGTACTAAAGTATATTCCTCAAAGTATAATGGAAACGAAATCTTTGGATTCGACATTTTTCATGACAGAGGACTTCAATATTGTTGTTGTTCTTGACCACATACACTTGAGAGTGTTTGTGGTGATATCTTGCTCGTACTTAAAGGTGAGGGTCTTAGGCCAAAATATCCGTTACTTTGATGGAGGCCTCACATCCATCGTCTGCGACATTGAGATTATGATGACTTCTGAGATGTGGACCGAGTTGCTAGGTTATGATTTTGATGTTGTTAAGAATGTTGTGCCTTATGATGGGGAGCACCATACTTCCACTGAGGGTTACAGGCAGAGGCGAAGGGAGGGGAGGCTAGGGGTTAGCGACCCCCCCCCTCGAATTTGATGAAATTTTTAACAATACATAGAATGAGTTTTTAAAACGTTCTGGTGGTGGTTATGGAGGTGAATATTCGAGAAGTGGGTATGGGAATGATGAAGATCGTTCTGGTGGAGGGTATGGTAAGGATGGACGTGATGGTCGCTCTGGAGGTGGATATGGCTATGGAGACTAGAACATTGAAGGCTTCTTCTAAAAGCACTGATTTTAGTAAATATATATTATGATAAGGGCTATGTATGTATAGTCCGTAGATACTAATAATTATGCGTAACCGTGCAGTTTTTTGTTTTGGTTGAAGACTCTGGTGGTGGCTGTGTGTGTATATGCTGTCACATTTGAGTTTTAAGCTTTTTGTATTTTGTATAATAGTTTTCTACTATCCTTTCTTTGTTTGTTGCTTCGTACTTAGCAACATTAATTCTACCATGGCAATATGCCTGTGTATTTCACCTTGTAATAAAATAAACCACAGGGTTATTGTATATCTTGTTAAGGTTGTTTTACTCTCTCTTTTTTGTCAATTATGTGGTGTGTGAGGGTGGTCATTGTGTGTGTTTTCTTTTGTCCTAGCCCTGCTACTTAACAAGAATATATAGTACTAAAAATTATATTTCTTATTTTTTTTAAAACATAATTTCAATCATTTTTTTGGATACAAGTGGAAAGTGAACACATAATCTAACCTACCAAAATCCCTCACTAGATCAATTCTAATGGCTACTATAGATTTGGTGTTTTATTCAATAAACTTTTCATTTCTTGGATGAAAAATTGAGTGGACAAAATCTAGATTTGGTGGTATTAAATTTCTGAATGTTTATTACATGTTGCTATAAAAAAAAAATTCGCCCCCCCTAATTAACAATCCTAGCTCTGCCTTTGGATATAGGCGTGCTGACATTGTGCCTAAGGTAAAGAGGCATGATGTGAAGCTTGCACAATTGATATGAATCTAAAGAGAAGTGGGTGGATTGGATCAACTAGGAATGTAATTTATGCCCAAAATTCAGTCTCCAACATGTCCTATCATTAAATGATCATATATCACGCTACACATCTCGAAATTGAGCGATTCTAAAACAAGGTGAAAGATTGCATTCTAAAATGCAAAATAGGCTCAAGAATCACCGAAAAAGGCTAGGTATATCGTGTGATATAGTCTAAGATAGTTGAGAAAAAAATTGAAGATTTAGGGGTTAAGGTTTGACTCTGATGAACTTTATGAATGAAATTAAGTAAGAAACCAGAATCGGAAGGCGCCACAATTCAAGGATTGATAAGCCTATGAACGCTATAAGGATAAGTACTGTTATGGAATATTATCCATATCCTAACTACCTACCCAAGAATCCATTAAAGGATAATGATCCAATTATCCTAACAATATAAAACAGTAAGGCTGCTTAGGATAAAGCCCTTATCCAAACAGAAAGGAAGTTGAATCCTACTACAACTGGGAGATCTATACAAGCCCAAGAGGTAATCCTTATAAATAAGAGGTTGAAGACCCCAGGTATACACTTTTGACCTATTTACTATTATTGCCAACACTGTGCACACACCCACGTCTTGGCTATAAGTCCATTGCTTGTGCGCAGTGATTGGAGTGTTGGCAATAAGCCAATCTAGATACCTATCTCTAGGGTATTTCTGAGCGAATACCATACGGTATAGCAATATGGTCTTTTAGGACCTAACATTGGTGCTGTCTGTGGGAACGATAAATTTCGATTCCTATTCCACGATGACAAACACTCGTGCAACATCTAGCAACGCTCAACCCCAACCACCGTCGCATCAGTCCGCCCTAGGGCATCTACAAGAGATGTCCAATCCGGTCTTGGTGGAGGTGCAGGTCAGAGAGGTCGGTCCTGAGCAACCACACTTCGTGACCCGAACAACCCAGCGACGGAGTTCGAACGTCAGCCACCGCAGAATGAACAACCCAGAGCTGACGATCACATAGCTAACACTGCCTTGAATGCAATCCTTCAAAGGATGCAGGAGATGGAGAATAGGTTCTTGGCTCAACAGAGGTTGGATGCTCAAAGAATGGAGGCACTGGAAGCCGAGCTACGGAACCAGAATATTGAAGGCCGAGCTGGAAGAGAAGGTCGACCTACCACTGAAGGTAGACCCGAAGCTGAGGGGCAAGAACGTCGGAATGCGACAACTGAACAGGTTCGAGGCGTTCACAATGAGAACAAGCATGAAAACAGAGGTCAGGGCAACGACTAAGGAGATAACTATCTCCATGACGAAGAGGCTAATGACAGTCTATTCACCCAGAGGCTCATAAACTTGGCTATTCCGCCAAGGTTCAAAAGTGCCAAAATACCTCCTTATGACGGAAGTCAGGACCCAGACGCCCACTTGGAGGCGTTCAAGACAGAGATGTTGTTCAATGGGATAACTGGACCTATTAAGGCCAGAATCTTTGCAACGACCTTAACAGGTTAGGCAATGGCGCGGATAACCAGGTTGCCCAGAAACTCCATTGATTCATTTGAGGATCTGGCTCGTACTTTTCGCCTGAACTTCGCCACCAGTAAAGCACATCATATGCCAGCCTATGCTCTAGGAAGAATCCGGCAAATGGAGAACGAATCATTGCAAAAATACCTTGATCGCTTCAAGGAATCCGCCCTTAAGGTACCAAATTTAACTGAACCATGTCATTTGCATATGATTATTTCTGGTCTGGATGGCGAATCTCCACTCGCCAAATCCATATACAAGAACCCGGTCAACGACCTGGAGGAGTTTCGATGGAGGTCAGATAAGTATATCGACATCTAAGACATGCAGAGAGCCTAGACGTCTAAGACATGCAGAGAGCCTATGGCAAATCTAGAGGTCAAAGCCCAAATCGCCAAAGTCCAAGCAAAAGGAACAAGGATAGAGATCGGCAGGGGTCAAAGAAGACATCCGACTCTCACAATAAGAGGTCAGATGAACGTTCCCCAAGAACTAAGTTTGACAGTTATGCTCCATTAAACATGTCCAGATCTTAGATATGGAAAGAGGTGGCTCAAATCGAGATGCGTAATGTTGAAAGGCCTCGACCCATTAGAAACAAGGGCGGGTTGGACAGGAATAAATATTGCGCATTTCATGATCAGAATGGTCATACAACGGATGACTGCTGGGATCTCCGATATGCTATTGAAAAACACATTAGAGAAGGGAAGCTTAAGCAATACCTCATCCGAACTCAGGGCAAGAAAAATAGCAAGCGAATGCAGAGGAGCCGGAGCAGAAGCCCTAGCCCGAAGAGGGATGACAGGAAAGATCGAGGACAAGACCATCCCAATAAAGGTAAGAAGGTCGAAGACAAGGATGAGGAGTACCAAGAAGCCGACTTCGAATGCAATGTCATAAGTGGAGCCTTGGGAGGTCATGTCAGTCAAAGACAGACCTGCCTTCAAAGAAAAGGCCAGTAAGCCTGGCCTCCCCAAGTTATTTTTTACAAAAAAAGATCTACAAAAGGTCATTCCTGGTCACACTGATGGCTTAGTGATTACTGGAATGCTAGTTAATTGACGGGTTAAGAAGATTTTCATTGACCCCTAAAAAATTAGATATCCATTTTTTTTTTGTCTTAAATCATTTTTATATTTTCTTTCAACCCTAACTTCAATATTCTGATTTCTGAATTATGAGCACATGAACCTGAGCTCCTAAGCTGAGTTCTCTCTCCTCTTTGATTTCCATAAACCTAGCTTTGGGATTGATCTTATTACATACTGCATTATCTCTCTCTTCTTTCATCCAAATCTCTTCTTTGATTTCGCCACCCACTCGCGACTCACGATTCCGAAGCGATTCCTCTTCTCCTGCGACCACCGCTGGCGTCCCTTTCTCCACCGGCATCCTTCCGGAACGGGTTCGTCCACTTCGATCTATATCGTCTTCCTTCAAGGTTTCTTTCTTCTTTTTATCTTCTGTCTACTATATTAACTCAGATATATGGAGTAGTGTAAGAAATTTATTACATAACTCATTGGATGTGTAAAATATAATTTGCAAAATTATGAATTTTGTTAGTATACAAATTGTCTTATCATCACTGTTCCAAGGAAATGAAAATATAGTTTCTTATCATTTTGTTAGTATTTTTTTTTTTTTTTTGGTGCTTTATTTCTTAACTGTACAAAGGTTTTTTTTTTTATTGTCGAACAAATAGTTCTACTTCAATTGTCGAATTTCTGTTGAAATACAATCTGTGTGATATCTGTCTTATTCTCATTTAGATGATTTCATTTTTCCCCCTTGCAGTATCTGTTTGATTCAATAAAATTTATTACGGTCTTACCTTGTGGGCTTACTATACATTTAGAGTGTGTTCAAGAGATGATAAAACATCATAGGTAGGACATTTATCTATCTCCAATGCAGCCTGAAAATGCATCCATAACCTTCCCTGAAAATGCAGTGCCTGTAAATAATGTACCATGGATTTCCTGATGTTATTTTATTTCTTGTTTATCTCTTTCAAGTGCATGGATTCTCATTTAAAGGGGGCGAATTGGAGCAGTGGTAAAACTATTCTTTCATGACTGAAAGGTCATGGTTTCGAATCTAGGAAACAGCTTTTTTGCAATTATGCAAAGGTAAGGCTGCGTAGAAGGATTGCCTTCACCCCACACTCTCGTTTTTTTTGGTTTTTTTTTTTTTATATATCTTTCAAGTCAAGTGCATGGATTTTCTAGCTCGTACTATAAAAAATAAAATGTTTTAAATAAAATAAAATAAAATAAGGTTAAGATCAAATATAACCAGTTTAAATGTTCGTTGCAAGTTGAAAAGTATATGAACAATTCAAACCAAATAAAGTGTTTGTCTTGCAAGTTGTTCCAATTTTAAGCCAATTGTATATTTCGAGGACATTGAGTAATTATATTCATATGAAAAATAAAATAAAATAAAATTTGAAGTGAGTTTGTATTTAAAATAAATAAATAAAGGTATATTTTATTTTATTTTGACAAAAATAAAACATCTAATTAAAACCCGTTTTGTTATAGCTATAAAATAGGTTTTGAACTTGATAACAAGTTTATGGTTCATAATCGGTTTTGGAACCGGTTTCAAACTAGTTTGAAAAAAAATAAAAAAACCGGTTCAAAAAAGAAAATTAGTTCGGTTTGAAAATCAAACCAATTAAAACCGGTTCAATTTAGTTTTTGTTAAGAATCCAACCGAACCGAACCGCTCATGCACGTCCTTACAATTAACAACTTTTCCCTATTTTCTTCGGGACAGGTGAACCCTAATACCAAATATTCCAAGATTTATCATTCACTCCGTCCCACTCCCTCGCATTCACGTGTTCACTTTGCTCGTTCAATGCCTCGCAGATTCGAAGCTTCTTGCAGTGCTCGACCTTGTTAGTGATTGATTTTCTAATTTGTCATCCACTTCATCACAAGGTAATAGTTTAGTTTTGCAGTGCTCCGTCCTCATACTTTGAATCTATCTTTTCTAGTTTTCAGTTTCGATTGGTTGTTGCTGTGTGCAGTGGCGGACGCAGGAATTTTAATAAGAGGGGGCGAAAATAAAAAATATTATATCATAAATAAAAGTACTTAAAATACAATACAAATTTAATATACAAAAAATCGAAAAAAAAAATCTATTACAGAACTTAATATCATTTCACTTGACTCTTGCTTTACGTGTTTTCATATTGTTAAACTCATCTATAATTAAATCCGTACTAAAACTCAAAACAATTTCTTTTTCAATGCATGTAATCAAAGAAATATATGGAAAGAGCGAGGTCATCTTCTGTACATTTGTAGTAGGTATATCTGTCATTTAACAGGTGACACTTGGATAAAAAAAATATTTTTCTCTCCTTTCTATACAAACATGACAATTATTTCTCATTTTTTATTGGATAGATGCACTGAGAGAATGGTACAATAGTAGTACTATAGATATTTTCGGTAAGAGCGTGAGCAGAAGCATGGAAAATTGAAGGGAAAAGCATGTACAACACAATAGTTTCATCATCACATTTTTTTACATATATTATATAAATTTTTTTTCCAAATTTAAGGGGGGCGAGGGCCCACCCTAACCCCCTACTCCGTCCGCCCCTGGCTGTGTGTTTCTCTATTTTTAACTGGATTCATTGTGTTATGTGTTTGGTTATCCTACTAGGGCGATCATTGTTTGGCTAGACATGCTGTTTTGGCGAGGATTGTGAGAGTAAGCAGAGAGCAAGAGAGCTTTTCATATCTAAGGATTAAAAAAGCATACCAAGAGGAATAAAGCGAAATATCTCTTTAATCTCCTTGGATTTGAGGTTGAACTTCTCATTCTTGTTTTCCTAAAATTTTTTAGCCATTGTGGTTTACTTACGCTGGAATCAGTTGTTAGGTTGATTTGATTTAATGTAGATACTGAATGTGTTTGATGTCATTTGGGAGAAATTAAGATTCAAAGAGCTGATTTATAAATGACCAAAAATGCTTTTATATGCAACTGTAGAATTTATCAGTTCACATATACGGAAAGAAGATTTACCTATTACTACGTAGTGTTGGCTAATCGGTAGAGTTCATAGTAATGGGAGATCTACAATCAAATGGGTTAAGCCACAATTATATATATATATATATATATATATGGGAAAATTTGTATTCTTTTAAAGGATATGAAGTTGTATCCTTTTAAGAGAGAGAAAGAGATAAATGAGTGAGTTTTTTCTCTCTCTCTCCCCATTATGATATATCTTTTTCTCTCTTAAAAGAACCATGCTTTAAAAGGATGCACACTTTTCCATGATTTATATCTAATGATTCTGATTTATTGGATATTTGAGCCGTTGGATGCAAGCAAATCAATGATCAAGATTTGATATAAGACTTCTTATTCTTACATGAGTATAATAATATCCTACCCATATATATATATATATATATATATATATATATATATATATAAGCATTGATCCTATGCATATCTAATGGCTCTGATTTATTAGATATGTGAGCCTATGCATATCTAATGGCTCTGATTTATTAGATATGTGAGCCGTTACATGTAAGTATATCAATAGTCAAGATTGAGTATAAGATCTCTAGTGCCTTTGAAGGCGTTAAAGATTGTGGCGCCTTTCATGTGATTGGTGCATGTGACATGCTGCTTAATATATATATATATATATATATATTCAAAAGAGAGGCGCCCATGGCATCAACTCCTCTCATGACACTACGTTGGTGAATTTTTCCATTTATATGCATATTAAGGATTATTTTTAAAAAACGGTTACATTGATTAATGTGTAATATACACGCATATGTGTGTATGATACATTGATCGATGTAACTGTTATTTAAAAATTTATAGGTATGCGTATAGGTGACATGGTGTTGTAAGAGATATTAATGCCATGAGCACCTCTCTTTTAAAATAATAATAAAAAATATTGGCATATCATGAGAACCAATCATGTGAGAGGCGCAACAACCAACATAGTTCCAGCATACCACATAGTTCCAGCAACAACCAAAGCTGCAAAAAAGACAGCAGCGATACGGACAAAAGACAACAACGATACAGACGGTTTCAATATTTCCCACATGCAATCCTTTGTATAGACGTTGGGGTGGGTGCACACTACTAAGATGGAAAAGGCCCGCCAATATACCAAATGTCCCAGCTGCAATATGATGAGAGGCTATTCCCCTCGAAACAAATGGATCAAAAACCTCCACACGACATGCGGGATTTATGGATTATACCCTTACGGTTAGTCTGTAAGGGTCGGACACCTATATTCAAGGACCATACAATCCTATTACATGAAATGCACTGAAACCAAAATAAGCCACCCCTGCAAGAAATAAATGAAAGATTTTGGACAAATCCAAAGAAAGTTTTTTGGTACATTCATCACAAAATATTTTTAGATCCCAATAGACCCAATGTCAGATAGCAGCCAATAAGCACAAACTTGAAAACACAATATCTGCTCCGGCCACATTATCGTAACTCCAAATACCCGAATTGGTTATAGCCCCCCTTGTGATATTCCAACCGCCCCAAGCCTGGCTGAGGAAGAATTATGAGGTGTAAAAAAAAAAAGTGGATTCAAAGAGTAGGGCGTACTGTATTTATTTTAATATATCCATCATTTAGGAAAAATTTTGTTTTCTTTTTCTTTTAAAAAAGAAAATCGTAAAGTAAGGTCATTCCATTTCGATAAAATACTCACACCCAAATTCCATAGTTTTGGGTTCGCTAACCCAATCATGATTTTCCTACCCCAAAGGGAAGGATCTTTCCCATTTTGGCCGGTTGTGGGCGAGGAGGGATTCGAACCCCCTACACCGTGGTTCACGTGCTCTAATCCTTTGAGCTATAAGCCCCACCCCATCTTCTTAGCAAACATGCTCTAATTGTTATAGCTAGTGGAGATGAGGTGGGGCCTGGAGTTCAGAGGATTAGAGCATATGGCTACGAACCACGATTTCAGGGGTTTGAATCCCTCGTCGTTCACAACCTAGTTTTGTTATTGTGGTTGTTTTAGAGTTGCTGCTTACCTTTTTTATAGTTCTATGGACCACTCTATGAATCAATGACTTGTTTTATGTCTACTAAGGATTTGCTATTTTTTTTTTGTTATGGAATCTTTCATGCTGGTTAATTGAATATTCCATTGCACTTTTTGCCCATTACATTTTGTTAGAGAGATATAAAATTATTAATGTAGCCTCACCCATTAGCTTAAGCTTTTGGGTGAGGGTCTTTTTAATAATTTATATTATTCTCTAACACACCCTCTCACGCAAGAGCCCTTTGGGCTTGAAGAGTGGATATTATACAGGCCCAATTTTTGATTTATCTGTTTATTTAATTTCACTAGAAAGCGGGGGGCGGTGAGAATCGAACTCGTGACCTCGTGGTCACTGAAGCTCTGATACCATGTAAATGAGTGAGGCTACATTAATAATTTTATATATCTCTATCACTTTTGACCCTAAACAAAGTTCTGTTGCTTGACTCTACTAGTATCAATCCTTTCAACTGATCTGTCAGTTTCTATCTGTTTCTCCCAAGTCTAAAATACGTGTGTTTGAAACATGGAAATCAATGTGATTGATTTAAAATTATTTGCTACTCGCTGCTTATAAGATTGCTGAAGTGCTATATTAAAATCTCAACCTATTTTATGAGCCTTCCTTCCCATAGAAAGTTCGGCTGTGTACAGGGTGGGCTATCGCCAGCCCATTTAAGAGGAGGGCTAAATATATTTGGATTTAGTCGGCTGGCCTTATAGGCTTTTGGCTTTGTGGGTTTTTTGGCCTTGACCCAAGTGGAGTAGGGCTGAGATGAGGGGGAGGCTGCACCGCGACCTACCCTCTATGGGATTTCTTTTGTCTTTTTATTTTCTTTTTTACCATGCATCCATGCATACCAATGAAACCACATTGTAGTTCATGTGAAAAAGTGAGTGGTAAAATTAATTCCCAATGGTATTTCATTTCAGAGAAAAGGTGATCCGCTGTGTGATAATGGGGAAGCAATCTGAGATTGAGAGTGGGAGAGCAAAACCTATAACGGGAACAAGGAAGAAGAAAACTGAGTTTGAGTTCTGCAAGGTCTGCAATATAAATCATGACCAAGGTCTCCGACACAAGTACTTCCCAAACCACAAGAAATCCCTCTCTGCCTTCCTCTCTCGCTTCCAAAACAAACTCTGCGATGCACGCTTCTTTCTGAACACCCCTAGCCCTCTCCGTTCCCAACTTTCTTCTCGCAATCGCTTGTGGTGTGTTTTCTGTGACCAAGATATCCAAGAGCTCTCTAGTTCCTTTGCCTGGTATTAAATTTTGTTTTATGAACTTCAATTTCAAATTGAAGTTAGTCAAGGTTTCCTTTACCTAAACTGTAATTTTTAATTTATATCGTGTTGGTTCTTGTGGTAGTGCTAATGTGATTCGTCACCTAGCAAGTGTTGAACACGTGAAGAATTTGAAGCACTTCTTCTGGAAATATGGTGGTGCCATGGATCAGTTGGACACGTTTAAGGTTTCTGATGATGATTTAGCTAAGGTGCAATATAAATTATAGCAATCTAATTTTGGAGCTTTATGGAAATTAAAACAAAACCTTTGACTTATAATGTAGTTGATCATTAGTTGTTATTTCTTTTCTTTGTGAGTGCAGTGGGAAAAGAGGTGCATGGCCCTAAAACCTGAACCTGTGGTGTCGAGTGGGCAATGTTGCAGAGCAGTGTTTGGAACTTCAAGTGATATCCATAATCAACTCAACAATGGAAATATTGATAGTTTTGATAATGTTTATTCTCATTCTTTAAAATCATATCCTTCAACTGGTGTTTTGCCTTTACAATGCTATACGAATGAGTATCAGGTGTCCTGTTCAGGACAATCTGGAGTCAGCAATACTGGCCTGTTAGATATTGATACCTCTTCTTTACCTTCGGAAGCATGCTCTGGTACAAATCCTTTTGCTTTGCAGGATTTTGCAGGTATGTGTATCCTGTCTATTGGAATTCTCATTTCTTATTCTTTATGTAAAGAACCGATTCAACCCAAAAACGTAAGTTTTTAGGTTGAATTGGTTCTTTATATGGTATCAGAGTCATGGTGTCACGGGTTCAATCCTCATTGCCTCCTATTTAATTAATAATTAATTAAGTCTTGTGGAGTTTCTTAGCACAGGTAGATGAGCCTGTGCATTATCCACCCTTCAAGTCCAATGGGCTCTCGTGTGACAGGGCGTGTTAGAGAATAGTATAAACCATTGATAGACCTTCACTTAAAAGCTTAAGCTAAGGGGTGAGACTATATTAATAGTTTTATATATCTCTTGACACGCCCCCTCACATGAGAGCCCATTGGGTTTGAAGGGTGGATGATGCATCAGGCCCAACCTACCTGTGCTAAGAAATTCCGCAAGAGAAAGTGAGGGGCGGTGAGAATCGAACCCGTCACCGAGGCTTTGATATCATGTAAAGAACCGATTCAACCCAAAAACATAAGCTTTTGGATTGAATTGGTTGTTTACACTTTACAATTACCATCCACATGGGGGATTTGTTAAAATTGGGTCTTATCTTCTTTGTGCTTATATTGTCTCAGTTGAAAGAAGCCATTCCCTCCCTTGTAATGAAAGACAATGGTCAGGTGATGGTTACTCTTTTAATAAAGGGGTGAGTTCGTGTATGTGTCTTTTTTTTTTCCGGTCATAGGCTATAAGTGTTTCACATACTGTTTGAGTTTCAGACTTTCAGCAGTGGTTGGTAACCTCATTGGTTTACAAGATCAATGTACATGAAGTTTCGCCCAATTTTTAAGTTATCTAATTTTCATGTCTTGATGATGAAGTATTATAGTTTGCTTCTTACAATGTATGCTAGTACTTTTTATAATTCCTTTTCTTTTTTTAACATCTTTTCTGTTTTTGCTCTCTTCCTGTGTTGTAGCTGTCTAATTTGTAATTTCAATACTAATAAAAGTATCACATTTTGTATGAATGTACTAGGTGCGTGACAATGGTAGAATGGTAAGCCAAGTGAGCAGCCATAAGGGTATTCATCTATAATTTTGTCAATTTTGTTTTGCTTCCATTCTTATAATACTAAAAAGCTGCAAAGCATATTCCAATTTTATATGTAGTACACATTTGTACATATATGTAAAATATTTAAGATATATGAATGCAGAAAAAAGAAACTAAGACTTTACTATGGTTTTATAGCTCATTCATAGATAGGTAATAGAGGAGTTTGTGACTCTGGTGGTGAACTAGCATGCGTGATGCATTTTCTACTTATGATCCTTCATTTTCAGGTCCACAGATGCTCAGCCGAATCTCTTCTCTGCCTACTGGAAATGCTGGTGGAAATGTTCATTCTGGAGCACCTCCACCATGGTTTGAAGCAACTGAGGGAGTTCAGATATATTCTGAGCCTGTCTCAGTAGACCTTGTCTCCCACTCAAACAAGTCAGAGAAGTCCAAAAAGTTGAATCCAAAACGGGTGGGAGCAGCTTGGGCGGAAAAGAGAAAGATTGAAATGGAGATGGAAACGAGGGGAGAGACTGTGAGGAATGAGTTTGATGCCAACTGGCTTCCTAATTTTGGTAGAGTCTGGCAATCTGGTAGCAGAAAAGAATCGAGAAAAGAATTTGAGAGGGAGAAACGAAAGTTAGTAAATGTTGAAACTCAATCTGAGATGCCAATCAAGATACAGCCTTATGTTAGCAAAAGAATGGTGAGTTTTATCCTATGTTGTACATTCTAAGATCACTGGACTAGTTTCCTTTGAAACTGTTAGCCAAAACTAGCCTGGTTTGGGCCTGGCTTAAGCTGACAAACTGGACTGGCTCTAGCTGCCAAACTGCAATTTACTGTAAAGCTATTATCATATTGATATTTCTGTCATCAATTTGTAAATATTCAAACGTGTTCTTTTGTTTGTTCTTTGCAGCGGATGGATAGTTGTGGTGATTATGCAAGTGGGTGAAATTTCTGGTGGCAAACATGTTCAGGGAGTCTACACTACTGTATATAACGCATTTCAGCATCGTTTATATTGGAGGCTGACGAATTAACACAATGAAACATGGTGCGTTCATGTCAATCTTTGAAAAAAATACTGCAGTCATTGTGCAGTATTGACCCACAATAATAGTTAAGTGTAATATTACATGAACTGATCAAGGAGTGATGGCTGTTACCCTACAATGATTGTGGTCATATTAATCTTACTGCATTTCATGTGCCATGTGACTTGAATCCTTATTATGGTTGGTCTGCCTAATTTTTGTGCAGTTCTGGGTGTTTGATTTTTTTTTTTCCAACCAGCTTCATTTTGAACGTAGGGTTGGCTGCGATTGACATTTAGATAGGCGTTGCTTTGCAATATGTTGGTCTCGTCCATGGGAATAGGACAACTTATTCATAGTAGTACAGAATACTTAGATTATTCGCACGAGATCTATATTCTGTATTTTGCTGATAATTTGTTTTAAATAACGTGTCAGCACGAATGTTATTTTTGTGAATATTTGAGTCTCAACTCAAAAGAAAGGTACCCGTAATCATTTAATGGCTGCATTTAATATCTGTTTTGTATGATGACTTTGATTTCTCAGACTTAATAGATATGATGGCAGGTTTAAAATAAGCTTCCCGTTGCTTCTCTTAGATTCTGCCCGTGTCTCGCTGACCAATGCGTTTCTCTGATTCACCTCCGAATTATTGACCGATGGACAGCAAAAACTAACGGTATAACAGGATATATCATACTAGTAGAAGAAAAGGAAAATACATAATATTCTTGCTAATATATATTAATGTTTGGATGCATGTATTCCTAATCATCTTGGTTGTCTGTATTTGTAATTTATAATTAATTGAGATAATAGTTTGGTTATTTCTGCCAAACCCAGTTATAACATTTAATTGGCACTTCTGACCTCAACTCGGGATAACAAATACATTTACCCCCTGCTGCCTTAGACAAAATCAATGACGGCATCTTCAATTACCGTCACGAAAATCTCTTATCATCCTGTTTTGTGCTTATTACTTAAGCCATCAAACCCTTGGGTTCGAAGAACTTGTAGTTGTCCCATTTGCAAATACCGGCCATTCATAATTTATCTAGCAAATTACAAAATACAGAGTACAAATCCAAGTGGTCATGTGAGTACAAATTTTAGTTGATTGAGTGTGCCACGTTATTCTGTGCTGGCATGCAGTTTCAGCTGCATAAGATATATACTCAGGGACGTGTAGACCAAAGACATATTATCCTTAAAGTTGTTTTAGTGAAGCATGTACAGTCATGTTAGCAAGTTAAAGGTCAAAAGGTTTGTCCTTCGTTCGTTACTGCGACCATTTGCTTTGCTCTGCGTTAGACATCAAGACATATTTCTTAAAACCAAGTTCTGAAATTCAGGTGGACACAGCGGGTATTGAAGAATGTGATGAGAGAAGAGTTATCTTGAAACATGATGCTGGTCATTGAAGAGGTCGTTTATGATATCTATTTTTGTTACCAATTTCATACGTAATTCTGACTTCAGAAAACTATCTGAATTTCGGAATCACTCGGTGAAGATGGAGCACCAGAGATGTTTTGCCAACAAAACGGTTAAAATCCTAACTTTTAACCGAGCAAATTAATCACAAGTTCCATTAATTGAAAACTAAGTTAAAAATGGAATGTGCTTATCATGATTGCTGAGTGAGTTCAAGAAAATGTTTAAAAGCTTAACGTTTACTGAATGATTAACAGGAAAAGAAATTGTTTCAATATATAACTTGGTATCTTGATCTCATTTTCGAAATGCTTCAGTATATCTGACTTCATTAATAATTATTTCCGTTAAACATTGAAACAATTAAATTCTTTTCGATTTATAAGAACAGAAATATTATTACTATCACTTCATCTCTCACAACAGCAAAAACCAATTGTACAACATGAGATATCATACTGCAGAGTAAGATGACAATAGACATTGATCGAAGAAAAGAAAAATACATGGTCTTGCTACCAAACTAGGATCTCACCACATGTCAAATCCTGCGACTATAACATTATATATTGTACAAAACAACCATCAAGGAAAATTTGGTCAAGTCAATCAGTAACTAGTTCTGCCATCACCCTCAGTTATCACATCCTTGAAGGATCCATTACTCGGAATCATTGGCAAGACATGCTCCTGATGGGGTACAATAACATCAAGAAGGTAGGGCCCAGGTGTGTCCAACATTTTCTGTATTGCTCCTCTAAGTTCTTCCTTCTTTGTCACACGAGCTGCTGGTATCCCACATGCATCTGCGAACTTCAACATGTCTGGGAAAATCTCTGTCGCATTAGATGGGTCTCCTAGATACGTGTGACCTCTATTTGATTTGTAGAATCGATCCTCCCACTGAACAACCATGCCCAAGTGTTGATTATTCAACAACAAGATCTTGATGGGGAGATTCTCCACTCTTATAGTGGCTAGCTCTTGTACATTCATAATGAAACTACCATCTCCATCAATATCAACTACAATTGCATGAGGGTTAGCAACAGCAGCACCAATAGCAGCAGGCAATCCAAAACCCATAGCTCCAAGACCCCCTGATGTTAACCACTGTCTAGGTCTCTTATACTTGTAATACTGAGCTGCCCACATCTGGTGTTGTCCAACTCCAGTACTAATTATTGCATTTCCGTCTGTGAGTTCATCAAGAACCTGAATAGCACACTGAGGGGAAATACCATCCTCAAATGTCTTGTAACTCAAGGGGAATTTCTTTTTCTGCACATTCAGCTCTTCCCTCCAAGCTTGAATATCAAGATTACTCTTGATCCCCTTGCACTCCAAAATCCGATTAATGCCTTCCAAGGCCAACTTCACATCCGCACAAACCGACACGTGGGGTTGCTTGTTCTTCCCAATCTCAGCAGAATCAATATCTATATGAACAATCTTAGCCCTACTGGCAAAAGCCTCCAGCTTCCCAGTGACACGGTCATCAAACCTGACCCCAAATGCAAGCAACAAATCACTCTTATCAACAGCATAGTTAGCATAAACAGTACCATGCATACCCAACATCTGAAGTGAATGTTGATCCGCAGAGGGGTATGCCCCAAGACCCATCAAAGTACTAGCCACAGGAATACCAGTAAGCTCCACAAACCGCGTCAACTCAACACTCGAATTCAAACAACCACCCCCAACATACAAAACAGGTTTCTTGGATTCCAATATCAACCTCACAGTCTGTTCCAAAAGGGCTTCACTGGGAATCTTGGGCAGCCTAGAAAAGTACCCAGCAAGCTTAATGGGTTGGTCCCAATTAGGAACAGCAAGCTCTTGTTGAACATCCTTAGGCACATCAATGAGAACAGGTCCAGGTCTTCCAGAAGTTGCTATTAAAAATGCCTCTTTAACAACCCTAGGAATGTCGTCTACATCAAGAACAAGATAGTTATGCTTAGTGATGGATCTAGTCACCTCAACAATAGGGGTTTCTTGGAATGCATCAGTGCCTATCATTCTGCGAGGGACTTGTCCTGTAATGGCGATGAGAGGCACACTATCCATCATTGCATCGGCTAAGCCGCTAACCAGGTTGGTGGCGCCGGGGCCGGAGGTGGCAATGCAGACGCCGGGGAGCCCGGAGGAGCGGGCGTAGCCCTCGGCGGCGAAAACCCCACCCTGTTCGTGGCGTGGGAGGGTGTTGTGGATGGTGTGTGAGCGCGTGAGGGCTTGATGGATCTCCATTGACGCGCCACCGGGATATGCGAAGACATTGGTCACTCCCTGTCGCTCTAGGGCTTCAACAAGGATGTCCGCACCCTTTCTGGGCTCGCCGGCGGGAAACCGCGAAACGAAAGACTCTACGACAGCGGCGGTGGCTGCGGCGGCGGATGGGTCGGAGAGGGAGCATGAGACTCGGAAGGGGAAGGAACGGAGACGAGTGGATTTGTTGAGAATAGGAGAAAGAGGGAGGGTGAATCTGACATTGCGTTTTGGAAGAGTGGAGTATGAAGAAGATGAAGAGAAAGGGATTTTTGAAGCGGTGGCTGCCATTATTGAACAAAAGAGGTTGTTGTGTTAACTCTGATCGTTGGAGGCTAAGGTGTTAATGAAATCATGAAGAGGAATGGGACTTGTTTTTATTTACCTTATTGCCCTTGTCTTGTTAACTTCTACATAGGTTTTTGTCGGGATTAAATAGTAAACATAGAAAAATTGAAATAAAGTTGATATTTTGGTACTTTTGCCCACCGCTTGTTATTTTGTGGCTCACGTGATCACTTCTGAATCTCTGATCTTTGATTTTTTGTGTTGCATTCATGCCCACCACGCCAACCCCACCAGTACTCACTCAAGTATCTTTGGACCGCAATGTTATTTTGCAAGTAATTATTTAGAATTTGGATTCTCTAACGTCAACAAATGTTATTGTTACGTGATCATAATTATTTATTTAAAAATTATATATATATATATATATATTATGATGGTTGTAATCAAATAATATAATTACATGATTATTTTTTTAGAGGAGGTTATAGTTACTATCTTTTTTTTATTACTTCTTACTATTAAATTTTAACCATTGAATTTCGTCAATCTAACGGTTATAATTTATTGAGTCATATATATTAAATTTTTAATTTTTAATAAATTATAACAATTTGATTGACAAAAATCAACAATTATAGTAACAAGACGTAATAAGAAAAATAGATACTCAGTATAACTTCTCTCTTTTTCATTTCAAATCTAATTTTTTATTTTTTTTTGCCGCCCATGATTTTAAAGTGTGTATTCTGCTATCAAAGTGCGACAGCAAATGAAGGTAGGGGAGTGAAGGATGGAAAACTAGAGCCAGACATAGAGAAACCAAACTCGATGTACATCTAGCTCAAGCAATAAACTTTATTGTGTCATTACATTTTTGACGATGTCAAGGCGAAACTTTAGGGTGGGTCATCTCTTAAAATTTGTAGGAAAAAAAATAGAGTAAATATCTTTTTTGATCCTCATGAAATTTTACGATATTTGCATTAGTTCCTGATAAATAAAAAGGCTATTCGTGGTTCCTAATAAATTTAAAATGGACTCATTTAATTGAAAGTGATCCTCATAAATTCAAAAAAGACTTATATTAGTCCCTCAAAAAGATTAAAATGAATTCACTTTGAATTTCTTAGGGATCACGAATAGCTTTTTTATTTGTTAGAGACTAAAACAGGCATCATAAATAGGGGTGACAAACAAGGCAGGGGCCTTTGGCTCGGCTCATGAAGGCCAGAGCTTACATGCCTAATATTGATTGTTGGAATCAGACTTGGATTTGTATAAAAGCTCGTTTAGTAAAAGACCTCAGGCTCCAATTCAAAAGTTCGGTGAGCCTCTCAGCCTGACCTAGTATATTAATTTTTATTTATTTATATTTTTTATACTATTTGTAATAGCTCTCTCTCTCTCCTCAATCCATTTCACCTTATTTTATTAGTTAAATAGACTTTTTTGAATGATTTTGTTTTATATTATGCTGTTTGGATATACATTGAATTTTTGAATATTTATGGAATGAATGATTTTGTTCTATATTATGCTGTTTGGATATACATTGAATTTTGAATATTTATGGAATTAGTAGTGTTGTTGATTTTATATTCTATTTGGATAAATTTTTGTTGTCTTATTTTTGTTAAACAGGTTAAATCATGAGGCAGGCCACAAGCCGATAATTATATTTATAATAAGTAACAGGCTTGGTAAGGCCGACATATTTAAACACATGTTTAACTTTTTAAGATCAAAGCTCACTTCGCCTCGGCTTGTTAACATCTCTAATTATAAGATTTGCTAAGGACAAAAAAAACATTTATTAAAAAAAATATTTGGCACAAGGAAAAAATTATAAAGCATCTGGATGTGACTAATCTAGTGACATGCATGAAGAGAAAGACAATTAGACAACGGCTCATCCATTAGGTAGTACCACTCGCACTCCCTCCCTACCTCTAGTTTCACTCTCTTTCCATCAGGTAGTTCTGCTCTCATTTTTCATGTTTTCATTTTTTACAGGGTGTTTGGCATGAGGATTTTTTTTAGATATTTAAGAAAATAAGGTTGAATTTTCGTGAAGACCATATTTCATATCATATTTTAGAAAATTTATATGGAAAAGTGATTTACATGGGAATCAATTTTGTCTGTAGACTATGAATAAAATTTCATCCAAAAATACCACTTAGAGGATAATATTTTTGAATTGCTGGAAAAATTAAAAAAAATAGGTTAAAAAGCTGACAAAAATCAAAAAATTTATCCAATATTTTTAATATTATTTTTTACTTACTAAATAGTTTTTTTGATAAAAAAACTCATTTTTTTTTGAAATCATGATTTTTGAATAAAATTTTTTTTTCTCTATCAAACATCGCCTGAACTCATGTTCGGCCTCTGATTTTGTCTTGATTCTCAGTGCAATCCACTTCCAAGAAAGAGAGTGGAGAAGAAAAAAGTTCAGGAAAGTAGAGGAAAGATACATAGACAAGGAGGGATGCACCAGCCACCGGGAAGAGAGAACAGGGAGGATTGGGTTGAAAAGAAGTTTATAAGACAAGGAGGTATGCACTAGGAAAAGGGAAATAATATTCTTATGCTACATAAGAGTACATCATTTTCCTACACTAATTCGTTTTTCGTGCCAACTAATTTTTCTTTTCTTTTTTAATATAAAATATGGGACCCACATTTAACTTTTCTCTACTTTTTTTATCTCCTACAATCCTACAACATAAGAAAACTTAAACCCTAGGAAAATAGGGTACACTTGAGGTAGGCTATTGCATTTTTGTTTTTGGCTTACATGGATATAGCTTCCACCAAGCTCAAGTGCGTGTAGTCTTTTTTTTCATTTTTATATTAAGAGGAGGTATTGGATTAGGATTTTATTTTGAAATTTTAAGATAATTTTTTTTTATAGATTTTAAAGATTATTTAGAATTAGAAGGACTTTAAAAAAAATTTAAAAGACTCTTTTAAGTTCAAAATTTTAAAAAATTGGATTTTAAAGTATTTAATAGAATTTATAAGATTTGAAAAGATAATATGAATTTATAAGATTTTAAAAATCATATGAGTTTTTAACAAACATTTAAAATTAACAGAGTTAATAAAAAATAACAAAGAGATGTAATAATATTAATAAAAAAGTAAAACCTAATATAATTTTCTCAATCAGTAAAATATAATATATTTTTTAACAAACATTCAAAATTATCAAGTAACAGCTATCCACATATTTAAAGCTATACTAGTCCTTTACCCATTAATATTTTCTCGTTTTTACTCTTGAGTTTGACCAATGGGTTGAAAATTATCTTCTCATTTGGTATCAGAGCTATGCATATATGATTATAAGACTCAGTTTTTTATTTTTTAAAATAATTCTAAATTTGGATATAGAACCTAAAGTTCATGATAAAATTTCGTTTGGAATTTTTTGCAATTGACTTGAAAACCTTGGGGTTTTTGTTTTACGTGATGAGAGTTTTTAAACCATATATCATATGTATGTTTTCATTAAGTATAATTTTAAGAAAATTTTGAATCTGAATTTTTAGGTTTTATTATATGAAAGTTTAGAAAATTTCTCAAATTATTTTCAATCGATACGTTAAAACCTTAAATTGCTTTGAGCTTTTGAAAAATAAATTTGTAATTATCTATTAACACAAAAATTGTTTGAAATCGTTTCCTATAGCCAAAGAAATTTGTTCGTGAATGTATTATTACGAAATATAGCATGTTATGAAAGATTCAGTCTTTCTTTAAATTGATATTGTTTCATTGATGTAAATAAAAATTGGTTTGAGGGTTTTAGTTCTCCTGTTATTTTTTCTATTTTGTGTTGTTTGTAATACAAAAATCACACATTTTTATGCCAAGAAAAATCGTGATTCATAGCTTGAAAAATTATTTTTTAAACTTCCAAAAGCTCTAAAAAGTCGCTCAAAAATATGCTATTTTTAAAATAGATTATATTAGAATTTTGTTGGGTTGTTGTTTCTAGGTTGTTTTGTGATGAAAATCACTCAAAATTCTTCTATTTTTGAGCTTTGACGAAGCTCTTATGATGGACCCCGTTTTCGAGCGAGTCAACCCGCCAAAGGAAGAAGAAGACACTGCAATAGAGAAATCTCAAGAAATCCTAGAAGTCATGGTAAGATTGTGAAAGGGCATCCTATTTATATTTCTCACTAAAAAGTCTTACGAAATTCACACCAATAAAAAATCCTAGTGTTATTAAACCCGACCCCGGCATCGTCCCAGAGTCGGGGTACTGGATCACTAATCGGATCGGTGGGTCGTTGGTCAGACTTGTTGACTCGGATATAGATAAATATATATAGTAAATATGAACATATAAATTTGATTATATTCTCCATATCTAAAATGAGTTAAACAAGGTTCATTAAATAAGCTCAAAAATTACCCAATCACACTTTTACAAGATCATGAAGCACAAATAAATGAAAATGCACGCTATTACTATGTAAATTTAAATTGCTACTAAGAATCCTCATAAGCATACCTCTCAATAATATTAAATTCATATTTTTCAAATTCATCATACTGAAATGATATATGTCACATTCTCTTAATTTATTGTTCCGCAAATTGCTTTAGTATTGGAAGCTGAAATTTGATGTCATTGTAGAAGAGTATACTAACAAATAAAAGTACAAAAAGTTTTTAAAATGAGTTCTACAATTTTTTTTTTTGACAAGATGAAACAATTTTGGTGTTTTGGTTTTTTTTTGATAAAATCCATGACCCGACCGGGTCATCGATTTGACCCGGTTTGGCCTGGTTTTGACTGGGTCTGATGTATGATCGGTCTAATGTTTAACCCAAAATGGTCCAATGACCGGTTCTCTGGATTTCGGGTCAACCCAGTTGGGTCGGGCCGGGTTTCACAATAGTGAAAAATTCATTAAAATCGTTAGATTTTTGAATACCATGAGATTATTTTTCTTTTGTTTAAAATCCTGATTGAATACCAACCGATTTGGACGGACTCTAAATTAATATTTTAAAATACTAATCGAATATCATGTGACTTTTTTTGATTTTTTTAATCTTTTAAAATCCTAATTGAATATTAATTGATTTTTTTGTTTAAAAATAATTTTTTAAGATCCTTTGAAATTTCAATCTAATACATCTCCTAAGAATAAAAATAATAATAAACGTTAGGTTAGTAGGTTTGGATGCATTTTACTACTTAAAAAAAGTTGGAGTTCTCTTTATTTATTTTATTTTTTTTAAAGTGACAAAGAATGAAAAGTTAGGTAGACTTAGAAAAGTTTGATAGGATGAGAAAGAATGGTACGTATACGATGTTTTCCAAAATATATATTTTTGTTTGTTTGTGTTTTCATCTTGAGGCGTTGTTTATATGTCAACCAAAATCATTTTTTTGTTTGTTTGTGTTTTCATCTTGAGGTGTTGTTTATATGTCAACCAAAATCACTGTTCGTTTGCTTCGTCTGGTCCACATTAATCTGTCCTTAGCTTTATTAGATAGAAACTGGTTTAAATTAATATATTATAGTTTTGATATTTCTAAAGTGAACGTAGATAAGTTATTTATATTCGCTTCCAAAACGACGTTATTTTAGATTAAAGAATTAAAAAATTATAATGAAAAAGACTATTATAACTCTGAAATAAATTATAATTATAAAAATATCTTGATTTCTGCCTCAAAATGACATTGTTTTGAATTCACTGTAGATAAGTTATCTACATTGACTGTAGAAAAAGCGAGCCATATATTATAATACCTTTAGTAAACATAAAGAAAGGGCTGTTATTTTTGTATAAATTGTTTAGATTTAACTTGTCATTATCTCATTAAAAATTGTTTAGCTTTAGAGAGTATTATGTGTTAGTAAAAAAAAAAATTAAGAGAATACCAAAAATAAAAATAAAAATTAAGATTCACTGTTAGTGTTTAGATTTAATTTGTTAGTAATATAGTCAAAATATTTTGTTTATACGGTTGTCACATGAATTTGCAAACCGGGTATTGTGCATTTTATTAGTTATATAGAGTAAAAATTAAGTGAACTGATCTAAATTTCTGTAATAAATTTCTCTTGAATTTTTTGATATTAGGTTTGTATATTATATTTTAAGTATTTTTATTTATAATATAATATTTTTTATTTTCGTCCCTCTTGTCAATAAAATTCCTGACTCTGCCATTGGATGAGGTATAATAACTTCACCCTAGTTGACACATTTGCTCATCACTTATTACTACGAGGATTAATATTTTTTATATTATAGGAGATAAAATTATCTTCTACACATATATTAAAGTGTATTAAACCTATGTGGGATCATATGAGGAGAAAAAAAAAAAAAAAAAAACCTCACATAATTTTATGTATACGTAGAAGATAAAATTATTTTCTAAAACATGAGAAACATTAATATCTTAATATAATATTTTTTTTCCTTGTTACCTACAGGACTTGAGTACATTAAAAATATACGGTAAATATGCCATATTCAAAATTCACTTCGATATCTAATAAAATATATGCTAACAATGGCCAATATGTTATATTTGATAGTTGATTATTGATGTTCTTAATGGTTGAGTTTTTACCCTAGGCCTTTGGCATGATACACTGGTCATTGATATTTACTACACCTCGTCCAGTGTCAACTAATGAGGCAAGGGTAACCGTGATGGTGAAAGAGGGAAGGAAGATTAGAGATTTCATTGTCAAATCCTATTAGATTATATACTCATATTTTGGTTCCCTCACTTTGTTTTCTTGTGCATCATAATAAAAAATGTCTCTGTATTTGTGGTCCCCTCCCCATCGTAATTTCTTAAATAAGTCTTTAATAAGAATTTGTATAAGCTCCGTTTTCTCATTATCCAGAAAGTCACGTATGCCAATTTCAATTTTTAACTTTTAGTGTGTTGGTTAATTACGTAAGTAGGTTCAACTAAGAATAGACATTTTTCTACACGTGTATGTGACATTTCGAATAAAACATGTGCTCAACACGGAAGGAAGGCTTGAAAAAAAAAAAAAAACACCAATTTCGTGACTTTTATTTTAGGGTTTATAAAAGTTACCTAATAGAAAAACTGAACTTGTCATGTTATAAAGATTCATTTTTTGTATTTTAGTTTTTTTTTTGCTTTAAAAAACATGAGTCTCACAAAATATTGTATCTGCAGGAATTTTTTTGTTTCCCGTGACGTTATGGATGCAAACCCCTTCTATGCTTTCATTTGCCCATTTTTGTTGTTCCTCTTTGCTGAATTGACGTGGGTCTGTGTTGGACTCTAAGCTCAGGAACAAGAGCTTGTGCGTGGATGTGCCGTGGTAACCTATGCTTTAAATTAGAAAGAAGTAATATCAGGCACATGATAATAGATGCTTTATACCCATTTCACCCGACTTAGTACCAATTAGGTTCATTCATTCACTAAATTTCTAAGAGCGTGAACAATTTAGTTTATATTTTTACCAATTTAGTTTAATTATAAGTAATTATGTTTAAAAAATGAAAAATAATATTTTAAAAAATTATATTTAATTTTGTCAAACCAGAAACCGCTTGATCAGAATATCATTTTAAGACAGTTTAATTCAAAACATTACCAACAGCTTGGAGGGTCTATAATGAACAATAATCGCCTCGGTATAGAAATTGGATGAGGTTATAATAATCGCCTTGGAAAACATTTCCGAGCGTTTCCTACAACCGTGTGAGAATTACTTTTGGAGGCTGTTATCAAAATCGCCGAAGAATAGCATATGTAGGCGATTTCAAAAGCTGCGTTTGACAACACAATGGAGGCCGTATAAATGATCGCCTATATATGTAAAATTGAGGCAGGTTGTGAAACTGTCTCAGGTTAAATTTTGCAGTCGGTCAAAATAACCTCCTCTGATTGAATATTTTAGGCGGTGTATATAAAAGACATTAAATGTTATCCTCAGGTGCTTAAAACAACCACCTCAGTATATAGTTTGAAGGTGGTTAAAATAACCTCCTCAAGTATTCAGTTTGAAGGCGGTTAAAGTATCTGCCTCGACTACTGCCTCAATATTCATGTTAACGGCGGTTAAAATAACCGCCTCAGTATTAATGTTGGATTTGGTGTTTATCATTCTAAATGACATAAGTTATGTCATTTTAAGAGAGAAATAGACACAAAAAATGGAAATCATGGGAGACAGAAAGTGAGTGATTTTTTTTTAATTTAATTTAAAATAAAAAATTATTTTGTGTCTATCTCTCTTAAAATGACATAATTTTATATCATTTAAAATGATAAATACTTTTCCCATAAATATTATAGGCAGTTTATATAACCGTCACTGAATGTATTTTTTAGGCGATAATTCTAGCGGTTGATATCAACCGCTTTAGATGGTCTGTCGTGGAATTAACATAGTCGGTTTAGAAACCACCTTATCAGGTTTGTAGAGGCGGTTCAAACCGCCTCTAAATGCCAAAATAACCGCTCCGGATTGCTAGTTTTCTGGTAGTGTAACATTGATGGCTAATAACCCTTCTTTTATCTCAATCATGCAAAAAACAGACTAAAGAATATAGAAAACATAAAAAACAAATTAAAGGACATGCATAGGCATCTTAATTAGCGGTTTTAGACATAGAATGTAACCAAATATATATTAAACTCGAATTTCTGAACAAATATCTGTAGATGATAATTTATATCCTTTGCTAGCTATTAAAAAAATAAAATGAATCTACAATCTAATCCTAGTAGTGTTCTTGAAATGGTTCAGTGTCAGTTGTGGGAAGAACTAAATCTGATTTATGTCCAGGAAGAGTTGATTTGGTTTCAAAGTTCTAGGTGTGAGTGGCTGGTCAATAGTGATAGAAACACCAAGTTCTATCATGCTGCCACCACGTCCCGCTCTCGCCACAATAAGATCATTGCTCTTCAGGATGAAGCGGACCAATGGATAGGTGAACCTGTGATGCTTATGGAGATGATTGTTGGTTATTTTGAGAGCTGTTTCAACATGATGGAACTATGTTAAATCCCTTTCTGCTCTCTGGCTGTTTTCCTAAGATTGCCAGCCCTCCTTTCCGAACATGATTGTTGGTTATTTTGAGAAGTTGTTTATTAGAGATATAAATAATATTTTATTTTATTTTTGTATATTTGTTAGTTTATATTAGGGTGAGTTGTACATGAGTCTCTTATGTAGAAGAGCGATCATAAGAAGAAAATAGAAAGATTTGGGATATCACAATTAAAATAAAATAAAATATTATTTATATATCTAATACTGTGTTTTCTTTCAATCTGAGTGGGAGAATGTTGGCAGATCGGTTTGCAGCTTCATAAAGGAAGTTTTTGAGAACCCATCTTGCATTAAACATATCAACAAGTCTCTAATCGGTGTGATTCCAAAAGTGGCGAAGCCTACTTCCATTAAGCAACTTCGTCCTATTAGTTTATGCATTGTATCTATTTAATAACTCTAAATAGATACAAAGCAATGCAAAGTTGCCGTTTCCAGGCACTGGCCAATTGGGGTAAAACGCTCTCTCACGCCCCTTTATCTTCTCCGCTAAATTTAGCAGCCCTCTTTCCCAAGTTGTGCAGAAAAACCCTCTCATAGACCAAAGGGGTGGGGTTGGGGTGGTTGAGAATAAAAGGAAGCACCTTTACACCTATTACAGAGTGTGAGAGTCATCCAGATGAGATATCTGAATTGAATCTCAACTGGGTCTTCAGTTCCTGTTTTTTTGATCACTTGGGTTTCTGGGTTTTGATATCAAAAGGATTGAGAATGCTAACAGCAGGCAAGTTACATTCTCCAAGAGGCGACCTGGGTTGCTGAAGAAGGCTCAAGAACTCGCCATTCTCTGCGATGCCGAAGTTGCTGTTATCAACTTCTCCAACACAGGGAAACCGTTTGAGTTTTCGAGTTCTGGGTGTGTCTCTGAATTTTCTGATGTGTTTGCATGTCAGTTTTGATTGTATGCAACTACTGTCTCTGTGAGCTTAAAGCCTGTTTCATGAGGCCTACACAATTTAATTAACTATATTTCCCTAGTTTTTTTAATTCCCATCTGTTTGATTGTTGCATGTGAAAAAAATGAATCTTTTATCTTATTTAATTAATTGAATTCTGATGCTCTGAGTGTTTTTCCATTTTTCCCAGAATTAACTTGATTTCTCCTTTTCTGGGGTATTTCAAACAAGTCTGAATTTTGCATCTATTTTTGTCTTGTGTGTGGTTAAATTTATCTCTTGTGTGAAAGTTATCTATACCCGTTCATCTCAAATAATCTTAATTATTTAAATAACCTCATTTGAATAATCTTATTCTTCCCGACCAATGCAGTTTTATTAATGGTAGACACAGCAATGACAACATTATCATAGCTCAAGAGGTTATGCACTCTATGAGATTTAAGGAAGGCCAAAAAGTTGAATGGCTATCAAGGTCGATCTCAAGAAGACTTATGATATAGTTGATTGAGATTTCCTTAAACAAACTCTATTTGAGGCTGGTTTTAACCAAAATGTGGTTAATATCATTATGGAAAGTGTTACTTCCACAACTCTCAACGTTCTTTGGGAGGTTTCCACCACCATAGAATTTAATCCAACTCGCGGAATCGTACAAGGGGATCCACTTTCCCGCATATCTTTTCGTCTTGTGCATGGAAAGGTTGGGCTATCTTATCTCTCAAGCTAAGGCAAATAAGCAGTGGAAACCGATTGTGTTACGAAAAAAAGGCCCTCCAATAAGTCATCTTTTTTTTTTTTTTTTTTTTCGAATGATTTACTGCTTTTCGCTGAACCTTCTTTGGAACAAACTACTCTTATTAGGAGAATCCTTTCCAGCTTCTGCGGGATGGATTAAACTTAACGTGGATGGGTCTAGTAGTGAAAATTTGGATAGAGAGTGACTCCCGGGTTGCTCCTCATTAAGGCTGTTTGTGGGAAGCATCGCCCTTTGGACTTGTATTTTATGTTTAACGTTGATTGCAAATAACTCTCATTTTTTTTATCAATGATGCGCAAAATGGGTTAATTAATTTAATATTCAAAAACATAAAAATAAAATTAAAGGAAATGCAGACGCATCAAAACGGTTTCATGCATAGAATCTAATCAAATATTAAACTCGAATTTCTCAGCAAATTTCTGTATATGATCATTTGTGTCCTTTTCCATTCATCAAAAGAAAAAAGAAAAACATTTATATCCTGCCCAAGATCAGAATTGAATCAATCAAAAATCTTTTAATCGTAATTTCAAAACTTATGACTTACAATTCCCATGAAGTTGGCTACTTCTCCTTTTCTGCTTGAGGATATTCAGTATTCATAATTTATCTAGCAAATTAAAAAATACAAAGTACAAATCCAAGTGGTCATGTTAGTACAAATTTTAGTTGATTGAGTGTGCCACGTTATTCTGTGCTTGCATCCTGTTTCAGCTGCGTAAGATATATACTTAGCGACGTGTAGACCAAAGACAGAACAACTCAAAATATAAAGACATATTAACCTTGCGACCGATCCAGCCGAACAACTCAAAACCGATCCGGTGAAACAACTCAAAAGATAAAGAAATATTGTCAATTTATTAATGTTCATTCCAAGTTCGAATTATCGATCAGGCGAAACAACTCAAAAAATAAAGAAATATTGTTAATTTATTAATGTTCATTCCAAGTTCGAATTACCACTTGTATAAATAAAAATCCTCTGTTCCAGGATTTCTTCTTTATATAGATAGATATAGAATCTATAGAGCAATTACTTAGAAGTACATTTTGTGAAATAGTCCTTCCTAGGTGATAAAGTTTGTCGTAGTGAAGCATGTCCAGTCATTTAGCAAGTTGGCTGCAGCGCAAAGGTCAAAAGGTTTGTCCTTCGTTCGTTACTGCAACCATTTGCTTTGCTCTGCGTTAGGCATCAACACATATTTCTTAAAACCAAATTCCGAAATTCAGGTGGACACAACGAATATTGAAGAGTGCGATGAGAGAAGAGTTGTCTTCAAACATGATGCTGGACCTCAGTTATCACATCCTTGAAGGATCCATTACTCGGAATCATTGGCAAGACATGCTCCTGATGGGGTACAATAACATCAAGAAGGTAGGGCCCAGGTGTGTCCAACATTTTCTGTATTGCTCCTCTAAGTTCTTCCTTCTTTGTCGCACGAGCTGCTGGTATCCCACATGCATCTGCAAACTTCAACATGTTTGGGAAAATGTCTGTCGCATTAGATGGGTCTCCTAGATAAGTGTGAGCTCTATTCGATTTGTAGAATCGATCCTCCAACTGAACAACCATGCCCAAATGTTGATTATTCAACAACAAGATCTTGATGGGGAGATTCTCCACTCTTATAGTGGCTAGCTCTTGGACATTCATAATGAAACTACCATCTCCATCAATATCAACTACAATTGCATGAGGGTTAGCAACAGCAGCACCAATGGCAGCAGGCAATCCAAAACCCATAGCTCCAAGACCCCCTGATGTTAACCACTGTCTAGGTCTCTTATACTTGTAATATTGAGCAGCCCACATCTGGTGTTGTCCAACTCCAGTACTAATTATTGCATTTCCATCTGTAAGTTCATCAAGAACCTCAATGGCACACTGAGGGGAAATACCATCCTCAAATGTCTTGTAACTCATGGGGAATTTCTTTTTCTGCACATTCAGCTCTTCCCTCCAAGCTTGAATATCAATATTACCCTTGATCCCCTTGCTCTCCAAAATCCGATTAATGTCTTCCAAGGCCAACTTCAAATCCGCACAAACCGACACGTGGGGTTGCTTGTTCTTCCCAATCTCAGCAGAATCAATATCTATATGAACAATCTTAGCCCTACTGGCAAAAGCCTCCAGCTTCCCGGTGACACGGTCATCAAACCTGACCCCAAATGCAAGCAACAAATCACTCTTATCAATAGCATAATTAGCATAGACAGTACCATGCATACCCAACATTTGAAGTGAATGTTGATCCGCAGAGGGGTATGTCCCAAGACCCATCAAAGTACTAGCCACAGGAATACCAGTAAGCTCCACAAACCGCCTCAACTCAACACTCGAATTCAAACAACCACCCCCAACATACAAAACAGGTTTCTTGGATTCCAATATCAACCTCACAGTCTGTTCCAAAAGGGCTTCACTGGGAATCTTGGGCAGCCTAGAAAAGTACCCAGCAAGCTTAATGGGTTGGTCCCAATTAGGAACAGCAAGCTCTTGTTGAACATCCTTAGGCACATCAATGAGAACAGGTCCAGGTCTTCCAGAAGTTGCTATTAAAAATGCCTCTTTAACAACCCTAGGAATGTCGTCTACATCAAGAACAAGATAGTTATGCTTAGTGATGGATCTAGTCACCTCAACAATAGGGGTTTCTTGGAATGCGTCAGTGCCTATCATTCTGCGAGGGACTTGTCCTGTAATGGCGATGAGAGGCACACTATCCATCATTGCATCGGCTAAGCCGCTAACCAGGTTAGTAGCGCCGGGGCCGGAGGTGGCAATGCAGACGCCGGGGAGACCGGAGGAGCGGGCGTAGCCCTCGGCGGCGAAAACCCCACCCTGCTCGTGGCGTGGGAGGGTGTTGTGGATGGTGTGTGAGCGCGTGAGGGCTTGATGGATCTCCGTTGACGCGCCGCCGGGATATGCGAAGACATTGGTCACTCCCTGTCGCTCTAGGGCTTCAACAAGGATGTGCGCACCCTTTCTGGGCTCGCCGGCGGGAAACCGCGAAACGAAAGACTCTACGACAGCGGCGGCGGATGGGTCGGAGAGGGAGCATGAGACTCGGAAGGAACGGAGACGAGTGGATTTGTTGAGAATAGGAGAAAGAGGGAGGGTGAATCTGACATTGCGTTTTGGAAGAGTGGAGTATGAAGAAGATGAAGAGAAAGGGGTTTTTGAAGCGGTGGCCGCCATTGTGGAACAAAAGAGGTTGTTGTGTTAACTCTCTGTGTTGGGAGCATATATGTAGTGGACCGGACCATTGCATCCCCATAGAGAAAGAGAGAGGAGAGAGAGAGGAAGGAGGAGAGAGAGAGAGGCACCATAGAATTATTTTTCCTGTGTTGGAGGCTAAGGTGTTAAGGCAAAAAATCCGTAGTAATGTTATTTTTCAAATGTATTTCCATCTTAAAAGACATTTGAAAAGAATGGCCATAGTAGAGCAGTCAAACACGTAGGTTTGGCTGACGAGATAAGTCCCGCCAGTGAGAAAGACGAGATCAGAAGCCACGTAGGAAGCCCAACCAATCGCGTTAGTCCATGTCACGTGTTTTCCACGTATCCCGCCACCTGCTGTGACATGTACCAGTCCCGCCATGTCAGTTGGCAGGACTAAGCCACGTGTGTGACACATCCGCAGTTCTTGTGACGCGTTCCCCAAACACTAATAAAAACATGAATTACTATTAAATCATGCCAATTACATTAATTATATTGTCCTAAAGCATTTTTGCAACATTGTAATGTTAATAAATTATTTTGTATAAAGGATTTAATAGCATGAATAATATTTAACTAATTCAATAAATGGTAATGGCTATTTATTTACTTTTTTGATAGTTATTAAATCAACTTAATATGTTTTTTCTTAGGTTTTATTCATTAACATGAGATCTGCAATTATATAATTATTAAAACAATTATTACGATTTCAATAATTAATAATTGTAATTATTATAAATATATTCAATCTAAATTACTATTTCAGATTAATGTTTATAATTTTCAATATTAACAACTTAGTTTTCTAACATGGTTTTTAAAGCATTGTAAATTTCAATATGATTACTATTAATCAGGTCACTAATTAAAATTACAACATAATTATGACATTAATCACTGTTTACCAAAAGCCAAAATTACATTGATTAGTAATTATCTTAGAAATAATTTTTTGATGCCTACTAAGGATTCCAAAATTATTTTTCTTAATTAATGCAGAATATTTGAAAAGGGCTTTAATGACATGATTATTATTTAATTATTAAACTAATGATGACTAAGTTAACATATGCAGGTTTGTTATAATTATTATATTTGATTAATATTAATATTTATTTTATTTATTAATTACGCAAACAAATAGGCCATTATTTACTAATTAAAAAAAATTTACTAATTAAAATTGCATTTACTAATAATTATTAAAAGAACCATTTCATTTTACTAATAATTATTAAAACAAATTTACTAATAATTATTAAAACAAATTTACTAATTAACATATGCATTTACTAAAAAAAACAAATTTATTAATATTTTGCCGACCAAACACGGTGGCATGAAAGGAACTGATAACAAATAAAATGAAATGGTTCTTTTAATAATTATTAGTAAATGCAATTTAATTAGTAAATTTGTTTTTTGTAATTAGTAAATAGTGGCCCATTTGTTTGTGTAATTAATAAATAAAATAAATATTAATATTAATCAAATATAATAATTATAACAAACCTGCATATGTTAACTTAGTCATCATTAGTTTAATAATTAAATAATAATCATGTCATTAAAGCCCTTTTCAAATATTCTGCATTAATTAAGAAAAATAATTTTGGAATCCTTAGTAGGCATCAAAAAATTATTCCTAAGATAATTATTAATCAATGTAATTTTGGCTTTTGGTAAACAGTGATTAATGTCATAATTATGTTATAATTTTAATTAGTGACCTGATTAATAGTAATCATATTGAAATTTACAATGCTTTAAAAACCATGTTAGAAAACTAAGTTGTTAATATTAAAAATTATAAACATTAATCTGAAATAGTAATTTAGATTGAATATATTTATAATAATTACAATTATTAATTATTGAAATCGTAATAATTGTTTTAATAATTATATAATTGCAGATCTCATGTTAATGAATAAAACCTAAGAAAAACATATTAAGTTGATTTAATAACTATTAAAAAAGTAAATAAATAGCCATTACCATTTATTGAATTAGTTAAATATTATTCATGCTATTAAATCTTTTATACAAAATAATTTATTAACATTACAATGTTGCAAAAAATACTTTAGGACAATATAATTAATGTAATTGGCATGATTTAATAGTAATTCATGTTTTTATTAGTGTTTGGGGAACGCGTCACAAGAACTGCGGATGTGTCACACACGTGGCTTAGTCCCGCCAACTGACATGGCGGGACTGGTACATGTCACAGCAGGTGGGGATACGTGGAAAACACGTGACATGGACTGACGCGATTGGTTGGGCTTCCTACGTGGCTTCTGATCTCGTCTTTCTCACTGGCGGGACTTATCTCGTCAGTCAAACCTACGTGTTTGACTGCTCTAGTATGGCCATTCTTTTCAAATGTGTTTTAGGATGGAGATACATTTGAAAAATAACATTAGTACGGATTTTTTGCCAAGGTGTTAATGAAATCATGAAGAGGAATGGGACTTGTTTTTATTTACCTTATTGCCCTTTACTTGTTAACTTCTACATAGGTTCTTGTCGTGATTAAATAGTAAACATAGAAAAATTGAAATAAAAGTTGATATTTTGCTACTTTTGCTCAGTTCTTGTTATTTTGTGGCTCACGTGATCACTTCTGATCTTTGATTTTATTTTTTATTTTTTTTGTATTATGATCTTTGATTTTTTTGTGCTGCGTGCATTCCCACCACGCCAACCCTACTAGTACTCTGGTATCTTTGTACCGAGCTCATTTGATGTGATTTGGGATTTCATAGTCCTTGGTTTAAAATGGAAAGAAAAAAAAAGGATGAATAGAGAATTTAAAAGAAGAGAGAGATTTAAATAGATTTTTTTTTTTCATTTTTGGAGAAGGTGCACCTAAAAGATTATGCACCATGTGTATATTAAAAAATCTTTTTGAACCGCAATGTTATTTTGCAAGTAAGGATTTTTTGATATGAAAAAATAGTCATGTGATTATAATTATTTATTTAAAAATTATATATTTTTTCTTTTTTATCTCATCATTAATGTAAGATTATGATCAAATAATATCATCACGTAACTATTTTTTTACTCCAAATCCAACTATTTATTATTTTTTGCTGCCCATGATTTTATAGTGTGTGTTATGCGATCAAAGTGCGACAAAAAAAAGGCAAATGAAGGTAAGAGTGAAAGATGGAAAATTAGAGCCAGACATAGAAACCAAGCTCGATGTACATCTAGCTCAAGCAATAAACTTTATTATGTCATTACATATTTGACGAAGTCAACGCGAAACTAGGGGTCTAGGCTAGGGTGGGTCATCTCTTAAAATTTGAAGGAAAAAATAAATTGGCACCAGGAAAAAATTATAAAGCGTGTGGATGTGACTAATCTAGTGACATGCATGAAGAGGAAGACAAGTAGACAACGGCTCATCCATTAAGTAGTACCACTCTCACTCCTTCTCTACCTGTAGTTTCACGCTCTTTCCATCAAGTAGTTCCGCTCTCATTTTTCATGTTTTCATTTTTTGGACTTCTTGTGGCTTGGTAGAACAGGGGTGTTTGGTTGGCATGGAGATTTTTTTTGGATATCTAAAAAAATAAGGGTGAGTTTTCATGAAGATTATATTGGAATAATGATCAAAATGTTACTGTTCATCAAGTTTTTATCTAAATGTCATGCGAAAAGTATTATTTTTTAATATGCCATGTAAGCAAGTTCGTTGGACACTGTAACAAACTTGTTTGCTGACGTGTCACGCTTTTAGTGAATACCAAGTTCGCTACACGGGGTAGCAAATTTGGTTGAAATATATATTCTGACCAAGTTCGCTACCCAATGTAGCAAATTCGGTATTTTTTTTTTAACTTGGTACTTGTTATCCACTAGAATCGTGACACATCAGCAAACTGAGTTCGCTACAGTGTCTAGCAAACTTGCCCACGTGGCATATTAAGAAATAACTATTTGTGTGACATTTAAGTAAAAAACTTAATAAATAGTGACATTTTGGTCGGTGTTCCGATTATATTTGATATCATATTTTAGAAAATTTATATGAAAAAGTGACTTATATAGGAATTAGTTTTGCGTGTAGACTATGAATAAAAATTGCATGCAAGAATATCATCTAGAGAATGGTATTCTTAAGTTATTGAAAAAATAAAAAAAATAGATAAAAAAAATGACAAAAATAAAAAAAATTATTCAATATTTATGGTATTATTTTTTACCTATCAGATAATTTTTTGATAAGAAAACTCACTTTTCCCATAATCATATTTTTGAATAAAAAAAAAAATTCTCGACCAAACGCCCCTAACTCATGTTCGGCGTCTAATTTTGTTTTGATTCTCAGTGCAATCTACTTCCAAGAAAGAGAGTGGAGAAGAAAAAAGTTCATGAAAATAGAGGAAAGATACATAGACAAGGAGGGATGCACCAGCCACCGGGAAGAGACAACAGGGAGGATTGGTTTGAAAAGAAGTTTATAAGACAAGGGGGGGACGCACTAGGAAAATAGGGTACACTTGAGGTAGGCTATTGCATTTTTGTTTTTGGCTTACATGGATATAGCTTCCACCAAGCTCAAGCCCATGTAGTCTTTTTTTTTTTTTTTTTTTTTTCATTTTTATAATAAGGGAATGTATTGAATTAGGTTTTTTTTTAAAAAAAAATTAAGATAAATTATTTTATAGATTTTAAAAGATTATTTAGAATTAGAAGGACTTTAAAAAAATTTAAAAGACATTTTTTACATTCAAAATTTCATAAGATTAAATTTTAACGTATTTTAATAGAATTTATAAGATTTGAAAAGACAATATGAATTTATAAGATTTTAAAAAACCATATGAATTTTTAACAAACATTCAAAATTACAAGATTCAATAAAAAAATAACAAAGAAATGTAATAATATTAATAAAAAAAGTAAAACCTAATATAATTTTCTCAATCAGTAAAATATAATATAATTTTTAACACACATTCAAAATTACTAAGTAACAACTCTCCACGTATTTAAAGTTATACTACTAGCATTTTCTTGTTTCTGCTCTTGGGTTTGACCAATGGGTTAAAAATTATCTTCTCATTTGGTATCAGAGCTATACATATATGATTATAAGACCCAATTTTTTATTTATTAAAATAATTCTAAATTTGGATATAGAACCTAAAGTTAATGATAAAATTTCGTTTGGAATTTTTTATAATTGATCTTGAAAACCTTGAGATTTTTGTTTTACATGATGAAAGTTTTTTAACCATATATCATATGTATGTTTTCATTGAGTATAATTCTAAGAAAATTTCGAATCTGATTTTTGAGTTTTACTACATGAAAATTTAAAAAAAATTTCAAATTATTTTCAATCGTTACATTTAAAAGTGTAGGATATGAAGATCCCGAGGGAACTAAAATATGTGTTTCTTTCATACTACTGCAGTATCTCAAGTGTTGGGTGCCAAATTTCATTATTTTTTATATATACATATCACTTATTAATGATTTTAGAGTGACATTCATGAAAAGCCTTGAGCACACATTAAGTACATACATGTGAATAGAACGAAAATTTCGTCCAGCCTTCAAAATTAAGGAGGGGGACAAGAGCGAAACACAATCTGGATATCTTAAAGTAAATCATATATAGATTCATTCGACTGCACAAAACAAACAAAAATGAGAAGTGGAAGGTGGGCATGGCGGTATCTGCTTATTCTCTACAATACACTTCAACATGGGCAATTGTCATCTACGATGAACGGATATTGATACGGGACACGAGACACGAGACACGACACGACACACCGACACATTAATTCTAAAAAATATCATATTTTAACACGTTAAGACACATTTTGATATTAAATAATATTTTTAATAAATATAATACAATTTATATTTAATACATATAGCAACTCATAATAAATTAATTACTTTGTATTTAGAAATTGTTTTACATATAAATTAAGCTAAGTTAGTTATATATTAAAAAAAATTTAAACTATAAAATAAATGAAAAATTGAACTGTACGAAAAATATACCAAAAAAAATCAGAATTAAAAAAATCCCAAAAGAAGAATAAGGAAAGCAATAAATAAGGGAGATAAAAAGTTGAAATTAAAAAGAAAAAATAAAATAAAATAAAAGTAGAAAACACACTGTTCGATGTTGTCTTGTTTGCAGAGTCGGTTCAGATGCACTTCGCTTTCACCTTGGTATCCAACTCACTTTCAGCAGAACTGTTCTTGTTGGTCAAGCTAACCTTCAAACGTGTCTCTGGTGCTTGCTCCTTGCTCAAAATCTGAGCTTTCAATAGCCTTGTGTTCTTCTTCTCATGCTTGAAGGATGGTATGGTCCCATCGTCGATGTCTACCTCACCGGAGAGTATGAAAATGGAGGTGAGTTGTTGGTACACGAAGAAACGTCGTGGTATCTGCTCTATTCTCCCCCGGAGCCGCAAGCAAGACCGTCGTCAAGTTGGTTCCCAATTTTTTTATTTTAAATTTATTTTAATTTTATAAAAAGTTTAAAATTTTTACATTTTTACTCTTTGACCGTGTCGGATACGGTCAAAATCGCGTGTCAGAATAGTTAACGTGTCCTAAAATATTGACCACGTGCACATTTTTTAAAAAAAGTGCCGTGTCCGTGCTTCGTTGATTGCCATTGTTTGTTTCATTCTTATGTCCAACTCTATAATCTTTGAGAATATCATTCATGTTATAACCACAGTTAGAACATTCATGTTCTTTACTTATCTTTGCTTCGTTACATTAATCTGATTTCTTTACGTAGTTATAGCTGATTATATATATATATATATATATATATATATATATATATATATATATATATTTTGAGAAAAGTATTTCTACCGCTACTTTAGATAAGATTATCTACAGTCACCATTTTTAACTATGTTCTCTCGAGAAAACATAGTTATAACATTAAAGTTGCTTTTTTTTCTCTCTCCACGTCAGCAAACGGGTTCTTATCTAAAGTGGCTGCAGAAATGTTTTCCCCATATATATTTATTTATTTCCCCTCGCCACATTTTTTGCTCTAATGGGTGGTGCAGAATTAATTTTTGAACCCCATGGACAACCCCTCGTCCTTGAATCCTCTCTTTGAATCCCTTTGGCAAAGCTGTTTCATCTGATTTAAATCCAACAGGTGTCTTAACTAATGCCAGAAATGGAAAACCTGTTAGCTCAAGTCCTGACAACAATTCTAGGAATGGATCTTGCTGTATAGTCCATTCACTTCCAAGTGCATTTACACATTATTGAACTAGCCTTAAATGCTACAAGTCATTCAACTCATTTTTGCTCCTAAATAGAGGTGAGTGGCTCTATTAGTACAGGCTCTGAAAGCACAAAAAGGCCTTTCCATACATGGTCCCTCAAATTCACTAAAACCTCAAGTATTTTTCTATAAAATAAAATGCTTCTCTTTTAAAGTTTTATTGCCTTGGGGAAATACAAGAAATCATGGAAAAGAAAAGCAAAAAGAAATGATAGTGAAAAACCTATAGTTTATCATGTTTGTAGGGATAATATTGCATGAATAATATAGTCAAGAGGATGAATACTTAGGTTTTATATTGAAAATCATGGAAATTGGATCTTTATCTAACATATCTTGCTCTTATTGGTTTTGAAGGCAAATTAATACAAATTTGAGCAAGAATAGATTTAAAGATTGAAGTTGGAATTGGAAGATCATTGTTCATCCAAAAAGTTAAATCTACAGTGATGAAGCACATTCAAATGTTATTTAGCACGTTTAAATTTGCTAACTATTGAGTAAATATGAAGGAAGTTTCTAGATGAGAACATTCAAATGTTATAGATCAACATTCAAATGCTCAAACATGAAGAAAAACCTCTGTTGGAGCGCGTTCTAATGTTACTGTCAACATTCAAACATGTTGGCAGTTGCAAAAATCCTTCTCGCATGAGAGCATTCCAATGTCCTTTGAACATTCAAATGTGCTAGTTGTGAAAAAATCTTTTGTTGGATCGCGTTTTAATGTTGAGAAAGGCGTTCAAATGTGAAGGCAAATAAAGGACACACATTTGAATGTTGAGAAGAGTGTTCAAATGTGAAAAAAAAGAAAGGACGCACATTTGAATGTTGATTTCAACATTTGAACGCCCAATTACGATACAATTCAAGATATAGTATATAAAATCATCTAGTTTGAGATATGATTGAAGATTTTAGTGAAGATTCCATAGGATCTTCTAGGAAATTAAAAGATATGGTTTCTTCACTATAAAAAAGGGTTTTTGACGAATCAAAGGGGAATTATCAATTGGGAGATTTACTCAAGAGGGAGAGAGAGAAATACGTTTTCATGCTTTGGAGAGCATTGGAAGCGGGTGGAACTCATAAGGCGCTGGGAACTCCAAAGATTCGACAAGCTATCATCAATGGAGTTTGGGAATTCTTATTTGTTTTCCATTGTTATTGATTTCAATATACTAGGCTAGATTTTTATGTAGTTAGGGGAAGATGGACCCCATTTGATTCTTATTATTATGAGTTATATTGTCTCTAAATTCTTCTCTTTCTATAATTGAATGAAGTTATCTGTTTTTAATGCTTTCTATGAGTTTGTTCCTTATAGAATGATTTAGGGGAATTGCATGACAATAGGAATGTTGGTGTACGAATCCTGATTTGAGAATTTCATCATAATCCCTGTGATCTAGGAATAGACATAGGGTAATTATGCGATCTTTAAATTCGTGCTCTTAAAGCATGTTTTCTTGGGGAATAATCGGGGTACTAGGGTTCCTTCAAGATCTCATAGAATTAGGATAACTAGGAATTGAGCCCTAATTAACTTAAAATTACTCATAATAATAAGAGGATAATGGGGGAAATCGAAACCGAACTACGCGTATTCTTTATGATCAAAAATCATCTTTTTAATTACTTTCTTTAATTCTGAATTTGTATGATATTGTTTGTTTTTTATTTCAAATTTTCTCATCTCAATCTTTGTTGTCCAAATAAACCGTGATCAGTGAACTATTGCTTGAAAATCAATCCTCGTGGGAACGATCTCGTACTCTGGTACACTTTTATTACTTTTACGACCGGTGCACTTGTCGAAGTCGCAACAGATAGCCTTGGGGAAATGTAGTGCTCCTAGTCACTCCCAAACACCAAAGGTATCCCTGTAACTAAATAACCCAAGATACCCCTCCCCCTAACAGATTCTCCCATCTTATAGTATGAATTTCCCTCTCCACTCCTAACTACCTCCATCCCTCACATTTTCTCCATTTGTTGAGCCAACAATTGGTTGCACTTGATGCACCCTCACGAGATCCAAGGTTCTTCTATATCGCTGCCTACTGTACACCTTAAGTTGTGGTGGGTTCCTATCATTGTCCAATCCCTCAACATATCCACTAGAGAAACCCCACTAAAAGGCCATGTGCTTGACACCAGATTAAAATGAAATGCCTAATTTTATCCCAAATCAAGTGTTGTGCCATTGAAACCTCCTTAAAAATACGAGAGTGACATTCCAACCAAAGGCTCTAAATTATAAAAAGTTTATGTTATCAATTACACTACAAAAGTCTTCTATATTGGATAGTAAACAAAATATATGAATTGCTGAATTTCCCCCCTCTTTGGCTTGTAAGAAAAGGCAGAAACATTTTCTGTAGAAATAGGATGGCCCAGGCTCTGCATTCCCTACCAATTAATATATTAATGTTTGAACTTGGGGGCATTTATATTTTTTAAACAAATTCTAAAGTACTTTTGGAGGATTTCTAATACCAAACCTCATTATTGTTTGTATGCATTTTGAGAATCCAGCTTTATATTAGAATTGCTTCATTCTAAGAACTGAATACATATTAATGAATTTTGTGTTTTCATGATCGTAATGTCTTTATATAATTAATATATATGTCATCTTTATGACAATAAATGTATTTAGTGTGTAAGCAATGATTTATGTTTATAGCAATGTGCTCAAAATATATTTTCAGTATACTTGTTGTTTTGTGAACATCTGTAAGCTATGTGATTATTGTGTAAGTATTTTAGTTTCTCTATTTCTTTGAGCTATATATTTACCTTTTCCTTAAAATTTGTACTTTTAGGCAATTGTTGGTATGGAAACTGACTACAGAATTCTTCGTATTAAAGTAAGTATTTTTCTGCATGTCCACTATTGTATACATTCATTGCACTCTTTTACCTTGGTTATTTTGTATCCAATATGTTGAACGTGTCTTGCATTTTATCATATTTTCTATTGTCTATTCCTCAATGTTTAATCTAGCAAATGAGGCATGTCCAATGTGTTGCAAAACTCGATTAAAAACATACAATTGTTAGCAGATTGCTTATTTGCCTCTTTATATATTTCTGCATGTATGTGTGTAAAGGAGAAGGACAGATGCCTTGATAATGAAGGACTTTTCTCAGCTTTATTTAATACTTTTCTTTGGTTAATCAACTTTGTTTTCTCAATGTGCTATTGTGTAGTCATTTTACAGATGGATCATGGGAATTTCAATTCACAATCCGTAGAAGGACCCTATTGATACATTAGTATATCTATATATGTGCCTGGAGAGAAAGAGAACAAAGATTTTTATACTTTGTTTAAAATTCTTGTTATTACACCCATTTATACTTTGTTCTAGTGCATTGTCAAATTACCTTTTTTCATGATGATTATTTTGCAGCTTGAATCATTCATCTATTACCTAATTCTTATTCTGATTATTTGGTAAATTTTTAAAAAGTTGCATCTTATAGAAGGTTTGGAAAGTAGCAATCGAAGATAACTTGTTGGATAGAAGATCACTTTGAGAAGTTATATACGTCTATGACTTTTGTGAGGGATTTCAGTTCAAAAATGTCTGTAAGGGTAGTTGTTTTGTTACATACAAGCTTGGAATCTAGGATTATGAAGTTGCAAGGAAAGAGACTTCTTACTGGGGTTGATACAAAGTGCAATTTGTCAACCAAAATTTGGGACAAGTTCAATATTAGACATGCAAGTTTCAATAGACAAGAAGTGACCGAGGGTTGTGTTGGTGGTAACTATACCAAGTAGTAGTGATAGCTTGAAGATATTGCATATATCTTCATCTTGTCCTTATACTTTCATTTAGTTTGAGAGTGTGGCTGTGTGTGAGGGAGAGGGTGTTTAGATTTGAACTCTGCCTCTTGTTTTGCCCTTGTGGGATAAGGATTCTGTCTTGTCTAAGTATTAATCGGATTTTGTCTTCTCTATTTTTTAATTATGCTGTTAATGCGACTTGCAATGTTATGTCATGACCAATATCTGGATATAATTGCTTGAATGCTTGCTGATATATGATTTCTGATAATGATAATCTAATGTTCATCTAGTTTGAAAGGAGGAAACAAAAATAAAGGGTTCTCACCATCATTTAGCAAGAACTAGTTAAATTTTAACTTTAGTTTTTCATTTCCATCATGTTTCCATTCCATCTACCTTTGAATTCGGCACTTAAGTAGTTTTTCATCTATTTTTCTAGAGTCTAACATGAATGTAATATCTTTATGAACTTTCATTGCTACAGCTTTTGCCTGACTGTGCTCCATAATCTGTTGCCTACATTCTTGAGCTGTTGGCATTGCCTCATTGTGTTGGTTGCCAGATTTATCGTGCCGAAAGTTGAGGAAGATTTTGGGATTCCAAAGGAAACCACATAAAAAGGTAAGGTTCATTATGTGAATAATTATACAATATTGTCGTGAACTTAGTGAAAGAACCTGGATCTATCTTACGTGAAAATGCCTGGAAGATGCTCATATTTCTAACCTGCTGCCTTCTAGACTTTTAGTGCGAGCTTATTTTAGGGATTAAAGTTAATCCAGTTTAAATAACACTTGGGTTTTAGTTTAATATAAAAACATAATGAAAACAGACGATAATGCATACACTTGGTTCCAAATCTATTGCAAAAACAAAACACGTTGGTATTTACATTAATTACACTTTTTTTATTATCTATATCTGCTGCACTTTGAATTTAACTAACATTTGGCATGTTCACATTGCTTTAGGAAAAACAATATGGATGCAAAATTAGTAAGGGGAGATATTTTCCATTGCGCATAGGAAAAAAGATGACAACTTTGTTAGTGAGGAAGCTAGATTTAAGAATGTAAGTATTTTCTTTGTGAATTAAGAACCTATACATGCTATTGGGCATAATGTTTGATTTTATGCTGTAGGACAGATTACTGGAAGATTTGGTGAATGTATCTGCTGAAGATGAGCCCTATTAACTTACGTTTGGGAAGGAGCACCCGGGATGCATAAGAGGAATGGGGTTTGGGGTAGTTCCATCTCAAATACGTAAGCGCTCTCGTGGTTCAGGATCATCTTCTAACAATTCTGGTCCTACACAAGCTAAGTATAATTCCCTTCAAGAAGAACTTGACACCTTAAAGACACAGATGGCAGCAATAATGCAACATATTGGTGCTCCACTACCCCCTAATTTGACATTAAATCAGGTAAATGTTGGATCATAAGTACGAATGAATTTATGTCTATTATTCCTTATTGCTGCCATTTCCTTATTGATGTGATACGTCGGTTGCTTTTTTGGACTCAATAGGAAGGTCATATATGAAATATGAGATCAATTAGGTTGTGACTTAATGTTGTATATTACAAATATTGCATTAGGAACACACCTTGGATATGTTGGTCAAATGATATATTTGAACCTTTGTCTTCTTATATTCCTCCCAAATGCATTGCTTACTCACAATGGGCACTGTTCCTTAGCATAATCAACACTTCCTTTTCTTCTTGGCCAATGGAATTTGTCACGCGCTTCTAATCTTCACAGATCCCTTCTTGGACCACTATAACACACATCACCCCTTCATGAGCACTATTCTCTCTTTGTCCTTGTTTCTTGTAATGCTTGGGCTCTGATATTCTTTTTGTTTATTTTTGAGAAAATGGGTTAAACAATGAAATGGGTTTAGTAGGTTTTTGATACAAAAGTGTTTGGTAAGATTGTGGTGTGTTGTGGGAAGATAGTTGCGATGGGCTAAGGTTTGGAATGGGTGGTACGGTGAAAAGAAAAGAGAAGAACAAAGAGAATATGGCTAAGGTTTGGTGTGGGTTCTGTGGCCTGAGGAAGTGCAATACCAACTAAGGCTTTTTTTTTCTATTCTTATCTTCTCGCGTATTTCATGTTTTGACCTTTGGTTATGGATGTTGCCTCTGTACTATAACACATTTGGGCCAGAGCTTTTGTTGTTGGAACTTAGGCTTTGGGCCCATACTTTTTCTGAACATGATTGCAACCTTAATCTTTTTCAACATGAAATACAAAATTAACCAATCAGTTATTTTTACTCAAAGTGTACCTGCAATAAAAGTGATTGGGCAATAAAAAATTTAGTCCATGTATAAATAAGTGAATCCAATCCCTTTTAGAGTCTCTTTTCGGAATCTCAAACATTTAGCAATTTTCTATATAGTTTCTTTGTACGTGTGTATTCCAGTCGATTTAATTTTTGAATATTTCAATTTAGTAAATGTTGTATATGCAATTGGGGTATATTATGTCTCGCATTTTATATATTTGGGCATGTTTATAAAATATATTTTTATACCCTGGTTAATGCTGATATCTTTTGTTTTCATATTTGGTTGTTAACTTCATATTTAACCCTACAATTTTTCCATAATCGCAAAATGTTCCCATGTTAATTTCATCATGATGACCTTGTATCCAATATGCTTAATCTGACTGAGAGTTTTTGCAACCAAATTTTATTGGCTGAATGGATTTGTTGATGAGTGGATTTGTTGGCCTGAATGGGGAAAACCCTCCGCAAGTCCCATTCTTTCCCTCACTAATTGCCATTTGACGAGCAGCTTGGACAACACTATATATAGCTAGGGTGTAAGAACCCGCACTGTTAATTAAGGAAGTTAATTAATTAATTATGTGAAATTAAGAAATAATTCCATAATTGACCCTAATAATTACTATGAGGCTCTTATAATTATAGTAAGTGAGTAATAATGCTGAAAGTCGCTTTTCTGACGAAAAGTGCAGATACCGGTTCTGCTAGTCGGTATAAAAGCGTACCGATAAAATATCCCAGAAAATTATAATAAGTGCATGAATATTCATAGAATAATATATAGGACTTGTAAAACAAGTTTCAAGTTAAAATAATGAGAACTGGTGCCAGAACTGATACTGACTATGGAAAAGCGCATACCGGAAAGGTGCTGCGAAAAATATAAGAAAAATATGATAAATCTTGTAAAATTTAGTAGGTTCAGAATTCTGAGTTTGGGATTAAAATGCTAAGCGTAGCAATTAATGTTAATACTGTGTGTTTTATTGTTAAGTGGCTATAAATACAATTGTTGGCACAAAACCATAGAGATTTCTTAGTGCTACGTGGGTGTGGTGGCTGACCAGCTCTCCTTCCTACTGTTCCATTACTTCTTCCCCTTGGTTGTAAGCCTTGAAGCATTTTCCCTTTGAGTTTCTTCCTTTTCCACTTGTAAACACTAGAGTGAGTGCTTGGAGAGGGTGAGTTTCAGCTGGAGTTGGGTTGAAGGTGCTGTTTGGGGAGAATGTAAGGGCTGACTTTATTTGTTGAGGTGGTGGAGCCATTGTCATGGCACTTGGTGCTCCAAGGAGTGATCTTTGAGTGCAAAGAACCCACCTTTGATTACATTTTCGTTTACTTTGTGAAGTCAAAACTTTGGGAGCTTCAAGTGAGCTCCAAGAGCCTTCCTTTTCTGAGTTTGAAGCTTGGGTAAGTGGTTGAACCTTTGATCATGAGTTTAATGGGTTAAAGTTGGTGTCTTGGCATGTAATTTGTTAAAATGAGATAACCAACACATTTATGAACCTGTATATGCTTAAAAATGGATCCTTGGACGTTTTGTAATGGTAAAAGATGAACCTTTGGATGATATCTTCGCGAAAATGCAGAACTGCATTCTGTCGCGAAATATCCGGATATGGATATCCGGATATTGATATTCGGATATGTGTTATGTGATATCCGGATATTGATATCTGGATATGGGGTTCTGTGATATCCGGATATTGATATCCGGATATGTCCCCGACAAATATCCGGATATTCTGGGTTTTTGAAGAACAGTAGCGTACTGTTCATCCAGAACTGATGTACGAGGGTTTGTGGACCCTAGTTCGAGGAAGTTGAACTTCTGTAATAACTAATCTAAGTCAGAATCAAGTGATTAAGGGCTTGTGGCTTTGTTAGAAGTCTTAAGACGTAAAACGTAAAAGAGAAGCGCTGTCTTTATGTTTATGCTATTGAGCTATGTTTATTGATATGATTGCTGGTCCAAATCAGATTGTGATTGTGTTGTGTTTGAACTGTGAGCTTTGGTTGGACTCTTGGCTTGGATTGTTAGCTTGCAAGGTAAGCTTTCGTGTCCTCGGTTTAGCCATGTTGTGGTTCCACCATGTCCCATGAGGGTATGATTATATGCATGCTGTGTTACATGCTTTGATATTTTGAAATGCTTTTGAGCTGAAATGTGCAATGGCTTATAATATGAATGTGTTGTTTCCACTTAGTCAGTAAGCCTGAGTATATAGAGTCATACAAGATGGTGAGCCATGGGTGGGTGCAAGTAGCGTCTTGCATATTGTGTGGGTAATAGACGTATTCCTGCATTCCTCTGATCAGTAGAATAGAATTGACACACATGACATGATTATCTGTTGCATTGCACTATTTTGGAAATTATATTATTAAACTGCTTTTGAACTTATATTGCACATGTAAGTGAGCTTGGGGTGGAAGATTCTTGAGGACCCCTTGTCTTACTGAGATTTCTTGTTTAGAGATCTCACCCCATGTTTGGGGGGCGCTTATTTCAGGTTCAGGTAATTTGGGGGCTGATGCCTCTGGCGGCAGAAGGCCGAAGCTTAGTTGATGATTATTGCTGTTTATATGCTGACATGTTTGGATGCTGGATCTATCTGCTGATGTTATGCTTTTAGCTTTATTTTATTATGATGCTGTTGTTGAGACTATGTTGGGCTTATTGCCTTATTTGTGTGAGCATGGGGTTTGTCCATGCCACTTGATGTTAGTACTTTTAGTTGGAGTTGTATAAACTATCAGGAGTTGTCCGGTCTACGTGTTGTAGTTCCATGACTAGAGACTTATATCTGTTGTTTAATTAATGAGGTATTTCAGTTAGATGTCTTTTGCAACTTACATACAGGCAATATTTTGAAAATGATTAAGTAATCAAGTTGGTAATGAATAATGACGTCATATTGAAAAGAAAAAGATATTCCGCATTTTTTATTAAGCGCAGCTTAATACGATGATATGATAACATTACCGGATATATACATGGTGTTACATTTTATGGTATCAGAGCAATGGTTCGAGGGAAAAGCCTGTACGTATTGCATAACTTAAGATGTTTGGTTGTGTCTATCTTGTGTGTTTGCTCCGTTGGGTCTTATTATGATGATGCATATGTGATCACATTGCGTTGGCCTGATTAACTCATAATTTGTGTAACTTGTGCATAGTCATGGTAGGATCCAGGAGAACACGAGAGACTGTTGAGGGTCAACCCGACCCAATCCTGATTGAATTGGCTGAGATGCACGAGGTCACTAGATTGGCCAACATGGCAATGATGGACGTTGTTAGAGAAGCGAACCAGAAGGCCACAGAGGATGCTCTTGAGGCAAATCGGCTGGCGAACATGACCATGATGCGGGTTATGTTGGAGGAGATGAGGGCTGGTCCTGCTGTTGGCCAGTATCCTTCGCCACCACCGCCGCCGCCTCCACTTAGTGTTCAAGATGAGACCCTGAGTCACATTGGTAGTGCTACTCATGTCACTGGGGTGATGGAACCCTATCTGGAGTCTGCTGAGGACCGTGACGTGATCGGCCGTAGGGTGAACGCTTTCAGAAAGCATAAGCCACCTTCTTTTGATAGGTCTTTGGACCCTATTGCTGCAGCGACATGGCTGCAATCGCTGGACAAGATCTTCCGGGTCATGCAGTGTACTGATCCGCAGAAGCTGATGTTCTCTACTTACATGCTGGAGGGCGGTGCCCATGAGTGGTGGACGAACACCTCTCGTGCTTATGAGATGCAGGGTCATGTGATGACGTGGCCATTCTTCGAGGACTGCTTTTTGGGCAAGTATTTCCCTTATGACCCGCAGGAGAGGAAGCAAGGGGAATTTGATAGATTGGTTCCAGGCTCGATGTCTGTTGACGAGTACCTGGCCAAGTTCAATGAGCTTGTGAAGTTCGCGCACTTTCGGATGGAAGTGCCTACTCTGATGTTTCTGGCTGCTAAGTTCTGCAGGGAACTTAGTGAGGTGATTGCTGAGCATATTGCTGGAGCCGCATCGAGGGATTTTGGTACACTGGTTCAGCAGTGTAAGGACATTGAGGATGTCTGCATTACGAGCAAGGCTAAGAGGGTCAAGATTGACGAGACCAAGGGAACAGGTGGTTCCAATTCCTGGAAAGACATAAAGTTTGCTGGGAAGGACAATGGTAAATAGTTGGCGACTAGGCAGGCGCCTGGTCAGTTCAAGAGGACTGCTTCACAGCAGGGGAGCTTTGCTAGGCCTCCTTCCACTCCGAGATGTTCGGGGTGCGGAAAGGAGCATGCTGGTCGTTGTGCTACGGATCAATTGATCTGTTTCCAGTGTGGCAAGGAAGGCCACTTCTCTAGAGACTGTCCGTCGTCGACAACAAGGGCTGCTGCAGTTTAGGCAGTTCCACTTCAGATGGTCTCGATGGCATCTACTTCGGCACCTGCAGTGCCACCTGCTACTGGACGTGTGTACACGTTGGATCGCCAGCAATCGGATAGAGCTCCAAACCTTTTCAGAGGTACTGTGTCTATTAGTGATTCATCAGTTGATTTATTGTTTGATTCCGAGGCTTCACATTCTTTTGTTGCAACCCCGATTGCTTTAGGGCTTGAGGTACCCAGTGCTGTGCTTTCTCCACTGTTGCGGGTGACTACCGCCACCGGAGAAATTTGTGATTCTACCACTGTACATCGCGATGTAGCATTTCAGTGGGACGACCGTGAGTTCTCGGTAGATCTGATAGGATTGCCGATGGCCAACTTGGAGATTATTCTGGGCATGGATTGGTTGTCTAGAAACTGTGCTTTGATTGGTTGCTGTGCAAAGCGCGTGGTGATGTCTCCGTGTTATTCCACCGCTAGTTCCTCGCCGTACATTTCATTGCTGCAGGCCAGGAGAGCTTTGCGAGCAGGGGCATTTGGATATGTCATGTTGGGAGGTTTGGTGAGTGGGACACAGGAGGATATCACTGGAATTCCTGTGGTGTGGGAGTTCCTTGAGGTATTTCCTGAGGAGATTCCTGAGTTTCTGCCACAGAGGGAGGTAGAGTTCTCCTTTGACTTGTTGCCTGGTGTGGGGTCTATTTCATTAGCTCTATATCGGATGTCGCCACCGGAGTTGGCCGAGCTGAAGAAGCATATTGAGGATCTTTCAGCGAAAGATTTCATTCGGCCGAGTGTGTCTCCTTGGGGAGCACCAGTCATCTTTGTGAAGAAGAAGGACGGGACAATGCGATTGTGCACCGACTACAGGCAGTTGAACAAGGTGACGATCAAGAACAAGTATCCCCTTCCTCGGATTGATGATCTGTTGGATCAGTTCAGGGGTGCTTGCGTGTATTCGAAGATGGATCTCCGGTCCGGATACCATCAGATTCGGGTGAAGCCGGAGGATGTCCCTAAGACCACATTTCGTTCGCGATACGGTCATTTTGAGTATTTGGTGATTCTGTTTAGACTCACCAATGCACCTGCTATGTTCATGGATTACATGAACCAAATTTTCCAGCCATATCTGGATCAGTTTGTGATTGTCTTCATTGACGACATTCTGATTTACTCCAAGACTGAGGAGGAGCATGCAGAGCATCTGAGGATTGTTCTGCAAGTGCCGAAAGAGAAAAAGCTTTATGCTAAGCCTTCAAAGTGTGAGTTTTGGCTCAAATCAGGCAAGTTTCTTGGGCATGTGATTTCAGCTGAAGGAGTCGCAGTGGATCCCAACAAGATCGAAGCCGTGCTAGATTAGGAGAGGCCCAAGACGATTACGGAAGTGAGGAGCTTCTTAGGTTTGGCAGGTTACAATCTGAGGTTCATCAAGGAATTCTCCACTATGGTTCTCCCTTTGACTCGCCTTACCCGAAAGGAGACTCCATTTGTGTGGACTCACGAGTGTGAAGAGTGCTTTCAGGAGTTGAAGGAGAGATTGACGACTTCATCTGTGGTGATCATTCTTGATCCTAAGGAGCAGTTTGAGCTTTACTGTGATGCTTCTGGGAAGGGGTTGGGCTGTGTTTTGATGTAGTCTGGTAGAGCTGTTGCTTTTGCTTCGAGGCAGTTGAAACCTCATGAGGAGAACTACCCGACTCATGATTTGGAGTCGGCTGCAATTGTTTTTTCTTTCGAGATTTGGAGGCATTACCTGTTCGGTATGCAATTTGCTGTGTTCAGTGACCACAAGAGCTTGAAGTATCTGTTTGATCAGAAGGAGCTGAACATGCGTCAGAGGAGATGGATGGAATTTCTGAAGGACTATGACTTTGAGTTGAAGTACCATCCTGGCAAGGCCAATGTGGTAGCCGATGCTTTGAGTCGGAAATCTGTGAGTCTATCCAGTTTGACGATGGGTGACTTCGACGTCATAGAGAAATTTCGAGATCTGAAGGTGGCTTCCTTGTTTGGGGGTTCACTTCTCGAGATGGAGACTGTGAGAGTCAGGAATGAGCTTATGGAAAAGATCCAAGAGGCGCAAGTGCAGAGAGAGTGTCTCGACTACATGAAGAACCAAGACGGTGTGTCTTGGAATGAGGATGGACTTCTGTTGTTTCAGAAGCGGATTGTGATTCCTCGAGGTCCATTGATCGAAGAGGTTATGGCAGAGGCCCATAAAGGCAAGTATATTGTTCACCCTGGTGCTACAAAGATGTATGAAGACTTGAAGCGTAATTTCTGGTGGCTGGGAATGAAGAAGGACATAGTTGTGTATGTGTCCAAGTGTTTGATTTTCCATAAGGTGAAGATAGAATACCAGAGGCCGTCTGGTAAACTTCAACTTCTTGAGATTCCGAAATGGAAATGGGAGAGCATTTCCGTTGACTTCATTGTGGGTTTGTCGAAGACTCAGGTTGGTTGTGACTCTATATGGGTCATTGTGGACAGACTGACGAAGTCTGCCCATTTTCTTCCAGTGAAGGTGAGCTTCACTACAGAGCAGTTGACCAAAAGTATGTTTGCGAGATCGTGAGGCTTCACGGGGTGCCCGAGAGTATCATCAGTGATAGGGACCCGAAGTTCACATCTCGGTTCTGGGAGGCGCTGCAGGAAGCTTTTGGAACTTAGTTGAGACTGAGTACAACCTATCACCCTCAGACTGACGGTCAGACTGAGCGGACTATCCAGACATTGGAGGACATGTTGCGGGCTTGCACGTTGGAGCAGGGCTCGGCATGAGATAGGTACCTTCCATTGGTTGAGTTTTCGTATAACAACAGTTTCCATGCTAGATGGCACCCTACGAGGCGTTGTACGGTAGGAGGTGTCGTACACCTACCTGCTGGTCTGAGGTTGGGGATCGTGAGTTGTTTGGCTTGGACTTTGTCCAAGATACCACCCTGCAAATCCAGATGATCAGGGAAAAGTTGAAGCAGGCGCAGAATCGCCAGAAGAGTTACTACGATGTCAAGCATCGTCCACTCGAGTTCAGTGAGGGTGAGCACGTGTTTGTGAAACTTTCACCTGTCACCGGTGTTGGACGGGCATTCAGAGTGAGGAAGCTGAGCCCGCGATATATTGGGCCATACCAGATCTTTGGTAGAGTAGGACCTGTTGCCTACCGGCTTGCCTTGCCTCCGAACTTGGCCAACATCCACGACGTGTTTCACATGTCTCAGCTTCGCAAGTATGTAGCGGATCCTTCTCACGTGTGCAACCGGATGATGTGGAGGTTCAGGAGAACTTGAAAACTCCCGTCGGAACACTAAAGATTCTCGATCGTGGCGAGAAGCAGCTAAGGAGCAAGATCATTCCGATGGTCAAAGTGCAATCGACAGGAAGGACTCCTGAGGAGTGTACCTTGGAGCGAGAGGATGAGCTTCTCTGGCAGTATCCCGATTTCTGAGACAGTTATATTCTGATTTTGAGGACAAAATCCTAAAAAGGTGGGGTAAATGTAAGAACCCGCACCGTTAATTAAGGAAGTTAATTAATTAATTACGTGAAATTAAGAAATAATTCTATAATTGACCCTAATAATTACTATGAGGCTCTAATAATTATAGTAAGTGAGTAATAATGCTGAAAGTCATTTTTCTGACGAAAAGTGCAGATACCGGTTCTACTAGTCGGTATAAATGCGTACCGATAAAATATCCCAGAGAATTATAATCAGTGCATCAATATGCCTAGAATAATATATAGGACTTGTAAAACAAGTTTCAAGTTAAAATAATGAGAACTGGTGCCAGAACTGCTACTGGCTATGGAAAAGCGCATACCGGAAAGGTGCTGCGAAAAATACAAGAAAAATATGATAAATCTTGTAAAATTTAGTAGGTTCAGAATCCTGAGTTTGGGATTAAAATGTTAAGCGTAGCAATTAATGTTAATACTGTGTGTTTTATTGTTTAGTGGCTATATATACAATTGTTGACACAAAACCCTAGAGATTTCTTAGTGCTACGTGGGTGTGGTGGCTGACCAGCTCTCCTTCCTACTGTTCCATTGCTTCTTGTAATACCCCGTATATATCCGGTAATGTTATCATACTATCGTATTAAGCTGCGCTTAATTAACAATGCGAAATATCTTTTTCTTTTCAATTATTATGTCATTAATCATTACCAACTTGATTACTTAACCATTTTCAAAACATCGTCGGTATGTACATTGCAATAAACAGCTAACTGAAATACCTCATTAATTAAAATAACATAAGTATGAGTCTCTAGTCACGGAACTACAAACGTAGACCGGACCATCTAACAGTTTATACAACTCAACTCAACAGTACAAACAACATAGTGGCATGGACAACTCCCAAGCTCACCCAAATAAGGCAACAAAGCCCAACATAAGTCTCAACTCAATAATTATAAATGACAGAAAACATAAACAACATCCAATCCAGTCATGCCAGCATAATATGAACAGCACTAAACATCAACTAAGCTCTGGCCTCCTGCCGCCAGAGGCACCAGTCCCCATACTACCTGAACCTGAAATAAGCATTCCCCAAACGTGGGGTGAGATCTCTAAATAAGAAAAGAAATCTCAGTAAGGCAAGGGGTCCTCAAGGATCTTCCACCCCAAGCTCACTTACATGTGCAATATAAGTTCAAAAGCAGTTTATCATCATCAGTTCTAAAATAGTACAATGCAGCAGATAATCATGTCATGTGTGTCAATTCTATTCTACTCGCCAGAGAAATGCAGGATTTATATACGCCAAATACCCACACATAGTGCAAGACACCACTTGCATCCACCCCGGATCACCGTCTTGTATGACGCCATATACTCAGGCTTACCGTCAAGATGGAACAACACATGCATATTAAAAGCCATTACACATAAAGCTCAACAACATTTCAAATATCCAAAACATGTAACACAGCATGCATATAACCATACCCCCATGGGACATGGTGGAACCACAAATGACTAAACCGAGGACACGAAAGCTTACCTTGCAAGCTAACTATCCAATGCCAAGAGTCCACAGCTCAAAGTCCAAACACAGCAGAATCACAATCTGATATGGACCAATAATAAATCAATAACATGCACTACAAGCATACATCATAAGACAACACCTTTCTTACATTTTACGTCTTAAGGCTTCTCACCAAGTCATAAGCTCTTAATCCACTGATTCTGACTTAGTTCGATTATTACAGAAGTTCAACTTCATCAATCTAGGGTCCACAAACTCATAACTCAGTTCTGTATGAACAGTACCTTACTGTTCCTCGAAATCTCAGAATATCCGGATATCAATATCCGGATATCTCACTGACAATATCCAGATATCAATATCCGGATATCCAGATCCCCATATCCGGATATCAATATCTGGATATTTCATGATCAAATATCTAGATATTTCGCGACAGAATGCAGTTTCTGCATTTCTTTGGGAATCACGACAAAATATTCGGATATTTTCACGACCAAATCCTATTCCATTCAGCAATTCACGCAAGCTTCACACTCTGCTGCCACAGTCCCGTCCTCTCATTCAAGCAACTAGCTCCAAGGGAATTACAGTCTTGTCATTCCTCTTCCAGCTATAAATAGGACATCCCTCACACAAAAACATTATCGAATCCTGGAGGGTTTGCAGTCCGAAAGGAAGAGATCACTTAGTAATAGTTAGTAACTTAGTTTAATTTTCAGTTGTAACTATAGTTAAGCGACAACCCCTCTTCCTTTCTCTGTAAACAACCATCAAGACTCTTCACGAGCAAATATCCATCTTTCTCCATTTTCTATTTCTTTTTGTAAACTGTCTTTTAAATTAATATAAGTGTTTTTCTCTTCGTTCCAATCGTTATCTCTTGACCGGATCTCGGGTCTATATGATTTCAGTTGAGAATAATTATGTTTAAACTATCAGCCATGAGCTGAACTATCTATGGAACGGGTAAACTGTGAAGCTCTTAAAGAACTGTTTTCAAAACTCTTGACCGAAGCTTTTTGTATTTCTTTGGCTAAGTAAGCTATATTCATTGAAATTGGGTACATACTGAGAAAGGAACTTCCATAAGGAAGGGATTTTAGACAGCTTAGCCATTGGGGGAAGGTAGATGTCATGGCAAAAACGCTACTGGTCACCTTAGGAATAAGGGGCCAACTCGTCCATTTTAAGGTTCTGAACTAAGTACCTATTGGAGTCAAGGGAGCCATAGGAATATGGAAACTTGTGAGCCATCTAGACCATGAGCTGAGGAATCAGAGTTGACAGGAAAAGAAACTGGGACAAAGCCAAAAGGTGCTAAGACTTGAGCAGAGAAAACAACCCCTTTAAGAGCGAAGCAGTGAATCTGTTCTTTCTGTTAAACTGTTTTAACCACCACCCTGTTGTCTCTTGATTATAGTTATTTCTGTTTTAGTAATTTTATTTTATTTTATTTAGTACTTATAAAAACTCCAATGAATGTTACCTCACCTTCTTCTAAACAGGAAGGATCACATACATAACACAGCGAGCAACTATTTGCCATCAGGTTGAACCTACTGTTCCTGAGGAACGTTTGACCAGACAGTTCATTTACTAACTTTTCTTCTCATTTTCACTCTTTATAAACAGTGATAAAACAATAATTAGCACTCTATCCTCGTGGGAACGACAATTTGGGCATTAATACTCCTTTTATTACTTGATGCGTGCACTTGCGCACTTGGGTTGGAACTGAGGGACAAATCTGTGTTCTGCAAGAACAGAAGAACGTCCCCTATCAGAACTTATATTTTTCCACCATCAGCAAACCACCCAACAATGACCAAGAGAGGGGAAGGTGGTAGCAACCAACTCACGCATACAAGGCTGGAGGATCAGCCTAGGGTTGTGTGCAACCCTCTATATATAGCTACTAAGCAATAATCACACAGTATTAACTTTAATTGCTATGCTTAGCATTTTAATCCCAAACTCAGGATTCTTAACCTACTTAATTTTACAAGAATCATATTTTTCTTATATTTTTTGGAGCACTTTTCCGGTACGCGCTTTTCATAGCCAGTACCAGTTTCTGGCACCAGTTCTCATTATTTTAACTTGAAACTCGTTTTACAAGTCCTACATATTATTCTAGTAATTATCATGCACTTATTACAATTTTCTGGGATACTTTTTCGGTACGCATTTATACTGACTAGCAGAACCGGTATCTGCACCTTTCGTCAGAAAAGCGACTTTCAACATTATTACTCATTTACTATAATTATTAGAGCATCATAATAATTATTAGGGACAATTATAGAATTATCTCATTAAAATCATAATTAACTGATTAATTTCCTTAATTAACGGTGCGTGTTCTTACATTCACCCCACCTTTTTAGGATTTTGTCCTCAAAATCAGAATATACCTGTCTTGAAAATCGGGATACTGCCGGAGAAGCTCGTCCTCTCGCTCCCAGGTACACTCCTCAGGAGTTCTTCCTGACCATTGCACTTTGACCATCGGAATGATCTTGCTCCTTAGCTGCTTCTCGCCACGATCGAGAATCTTGAGTGGTCCGACGGGAGTCTTTAAGTTCTCTCGAACCTCCACATCATCCGGTTGCACCACGTGCAAAGGGTCCGCTACATACTTCCGTAGCTGAGACACGTGAAACAAGTCGTGGATGTTGGCTAGGTTCGGAGGCAAGGCAAACCGGTAGGCAACAGGTCCTGCTCTACCAAGGATTTGGTATGGCCCAATAAACCGCGGGCTCAACTTCCTCACTCCGAGTGCCCGTCCAACACCGGTGACAGGTGAAAGTCTCACAAACACGTGCTCACCCTCACTGAACTCCATTGGACGATGCTTGACATCGTAGTAACTCTTCTGCCGATTCCGCGTCTGCTTCAGCTTTTCCCTGAGCATCTGGATCTACAGGGTGGTATCTTGGACAAAGTCCAAGCCAAACAACTCACAATCCCCAACCTCAGACCAGCAGGTAGGTGTACGACACCTCCTACCGTAGAGCGCCTCATAGGGTGCCATGCCCAGGCTAGCATGGAAACTGTTGTTATACGAAAACTCGACCAACGGAAGGTACCTATCTCATGCCGAGCCTTGCACCAACGTGAAAGCCCGCAACATGTCCTCCAAGGTTTGGATAGTCTGCTCAGTCTGAGGATGATAGGCTATACTCAGTCTCAACTGAGTCCTAAAAGCTTCCTGCAGTGCCTCCCAGAATCGAGATGTGAACTTCGGGTCCCTATCACTGATGATACTCTCGGGCACCCCGTGAAGCCTCACAATCTCGCGAACATAAAATTTGGCCAACTGCTCAGTAGTGAATCTCACCTTCACTGGAAGAAAATGGGCAGACTTCGTCAGTCTGTCCACAATGACCCATATCGAGTCACAGCCAACCTGAGTCTTCGGCAAACCCTCAACGAAGTCCATGAAATGCTCTCCCATTTCCCTTCCGGAATCTCAAGAGATTGAATTTTACCAGACGGCTTCTGATGTTCAATCTTCACCTTCTGGCAGATCAAACACTTGGACACATACACAGCTATGTCCTTCTTCATTCCTGGCCAGCAGAAATTCCTCTTTAGGTCTTGTTACATCTTTGTGGCACCAGGGTGAACAGTAAATTGTCCCTTATGGGCCTCCGCCCTAACCTCTTCGGTCAAAGGACCTCGAGGAATCACCACACGCTTCTGAAACAACAGAAGTCCATCCTCATTCCAAGACACACCGTCTTGGTTCTTTACGTAGTCGAGACACTCTCTCAGCACTTGCGCCTCGTGGATCTTCTCCATAAACTCATTCCTGACTCTCACAGTCTCCATCTTGAGAAGTGCACCCCCAAACAAGGTTGTCACCTTCAGATCTCGAAACTTCTCTATGAGGTCGAAGTCACCCATCGTCAAACTGGATAGACTCACGGATTTTCGACTCAAAGCATCAACTACCACATTGGCCTTGCCAGGATGGTACTTCAACTCAAATTCGTAGTCCTTCAGAAATTCCATCCATCTCCTCTGCCTCATGTTCAGCTCCTTTTGATCAAACAGATACTTCAAGCTCTTGTGGTCACTGAACACCGCAAACTGCATACCGAACAGATAATGCCTCCAAATCTTGAAAGCAAACACAATTGCAGCAAACTCCAAATCATGAGTCGGGTAGTTCTCCTCATGAGGCTTCGACTGCCTCGAAGCAAAAGCAATAGCTCTACCAGACTGCATCAGCACACAGCCCAGCCCCTTTCCAGAAGCATCACAGTTAGCATAAACTTCTCCTCAGGATCAGGAAGAACCAACACAGGTGAAGTAGTCAATCTCTCTTTCAACTCCTGAAAGCACGCCTTACACTCGTGAGTCCACACAAATGGAGTCTCCTTTCGGGTAAGGCGAGTCAAAGGGAGAACCATCATGGAGAAACCCTTGATGAACCTCCGATAGTAACCTGCCAAATCTAAGAAGCTCTTCACCTCTGTAACTGTCTTGGGATCCAATCCAGCACGACCTCAATCTTGTTGGGATCCACTGCAACTCCATCCGCTGAAATCACATGCCCCAGAAACTTGACTGATTTGAGCCAAAACTCACACTTAGAAGGCTTAACATAAAGCTTTTTCTCCTTCAGCACTTGCAGAACAATCCTCAGATGCTTCACATACTCCTCCTCAGTCTTGGAGTAAATCAGAATGTCATCAATAAAGACGATCACAAACTGATCCAGATACGGCTGGAAAATCCTGTTCATGTAATCCATGAACACTGACGGCGCATTGGTGGGTCCAAACGGGATCACCAAATACTCAAAGTGACCGTATCTTGAACGAAACGCGGTCGTAGGGACATCCTCTGGCTTCACCCGAATCTGATGGTATCCGGACCGAAGATCAATCTTGGAATACACGCAAGCACCCCTGAGCTGATCCAACAGATCATTAATCCGAGGAAGGGGATACTTGTTCTTGATCGTCACCTTGTTCAACTGCCTGTAGTCGGTGCACAATCGCATTGTCCCGTCTTTCTTCTTCACAAAGATGACCGGTGCTCCCCAAGGAGACATACTCGGCCGAATGAAATATTTCGCTGAAAGTTCCTCAATATGCTTCTTCAGCTCAGCTAACTCTGGTGGCGACATCTGATATGGAGCTAAAGAAATCAGCCCCACACTAGGCAACAAATCAATGGAGAACTCTATCTTCCGCTGTGGCGAAAAATCAGGAATCTCCTCAGGAAACACCTCGAGGAACTCCCCCACCACAGGAATGCTAGTGATATCCTCCTGTGTCCCACTCATCAAACCTCCCAACATGACATACCCGAATGCCCATGCTCTCAAGGCCTTCCTAGACTGCAACAATGAAATATATGGCGAGGAACTAGCTCTGGAATCACATGGAGACATCACCACGCGCTTTGCACAACAATCAATCAGTGCATAGTTTCTAGACAACCAATCCATGCCCAGAATAATCTCCAAGTTGACCATCGGCAATCCTATCAAATCTACCTAGAACTCACAGCCATCCCACTGAAACACTACATCGCGATGTACAGTAGTAGAATCACAAATTTCTCCGGTCGCGGTAGTCACCCGCAACGGAGGAGAAAGCACAAACATTGGCAACTCAAGCCCCAAAGCAATCGGGGTAGCAACAAATGAATGCGTAGCCCCAGAATGAAACAATGCATCAACAAAAATACCACCAATAGACACAGTTCCTCTAACAAGGTTCGGAGCGCGGTCCGACTGCTGCCTATCCAAGGTGTACACACGCCCAACAGAAGGTGGCACCGCAGGTGCCGAAGTAGAAGCCATCGAAACCATCTGCAAAGGAACTGCTTGAACAGCTGCGGCTCTCGCCGTCGACGACAGACAGTCTCTAAAGAAGTGGCCCTCCTTGCCACACTGGAAATAGATCAACTAACCCGAAGCACAACGACCATCATGCTTTTTTCCGCACCCCGCACATCTCGGAGTGGAAGGAGGCCTAACAAAACTCCCCTGCTGTGAAGCAGTCCTCTTAAACTGACCAGGTGCCTGCCTAGTCGCCAACTGTTTACCTTTGCCCTTCCCAGTAAACTTCTTGTCCTTCCAAGAAGTAGGAGCAGGAGTGGAACTAACAGTCCCCTTGGTCTCGTCGACCTTGGCCCTCTTGGCCTTGCTCGCTATGCAGACATCCTCAATGTTCTTACACTGCTGAACCAGTGTACCAAAATCCCTCGAAGCAGCTCCAGCAATATGCTTTGCAATTACCTCACTAAGTCCTCTGTGGAACTTAGCAGCCAGAAACATCGGAGTAGGAGGAACCATCCGGAAGTGCGCAAACTTCACAAGCTCATTAAACTTGGCCAGGTACTCGTCAACAGACATCGAGCCCTGAACCAATCTATCAAATTCTCCCTGCTTCCTCTCCTGCGCATCGTAGGGAAAGTACTTGCCCAAAAAACATTCCTCGAAGAATGGCCACGTCATGACATGACCCTGCATCTCAAAAGCACGAGAGGTGTTCGTCCACCACTCATGGGCATCGCCCTCCAGCATGTAAGTCGAGAACATCAGCTTCTGCGGGTCTGTACACTGCATGACCCGGAATATCTTGTCCAGCGCCTGTAGCCATCTCGCTGCAGTAATAGGATCCAAAGACCCATCAAACACAGGTGGCTTATGCTTCCTGAAAGCATTCAGCCGACGATCAATCACGTCACGATCTTCAGCAGGATCCACAAAGGTCTCCATCGTCCCAGCGACATGAGTAGCACTGCCAAAGTGACTCAGGCTCTCATCCTGAACACTAGGTGGAGGTGGCAGAGGCGGTGGCGGTGGCGGCGGTGGAAACTGACCTACAGCAGGACCAGGCCTCATCTCCTCCAACATGACTCTCATCATCGTCATGTTCGCCATCCTGTTCGCCTCGAGGACATCCTCAGTGGTCCTTCGGTTCGCTTCATGATGCTTCCCGACAAGTATACCGATCGCACAAGTAATATAGATAGTAAGTAAAGTATCGTCTCCACAGGGATTGTGTCGAATATCAATTAATTGTTCCTTTCAAGAATGGAAGAGTTCAAAGGTTGTGACAAATATTGTCGAATTTTGTGAAATTGAGAACTGAAAATAAAGACTTGTTTTTGTAATTTTTCTGTAATGAAGAATAAAAATAAGAACAAGAAACTGAGTTTTGATTTATAAAAATGAGAAAAGCATTGTAGCTAGAGCGCACTCACCTTATGATCCCCACTTATTACTTTGGATTGATTTACAATATTCATTTATAAAATTACTCGGATAAATTATTATCTAAAATAATTAGTTAAATCTCAATCCCTTGGCAATTTAACCCTTTAATCTCAATTGGAATCCTAATCCCTTAGTAACCCCTCATGAGAATTAAACAATGAACTCAATACTTTAGGCATCCGCAATTCAATACAGATCTATTCCTAGCATGCATACGAACCGTTATCCTACCCCCTTTCAGATGTAAACCCCAATATTCCTATCTAGGGTTCTAACCCTCAGACTATTATCAACTATTAGAGTGATCAATTCTATTAAAGAAAATATAAAATACGAACAGGGTAGAGATAAAGATAATTATATAAACTAAAAACAAAAATCAATCCATCGTAACAAGGGTTCACATAGGGTTTGTGAGCCTAACTACAATAAAAAGTAAACTAGCCAAGCATAATCATGGCTAAAAATTCAATATTTAATAACAGCATAAAATTAAAGAGAAAAGAAGAAGAACTTGATCCCAGGAATTCTCTCTGAGCACCGCCGTCGTCTCTCTTCAGAAGAATAGGTCTGAATACCTAATTCTGCCATATGGATCCTATTTATAATCCTCTTTTCTTCCTTCCAAAAATACCCCCACGACAACACGATATTATTTTCATGCAACTCGGCGCCACTTCGCGCCGCGCTACTGTCTCAAAATGAAAAGCCGGAACCGAATGCTTGTGACTTGGCGCCAGTTGGCGCCACCCTTTGCATTTTTGGGCGCCACTTGGCGCCAACTTTCTTGTGTTTTGGGCGTCTAGTGGCGCCACTTTTGGTGCTAGGAGGTGCCATGTTGTGCAATCCGTCGCTAGTTTGCGCCATTTCGGCGCCAACTAGTGCCAATTCTCTGGCATTTGTACTGAGAAGCATCCGACCGGAGTTGCATCATCTAGCTCTTTACAATTTTTGTATTTTTCACTTCTTCTACCTATATAAATACAACCAATAGGTGAGAAATATCATGACATGGAAAGAATCAATATATTTAGCACATATGTATTTAAATTGCTCTCTTATGACCCAATTCTTATCAATTTTAATACCGAAAAACCACACTTGCCAGAGGCACATCACTTCACGAACCTCTTCTGCGGCTATCCGGTTCGCCTCGCGAACAACGTCCATCATTGTCGCGTTGGCCAATCTAGTGGCCTCTTGATCGGCTAACCTAGCCGCCTGCATCTCAGCCAATCCGGTCAGGATAGGTTCGGGTTGATCCTCAGAAGTCTCTCGTGTTCTCCCGGACCTTACCATGACTCTGCACAAGTTACACAAATTATGAGTTGATCAGGCCCACACAATGTGATTACGTATGCATTATCATAATAAAATTCGACGGAGTAAACACACAAGACAGACGCAACCAAACATCCTAGCTATTGCAATACATACAGGCTTTTCCCTCGAACCATTGCTCTGATACCATAAATGTAACACCCCGTATATATCCGGTAATGTTATCATACTATCGTATTAAGCTGCGCTTAATTAACAATGCGGAATATCTTTTTCTTTTTAATTATGATGTCATTAATCATTACCAACTTGATTACTTAACTATTTTCAAAACATCGCCTGTATGTACATTGCAATAAACAGCTAACTTAAATACCTCATTAATTAAAATAACATAAGTATGAGTCTCTAGTCACGGAACTACAAACGTAGACCGGACCATCTAACAGTTTATACAACTCAACTCAATAGTACAAACAACATAGTGGCATGGACAACTCCCATGGTCACCCAAATAAGGCAACAAAGCCCAACATAAGTCTCAACTCAATAATTATAAATGACAGAAAACATAAACAACATCCAATCCAGTCATGCCAGCATAATATGAACAGCACTAAACATCAACTAAGCTCTGGCCTCCTGCCGCCAGAGGCATCAGTTCCCATACTACCTGAACATGAAATAAGCATTCACCAAACGTGGGGTGAGATCTCTAAACAAGAAATCTCAGTAAGGCAAGGGGTCCTCAAGGATCTTCCACTTCAAGCTCACTTACATGTGCAATATAAGTTCAAAAGCAGTTTATCATCATCAGTTCTAAAATAGTACAATGCAGAAGATAATCATGTCATGCGTGTCAATTCTATTCTACTAGCCAGAGATATGCAGGATTTATATACGCCAAATACCCACACATAGTACAAGACGCCACTTGCATCCACCCCGGATCACCGTCTTGTATGACGCCACATACTCAGGCTTACTGTCAAGATGGAACAACACATGCATATTAAAAGTCATTACACATAAAGCTTAATAACATTTCAAATATCCAAAGCATATAACACAGCATGCATATAACCATACCCCCATGGGACATGGTGGAACCACAACATGGCTAAACCGAGGACACGAAAGCTTACCTTGCAAGCTAACTATCTAATGCCAAGAGTCCACAGCTCAAAGTCCAAACACAGCAGAATCACAATATGATATGGACCAATAATAAATCAATAACATGCACTACAAGCATACATCATAAAGACAACGCCTTTCTTACGTTTTACGTCTTAAGGCTTCTCACCAAGCCATAAGCCCTTAATCCACTGATTTTGACTTAGTTCAATTATTACAGAAGTTCAACTTCATCAATCTAGGGTCCACAAACCCATAGCTCAGTTCTGTATGAACAGTACCTTACTGTTCCTCGAAATCCCAGAATATCCGGATATATGTCGGGGACATATCCGAATATCAATATCCGGATATCTGACTGGCAATATCCGAATATCCAGATCCCCATATCCGGATATCAATATCCGGATATTTCACGATCAAATATCCGGATATTTTGCGATGGAATGCAGTTTCTGCATTTCGCGAAGATATCCTTCCAAGGTTCCATTTTTACCGATTATAGAAGCCTAAACATGCATTTCTAGGTGTGTTTAACCTTACCCACCATTAAGTTGTCAACTTAGCTCATTACATGCATCAAGGTTCCATTTTTTAAGCATTAAACTCATGATCAAAGGTTGGTACAACATACCCAAGCTTCAAACTCAGATCAAAAGGCTCTTGGAGCTCACTTGACACTCCCAAGGTTCAGACTTCCACTGCACACGAAAATGCTACCAAAGCTTGCCCCTTTCTTCACAAAGGAAGCTTCTTGGAGCCTCCGCACACAAGACCAAGGCCCTAACCTCACAACTCAGAAGACTCAGCACCTTAACCTCACAAGGCAGCTCACTCAACTCAGAAAAGAAGGCTTAACATTCACCCCAAGACTCAACCACACTCCACCAAGGTGTTTAGATGAAGAAATCACGAAGAAAGGTGATGTCTTTGGAGGTTTCTAAGTAAAAACGAAAATGACCAAGAGAGGGGAAGGTGGCTGCAGCCAACTCACGCATACAAGGCTGGAGGATCAGCCTAGGGTTGTGTGCAACCCTCTCTATATATAGCCACTAAGCAATAATCACACAGTATTAACTTTAATTGCTACGCTTAGTATTTTAATCCCAAACTCAGGATTCTTAACCTACTCAATTTTACAAGAATTATCATATTTTTCTTATATTTTTCGGAGCACCTTTCCGGTACGCGCTTTTCATAGCCAGTACCAGTTTCTGGCACCAATTCTCATTATTTTAACTTGAAACTCGTTTTAAAAGTCCTACATATTATTCTAGTAATTATCATGCACTTATTATAATTTTCCGGGATACTTTTTCGGTAGCATTTATACCGACTAGCAGAACTGGTATCTGCACTTTTCGTCAGAAAAGCAACTTTCAGCATTATTACTCACTTCCTATAATTATTAGAGCCTCATAATAATTATTAGGGTCAATTATGGAATTATCTCATTAAACTCATAATTAACTAATTAATTTCCTAAATTAACGGTGCGTGTTCTTACACTTTTTCCCCTTGGTTGTAAGCCTTGAGGCATTTTTCCTTTGATTTTCTTCCTCTTTCACTTGTAAACACTAGAGTGAGTGCTTGGAGAGGGTGAGTTTCACCTGGAGTTGGGTTAGAGGTGTTGTTTGGGGAGAGTGTAAGGGTTGGCTTTGTTTGTTGAGGTGGTGGAGCCATTGTCATGGTACTTGGTGCTTCAAGGAGTGATCTTTGAGTGCAAAGAACCCACCTTTGATTACATTTTCGTTTACTTTGTGAATTCAGAACCTTGGGAGCTTCAAGTGAGCTCCAAGAGCCTTCCTTTTCTGAGTTTGAAGCTTGGATAAGTGGTTGAACCTTTGATCATGAGTTTAATGGGTTAAAGTTGGTGTCTTGGCATGTAATTTGTTAAAATGAGATAACCAACACGTTTATGAACCTGTATATGCTTAAAAATAGATCCTTGGACGTTTTGTAATGTTAAAAGATGAACCTTTGGATGATATCTTCGCGAAAATGCAGAACTGCATTCTGTCGCGAAATATCCGGATATGGATATCATGATATTGATATCCGGATATGTGTTATGTGATATCCGGATATGTGGATCAGTGATATCTGGATATTGATATCCGGATATGGGGTTCTGTGATATCCAGATACTGATATCCGGATATGTCCCCAACAAATATCCGGATATTCTGGGTTTTTGAAGAACAGTAGCGTACTGTTCATCCAGAATTGATGTATGGGAGTTTGTGGACCCTAGTTCGAGGAAGTTGAATTTCTGTAATAACTAATCTAAGTCAGAATCAAGTGATTAAGGGCTTGTGGCTTTGTTAGAAGTCTTAAGACATAAAACGTAAAAGAGAAGCGTTGTCTTTATGTTTATGCTATTGAGCTATGTTTATTTATATGATTGCTGGTCCAAATCAGATTGTGATTCTGCTGTGTTCGGACTGTGAGCTTTGGTTGGACTCTTGGCTTGGATTGTTAGCTTACAAGGTAAGCTTTTGTGTCCTCGGTTTAGCCATGTTGTGGTTCCACCATGTCCCATGGGGGTATAGTTATATGCATGCTGTGTTACATGCTTTGATATTTTGAAATGCTTTTGAGCTGAAATGTGCAATGACTTATAATATGTATGTGTTGTTTCCGCTTAGTTGGTAAGCCTGAGTATGTAGAGTCATACAAGATGGTGAGCCATGGGTGGGTGCAAGTAGCGTCTTGCATATTGTGTGGGTAATAGACGTATTCCTGCATTCCTCTGATCAGTAGAATAGAATTGACACACATGACATGATTATCTGTTGCATTGCACTATTTTGGAAATTATATTGTTAAACTGCTTTTGAACTTATATTGCACATGTATGTGAGCTTGGGGTGGAAGATCCTTGAGGACCCATTGTCTTACTGAGATTTCTTGTTTAGAGATCTCACCCCACGTTTGGGGGCGCTTATTTCAGGTTCAGGTAATTTGGAGGCTGATGCCTCTGGCGGCAGGAGGCCGGAGCTTAGTTGATGATTATTGCTGTTTATATGCTGACATGTTTGGATGCTGGATTTATCTGCTGATGTTATGCTTTTAGCTTTATTTTATTATGATGCTGTTGTTGAGACTATATTGGGCTTATTGCCTTATTTGTGTGAGCATTGGGTTTGTCCATGCCACTTGATGTTAGTACTTTTAGTTGGAGTTGTATAAACTATCAGGAGTTGTCCGGTCTACGTGTTGTAGTTCCGTGACTATAGACTTATATCTGTTGTTTAATTAATGAGGTATTTCAGTTAGATGTCTTTTGCAACTTACATACAGGCAATGTTTTGAAAATGATTAAGTAATCAAGTTGGTAATGAATAATGACATCATAATTGAAAAGAAAAAGATATTCCGCATTTTTAATTAAGCGCAGCTTAATACGATGATATGATTAACATTACCGGATATATACGGGTGTTACACAGGGCATCATTGCCATCAACACGTATGCTACGGACTCCATATGCCTGTCTGTTCACAACAACACCATCACCTATGCATAAACAGAAAACCAAGCACAATTTACATTTAGTCATTACAAGAAGAAGCTAAAAACCTGAACAAAAAAAACATACTGAAACAGAGGAAAATGAAAATTACTTCGAAACTAATTCTTGAGTTCTTAACCAGTTTATATCAGTTTAGCATATTAGCATTTGTTATGATAGATCTCAATTACTATCTATAATTGCCATTCACAGGGGGGACATTTTTCATTGATGAAAAGGAATATTGCCTATATATATATATATATATATATATATATATATATATATATATATATATATAGGCAGTACTCCAAAAACCAGAAATAGATGTTGAGAGCTGAAAAGTTTAGCCTTAGGTGATACTGTATTGCCTAAATTCCTTTAAAAATTTTCAAGAACAAAGTTTAAGTTCTAAATTCATGCAGTGTATAAATCCCATGAAAATTTCATTTTTAGAAAATAAGTTATTAATATGTTACTATGGCATTGTATAAATATTTTTTAACTATATAACATCTTCTCATTCCAATTATCGAAGTACAAAGAGATGTGGTCTTAAAAGTGATTCCACGTCTTAGTGTGGATGCTTTAGAGTCTTAACACAACATGAGTGTATGTTTTTATCAAGTGTTTTCCCATGTGTGTGTGACTGATTGTGTCAATGTGTGTATGCGTGTGTGTGTGAGAGTATGGTGCATGTATTTGTGCTTGATTGCAATATTCTTGATTTTTGACCATAATATGGGACGTCAACAAGTAATCAGTGCCATTAAAGCTGGAAATGTCTAATAAATGAGTTCACTTTTCTCTCTTGCATTTTATAAACTGAAATTATTCTTGTTTATCAGATGATCCTATTTTATTTCCCACCCAATTGCTTCATTTTTTAGCGGCAAGGGCTACTTTTACAAATGAGTATGATTCTTAAACAGTCTTATATATAGCTGCTTAATGTCTCATCATTGTTATTCTATTTTCAAAAGACTATATATGATTGCATTCACTTTATTGTTCTATAATAATAATGTATGCTCAATGTATCATCAGGTTGCAGATTTGGGTGGGTTCCCAGGACTTAAAAGATCTTCTCATGCTAGCCATACTCCACACGTTGAAATACAATATTCATCACCTTGGGTTCTACCTCCACCACCTCAGCCTTGAATATTATTTTGGATTTTGTCATAGACTTAGGATTTTGTTTTATGCTGAAACAATTATGGCTTTGTTTTAAGGTTTGAGACATGGTAATGGTTGTTTTATGCTTTTAATTATTTATTAAATAGTGTGTGGATATAACGAATATTTTTGTTCTAATATAAAATTCATTATCTTTTTCCTTTTTTTGAATTCTCATTTTTTTTATTACATTTTATTGTGTGTGTACAATAATTAATATGTCTAATAAAATGTATATTGTTTATTCTATTTTATTAATAATTTATTTTTGTAATAATCTTCCATTTGAAATTGTATATTAACAAAAGATGCTTATAAATGCAATAATTTAAATATTACAATATAGTTCACCAAAAAAAATAAATTAAAATATCATTAAAAAATTAAAATAAGTGCATAATGTAGGCTAAAAATGAAAATAATAAAGTTTACTGAAAATAAAAATGTTTACAAAAAAAATAAAAAAAATATTTAAAAAATATATATTTAATTATGTCAAACCAGAAACCGCCTCAGAATATCATTTTAAGGAAGTTGAATTCAAAACATTACAAACAGCTTGGAGGGTCTAGAATGAACAATAGCCGCCTTAGTATAGAAATTGGATGAGGTTATAATAATCGCCTTAAGAAACATTTCTAGGCATTTCCTACAACTGTGTGAGAAGTACTTTTGGAGGCTGTTATCAAAATCGCTGAAGAATAACATATGTAGGCGATTTCAAAAGTCGCCTTTGACAACACAATGGAGGTCGTATAAATGACCGCCTATATATATAAAATAACCTTTTATGATTGAATATTTTAGGCGGTGTTTATAAATGACATTAAACGTTATCTTCAGGTGCATAAAGAAACCACCTCAGTATAAAGGCGGTTTATATGTTAAAGGCGGTTAAAATAATTGCCTTAGTATAAATGTTACAGGCGGTTTATATAACTGCCTCTGAATGTATTTTTTAGGCGATAATTTTAGTGATTGATGCCAACCGCTTTAGATTATCTCTCGACAGAGTTAACAGAGCCAGTTTGAAAATCACCTAATTATGTTATTAGAGGCGGTTACAACCGCCTCTGAATGCCAAAATAACCGCCGGATTGCTAGTTTTCTTGTAGTGTATATGTTTAACATTGATGTCTAATAACCCCTCTTTTTTCTCAATGATGCAAAAAAAAGACTAAAGAATATTGAAAACATAAAAAAAACAAATTAAAGGACATGCAGAGGCATCTTAGCAGTTCCAGACATAGAATGTAATCAAATATTAAACTCGAATTTCTGAACAAATATCTGTAGATGATCATTTATATCCTTTGCTAGCTATTAAAAAAAAAAAAAAATCTACAATAATCTAATCCTAGTAGTGTTCTTGAAATGGTTCAGTGTCAGTTGTGGGAATAACTAAATCTGATTTATGTCCTGGAAGAGTTGATGTGGTTTTAAAGTTCTAGGTGTGAGTGGCTGGTCAATAGTGATAGAAACACCAAGTTCTAGCATGCTGCCACCACGTCCCGCTTTCGCCACAATAAGATCATTGCTCTTCAGGATGAAGCGGACCAATGGATAGGTGTTCTTGTGATGCTTAGGGAGATGATTGTTGGTTATTTTGAGAAGCTGTATCAACATGATGGAACTATGTTAAATCCCTTTCCGCTCTGTGGCTGTTTTCTTAAGATTGCTAGCCCTCCTTTCCGAACATGATTGTTGGTTATTTTGAGAAGCTATTTATTAGATATATAAATAATATTTTATTTTATTTTAATATATTTGTTATTTTATATTAGAGTGAGTTGTACATGTAGATCTCTTATATAGAAGAGTATATGAAAAAAATAGAAAGATTTGGAATATTGGAATATCACAATCAAAATAAAATAAAATGTTATTTATATCTCTAATACTGTTTTCTTTCAATCTGAGTGGGAGAATGTTGACAGATGGGTTTTCAGTTTCATAAAGGAAGTTTTTGAGAACCCATCTTGCATTAAACATATCAACAAGTCTTTAATCGGTGTGATTCCAAAAGTGGCGAAGCCTACTTCCATTAAGCAACTTCGTCCTATTAGTTTATGCAACGTCCTATTTGTATCTATTTAATAACTCTAAATAGATACAAAGCCATGCAAATTTGCCGTTTCCAGGCACTGGCCAATTGGGGTAAAACGCTCTCTCACGCCCCTTTATCTTCTCCGCTAAATTTAGCAGCCCTCTTTCCCAAGTTGTGCAGAAAAACCCTCTCATAGACCAAAGGGGTGGGGTTGGGGTGGTTGAGAATAAAAGGAAGCACCTTTACACCTATTACAGAGTGTGAGAGTCATCCAGATGAGATATCTGAATTGAATCTCAACTGGGTCTTCAGTTCCTGTTTTTTTGATCACTTGGGTTTCTGGGTTTTGATATCAAAAGGATTGAGAATGCTAACAGCAGGCAAGTTACATTCTCCAAGAGGCGAACTGGGTTGCTGAAGAAGGCTCAAGAACTCGCCATTCTCTGCGATGCCGAAGTTGCTGTTATCATCTTCTCCAACACAGGGAAACCGTTTGAGTTTTCGAGTTCTGGGTGTGTCTCTGAATTTTTTGATGTGTTTGCATGTCAGTTTTGATTGTATGCAACTACTGTCTCTGTGAGCTTAAGCCTGTTGCATGAGGCCTACACAATTTCATTAACTATATTTCCCTAGTTTTTTTAATTCCCATCTGTTTGATTGTTGCATGTTAAAAAAATGAATCTTTTATCTTATTTAATTAATTGAATTCTGATGCTCTGAGTGTTTTTCCATTTTTACCATAATTAACTTGATTTCTCCTTTTCTGGGGTATTTCAAACAAGTCTGAATTTTGCATCTATTTTTGTCTATAGAGTAATTACTTAGAAGTACATTTTGTGAAATAACCCTTTCCTCTGTGATAAAGTTTGTTGTAGTGAAGCATGTCCAGTCATTTAGCAAGTTGGCTGCAGTGCAAAGGTCAAAAGGTTTGTCCTTCGTTCGTTACTGCAACCATTTGCTCTGCTCTGCGTTAGGCATCAACACATATTTCTTAAAACCAAATTCTGAAATTCAGGTGGACACAGCGGATATTGAAGAATGTGATGAGAAAGAGGTGTCTTGAAACATGATGCTGGTCATTGAAGAGGTCGTTTATGATATATATTTTTTTTTACCAATTTCATACATATTTCTGACTTCAGAAAACTATCTGAATTTCGAAATCACTCGGTGAAGATAGAGCACCAGAGATGTTTTGTCAACAAAACGGTCCAAATTCCAACTTTTAACTGAGCAAATTAATCACAAGTATCATTAAGTGAAAACCGTAAGTTAAAAATGGAATGTGCATGTCATGATTGCCGGGTGAGTTCAAGAAAATGTTAAGAGCTTAGCGTTTACAGAATGATTAAAAGGAAAAGAAATATTCAAAATATAACTTGGTATCTTCATCTCATTTTCAAAATGCTTCATTATATTTGACTTCATTAATAATTATTTCAGTTAAACATTGAAACAATTAGATTCTTTTAGATTTATAAGAACAGAAATGTTATTACTATCACTTCATCTCTCACAACAGCAAATACCAACATTAAAACAGGATATATCATACAGCAGAGATAGATGCCACTAGATCTTAATCGAAGAAAAGGAAATAAATAGCCTTGCTACCAAAATTACTACAAAATAGGATCTCACCACATGTCAAATCCTTCGACTATAACATTATATATTGTACAAAACAACCATCAAGGAAAATTTGGTCTAGGCAATCAGTAACTAGTTCTGCCATCACCCTCAGTTATCACATCCTTGAAAGATCCATTACTCGAAATCATTGGCAAGACATGCTCCTGATGGGGTATAATAACATCAAGAAGGTAGGGCCCAGGTGTGTCCAACATTTTCTGTATTGCTCCTCTAAGTTCTTCCTTCTTTGTCACACGAGCTGCTGGTATCCCACATGCATCTCCGAACTTCAACATGTTTGGGAAAATCTCTGTCGCATTAGATGGGTCTCCTAGATAAGTGTGAGCCCTATTCGATTTGTAGAATCAATCCTCCCACTGAACAACCATGCCCAAGTGTTGATTATTCAACAACAAGATCTTCATGGGGAGATTCTCCACTCTTATAGTGGCTAGCTCTTGGACATTCATAATGAAACTACCATCTCCATCAATATCAACTACAATTGCATGAGGGTTAGCAACAGCAGCACCAATTGCAGCAGGCAATCCAATAGATGTTAACCCCTGTCTAGGTCTTTTATACTTGTAAATTTGAGCAGCCCACATCTGGTGTTGTCCAATTCCAGTACTAATTATTGCATTTCCATTTGTAAGTTCATCAAGAACCTCAATGGCACACATGTCTTGTAACTCAAGGGGAATTTCTTTTTCTGCACATTCACCTCTTCCCTCCTAGCTTGAATATCAAGATTACCCTTGATCCCCTTGCTCTACAAAATCCGATTAATGCCTTCCAAGGCCAACTTCAAATCCGCACAAACCGACACGTGGGGTCGCTTGTTCTTCCCAATCTCAGCAGAATCAATACCTATATGAACAATCTTAGCCCTACTGGCAAAAGCCTCCAGCTTCCCAGTGACATGGTCCTCAAACCTGACCCCAAATGCAAGCAACAAATCACTCTTATCAATAGCATAATTAGCATAAACAGTACCATGCATACCCAACATTTGAAGTGAATGTTGATCAGCAGAGGGTATGCCCCAAGACCCATCAAAGTACTAGCCACAGGAATACCAGTAAGCTCCACAAATCGCCTCAACTCAACACTCGAGTTCAAACAACCACCCCCAACATACAAAACAGGTTTCTTCGATTCCAATATCAACCTCACAATCTGTTCCAAATGGGCTTCACTGGGAATCTTGGGCAGCCTAGAAAAGTACCCAGCAAGCTTAATTGGTTGGTCCCAATTAGGAACAGCAAGCTCTTGTTGAACATCCTTAGGCATATCAATGAAAACAGGCCCAGGTCTTCCAGAAGTTGCTATTAAAAATGCCTCTTTTACAACCCTAGGAATGTCATCTACATCAAGAACAAGATAATTATGCTTAGTGATGGATCTAGTCACCTCAACGATAGGAGTTTCTTGGAATGCATCAGTGCCTTATTGCCCTTGTCTTGTTAACTTCTACACAGGTTCTTGTCTGGATTAAATAGTAAACAGAGAAAAATTGAAATAAAATTGGGACAACTACCAAAGTGTCACACTATTCACAAAATATTACCTAAATGTTATTAACTGAATAAATTTTTCTAAAATGTCACGTCATCTAACTTTCTACAACACCTGACGAGTTAGGTGTGCACACATGGCAGCAAGTTCATAGCCATATAAGCTGCTGCACAATATAGGAAGATTACGTGATAGACAACTTCTGCACAGCCTGTTACGCGGCCTAAAATGCCGACAACTTGGCATGTTACATGGCCAAAATAGTTGGATGACCTAACATCTTACGTGGCCACCGCAACGCCTCGCAACACATGTATGACACGTGTCACCACCAGACCAAAATTGCTGCATTGTTCAGCATTTTTAATAGTCCCCACTACTATAAAATCAATCCCCCCTCCCTCTTTTTCTCATTCTCTCTCACTGGTCCCTTCTCCCCCTTGCACACCAATCGATTCCCATTCTCTCACAAGTTAGTTTAAAAAAAAATTTCTCACTGTAATTTTGTTTATTATTTTAAATTTAAATGCTGTTACTTTATATGATAGATTAGATGATATTTTTTATTAGTATAGGAATTAAATCCTAGGATAGATGATATATTTAGATATTAATTAATTTGCTAGCATAGAAATTAAACCCTAGGAAAGATAACATGATTTATGTTTCTTGAATGAGTTAGTATAAATAAATTAAAGGATAATATTAATTAGTGAATTTTTTTAATTTGAAATAAAATGATTTAAGGAAAATTAATATTGGTTTAAATATTTTATTTTTATATAACTTATGTTAAAATAATTTAATTTAAGACTGTTAATTTAATTTAATTTATGTTTGTTAATTATTTTAATTTAATCTAGGAGTGTTAATTAATATAATTTAATTTAGTTTATAATAAGTTAAATTATTTTTAACTATTAAGTAATTTAATTTAATCTAGGAGTGTTAATGAATTAAATTAAATTTATGTTTGTTAATTAATTTAGTTTATTTTAATCTATATTAATTAAAATTATTTTAGAACTGTTAATTAATTATTTTTAGGAGTGTAAATTAACTTCATTTAATTTAGTTTATGTTAAGTTAATTTTTTTTGAAATGTTAAGTAATTTAATTTAATTTAGGAGTGTTAATGAATTAAATTTAATTTATGTCTTTTAATTAATTTAATTTATATTGATTTAAATTATTTTATAACTATTAATTAGTTATTTGTAGGAGATTTAATTAATTTCATTTAATTTATTTTATGTTAAGTTAAGTTTTTTTGAATTATTAATAAATTTAATTTAATTTAAGAGTGTTAATGAATTAAATTAAATTTATGTCTGTTAATTAATTTAGTTTATTTTATTATATATTAATTTAAAATATTTAGAATTGTTAATTAATTATTTTTATGAGTATTAATTAATTTAATTTATTTTATGTTAAGTTAAATTATTTTTAACTGTTAAGTAATTTAATTTAATTTAGGAGTGTTAAGAATTAAATTAAATTTATTTTTTTTAATTAATTTACTTTAATTTAGTCTATAGTAATTTAAGTTGTTTTAGAACTGTTAATTAATTATTTTTGGGAGTGTTAATTAATTTCTTTTAATTTAGTTTATGTTAAGTTAATTTACTTTTGAACTGTTAAGTAATTTAATTTAATTTAGGAGTGTTAATGAATTAAATTAAATTTATGTTTGCTAATTAATTTAGCTTAATTTTGTCTATATACATTTAAACTATTTTAGAATTATTAATTAATTATTTTTAGGAGCATTAATTTATTTCATTTAATTTTTGACTTTTAAGTTAATTTATTTAATTTAGTTTATTTTCATTTAAATTATTTTAGAACTATTAATTAATTACTTGTATAATGTTTTGAAAGAGAATCATGGAGTCCCCGCATGAATCCTCGCCGGATTCATCGCTTGGTCGATCGCCCTGTGAGGAGTATAAGCCCGCACCTCCTGGCTCCTCAAGATCTCCTCGTAGCGTCATTACACTGGGTCCCATTGATACCTCTCTCCTGATGTTATAGGAGAAACACATTTCCATGTATATGTGGAATGGTCAGGGCGATCGTTGAATCAATATCAGATATGCTGCCACACATGACCCGTTAGACATACTTGATGACATTGAGCCGTACTCGAGGAAGGCTGGATTCTTTCACGTTGCACGATGTAAGTATTCATTTATTTATTTATTTATTAATTTTTATTAATTGTATTAATTTGAAAACACCACCCATTTTTATTGTTTTAAATTGACCATGCACTTATTTCCGCACTTGTTGAGCGTTGGCGGCCTGAGACGCAAACATTTCATATGGCGCATGTTGAGATGATGATCATCTTAAAAGATGTACACCATCTGTTGGGTTTGCCCATAGATGGTGACGTTATCTCTGGTTGTGCTAGACAATATGATTGGCGGCAGGTAATAGTTGAAAATCTCAGTATTCAGCCAGAGACAGATCATGACATGACAGGTGGTCAAGTGAGCCTTCGGTGGTTGCGCCAACGCTTTGGTCAATATTGTCCCCATACTGGGAAGGAGGTCTAGTGCATTAGGTACACGTGTGCGTTGATCATGTGCATCTTAGGCGGGATGATCTTTGTGGAGATTGCCTCTAGTTTTGTGCCAGCTCAATTTTTACTATTCCTGGATGAGTTTTCGAGGGCATGCACTTTTAGTTGGGGATCAGCTGTACTTGTCGGCCTATACAACGAGTTATCAGCCAAGACGGACATTGCACGCTCAGAAATAGGTGGGTGTGTATTGCTTCTTCCGTTGTGGGCGTGGACCCGATTGCACAGGATCTCTCCCGGGGTCCCACACGTGGTAGACCCAGATGCCATATATGGTCATAGGTATGTTATACTAATTAGACATGTAAATTTTGTTAGCTATTATTGTTGCTAATTGTAAACTTTTGTATTTTGCAGATTTAATGCATACGATCGGCAGCAACATAGAGCCGCCAACCTACCCAGGATTCGGCATTGCCTGGATGTTATATGTAGGCATGAGATTGATTGGATGTCGTACAAGGGTTTTCATGGACATCAGGCGACACCTGAGCAAAGGCGCAGATGGTTGGCGGTGTGTCCACTTGTATATTATCACATTGTAAATGACAAACTAGCAACCCAACAGGGTCCTAAGAATATTTGGTTACAAGAAGCCGATCTCCGATCCTCTTATTGAGTGCCCCCTGATATGTCCACCACTTCTTTAAAGGGGAAGCCGGATGTGAACTGGAGTGATTGGTATGCTCATTTCATTGCACAGTGGGGCGACAACGATAATCTAGTTGTGCAGAATCTTTAGCAGTTGGACGGTCAGCCGCACTTGTTAGTTAATAGCCCGTACATTCAATGGTATTGGAGAGTGACCCGACATTAGCTTACTCAGAGAGCTACTCAGAACCACGTCGCTGCATGTTTAGCTAGTTGTTTCTCATATTAAGATATGTACATCTCTATGAGTTATTATTAATACATTTCTCAATTGAATATCATGCCAACCATGCCAACCCTACTAGTAGTCTATTACCTTTGAACCGTAATGTTTTTTTGCAAGTTATTATTTATTATTTCTTTTCGCCTACGGTTTAAAAGTATGTATTATGTGAACAAAGTGTAACAATGTTGTAGAATAATATAAACCATTAAAAAGGTCCTCAATCAATGTTTTAAGATTTTGGGTTAAAGTGGTTCTTTATGGACAAAAAATAGGCAAATAAAAGTAAGAGAGAGAAAGATGGAAAACTAGAGCAAGACATAGGAAAATTTCTTTAGTGCTACATATACACTGAATTTTCAGTGCATCTTTCACTCACAATGTGACATGTGTCTTACTTTTATCAAATTATTAATAAATAATTTATTTTAAAATCAGGTGAGAAAGTGATTTGACAAACAGTAAGACAAGTGTCACATTGGCTTCAATCCCACAATGGGTTAGCATGAAACCCATGAATTTTTCAGCTGGAACTCCAAATGCATATTTGACAGGGTTGAGTTGCATGTTGTACTTTCTTAACTGTTGAAATACTTCTTCAAGATCTTCAGGATGCCGCGATGTCTCAACAATTTCACGATTATGTCATCAATATACACTTCTAGCATGTGACCAATTTGATCACTAAAAATTTTGTTCATCATTTGCTGGCATGTCGCACCAGCATTTTTGAGGCCAAAAGGCATCATGTTGTAGAAATAAGTTGCCTTATTTGTGATAAATGTTATGGTCTTTTCATCAGGTTTGTGCATACGGATCCTGAATATGCAACCATGAAAGACAGGATTTGATATCCTGAGAAATTGTCAACCAACTTGTCAATATTAGGAAGTGGGTAGGAGTCCTTTGGACAATGTTTGTTCAAGTCTGTACATACGCCACTTCCCGTTAGCTTTTTTTCACTAATACCACATTAGATAACCAAGTGGAATAGTTAATTTCCCAGATCACGCCAGCCTCCAAAAGCTTTTTAACTTCACTATCAATGACTTTTTCCTTTTTAGGAGCAATTTTTTTGTTTCTTTTGTGCTACAGGCTTGCTTTTGGATCTAAAGATAAATGATGACAAATGAAATTTGGGTCAATGCATGTCATATTAGCAGTTGCAAGCAAAGAGATCCTTATTCTTCAAAAGGACTTCAACTATTTCTTTCTTTTTCATCTCTGGGCATATGTTGCCCCATTTTAGTGGTGTTTTCAGGTTAAGGTCCAACTTGAATTTCTTCCAATTACCTAGCATTTGGGACGTACATCCGCAACTCTTCATGGACATCCAAATCAACCATATTTACGGATGCTTTTCCTTTTTGAGATGTTGTGTGTCGATAATTAGTTGTTGGCTCATTAGTCATTTTAAGACTAATATTATAGCAACTTCGTGCTACCTTCTGATCACCTTTAACTGCCACTACCCTCCCTTGGGAATATTGAAATTTCATAAGCAAATGGGGCATTAAAATGATTGCCCTAAGACCAACTATGGTTGACCTTCCTATGATAACATTATAGGTAGATGGGAAATCTATAAGGTAAAAGCATACTTTGATGGTTTTTGATTTAGGGATGATCCTAAATGTGACTTGTAATTCAATGGTGCCTTTAGGCTTTACGCATTCACCTGAGAATCCTAGCAAGTCAGTCTGACTAGGTGCTATTTGTTGTCCCGGGATGTTCATGCCTTTGAAAGCTTCGTAGAATATAATGTCAACTGAGCTTCCATTATCCACGAAGATTCTTTTCACTTGTAAATTTTTCATGTAGGCAGAGATTACTAGAGGATCATCATGTTCAGGGACTATGTTGCCATAGTCATCTTCATCAAAACTGATTGAAACTTTGTTAGTCGAGTGAGATGGAACCTTCGGACGATTGCTGACAGTCGTGATGGCTTTTCCTCTGGTAATAGGTTTCTCCCCCACCTGCAGCAACTCCCGCAATAATCCCCAACACTCTAACAACATTATTGGGCAATCGAGGTTGGTTATGCTCTGGTGCTACAGGTTGTTCATTTCGTCTTCTTTCACGCGGGGTTCTTTCTCTAGGTCTGTTATAACGCTTATAATTGGTGGGTGTGTCATCTCGCCTATTGTTAGCTTGTCTATAATTCCTCCTATCCTGGTAATTTTTTCTAGGAGGATTCCTATCTTGATCGGAACTTCTGTCCCGTCCTTTGAATTTTGTCTTGTTTGCAAGTAGCAATAAACTCTTTGAGTTTATCCTCTCTAATTAAAGCCTCGTAGTATTTTTGAGGTCAAAACACTTTTCAGTGGAGTGACCTATGTCTTCGTGGAAATCACAAAATTTAGTTTCATCAAGTTTACCTCTTATTTTTGGTGGGGTAGGTTTGGCAACATTGACAAAACCGATTTGGAAATCTCTCTTAAATTCACAGACCTCAAGCTTTTCACTTGGATCTTCACGAGATTGTTTATAATCTTTGAGATTTATAAACTTCTCGGATCTTGCTCGCAACTCGTCAATGGTGTTTGGATTTTGTTTGGCCAAAGATGTAGAAAATGGTCCATCAAGTAGACCATCAATAATAAGATGTAAAGAGACTCGTGCGTCAAGATCTCTTACCAGCAAGGCTTTGTCAAAAAATTTGTTGAAGAAATCTCGCAAGGTTTCGTTAGCACCTTGCTTCATAGATTTAAGTGCATGCATGGATTTGTATTGAGCTTTGCTTGTTGCAAACCTCACCAAGAAGTGGATAGCGAGATCTTCCCAATTATTGATTGAGTTTAGTGGCAAAGCTGAGTACCACCTAAAAGCAACTTCTTTCAACGTTGTTGGGAAGAGATAACAACCTACGACATTAGGAATATCCTGATCCATCATATTTGTCTGAAATTGCTCCAACTGTTCCTGTGGGTCTCTTTTCCCATTGTAATTTTTTGTAGTGATTTTTATATCTCTCGAAATATGCAGGTGCATGATCTGCGTGGTAAAAAGATGAACCACTTTTGAAACTATTTTTGGATTATAGTGGAAATTATGGTCCACATGGTGGTTAGCTTCGTAGCTAACATGAGGCTGAAGATCATCAACCTTTTGCTTGCCTTTGTGAGAATGACCAGGATCTTTTTGTGATGGTTCTGGTTCTTGCTCGTTTTCATCAGATCGTTCATTATTTGATTGTTTTTCAAGATGAGCCTATGATTTTTTCAACTTTTGCAACTCTTTTTGTTGTTTTTTAATCTTCTGGGTTTGTTGTCTAAAGAGCTCCAAGATTTGTTGGTTTGTTGGTAGATCTTTCTGGGGAGAAACTAGAGCAACGGTGAAGGTAGTCCTTTGGCGGGATTCCTAACCTCCCTTCTTTTTCCCTCTAGAAACGTTCTGGGATTTGGACATCTTGCTTTTGGTATCTGCCATGTTTTCAATTTATAGAGAGTAGGATTCAAAATTTATCATTCCCCAAAGACGACGCCAATGATTAGTCCAACACCAATTGGGTTGAGCCTAACCACACACGGTTGATGGTAGAGGATGTTGATGAAGAGAAAGTGAGATATGTGTTGATGCCGAGATGCTAGGATGTCTGGCAAGATGATGTTACTAGTTGCAAGATGGTTGGCCAGTACTTTGGCGTATCTGGGCAGTTTGAGAGCAACTGGGAGTACTTGCAAAGGCACTATGACGCTCAAGTCAGTTAGATATCCACAAAGGTTCAAGTATTCAAAGAGAGATATCATACCAGGGCCAATGACCTCTGTATTTATAGTGCTTGAGCGCTGCGTTTATCACGGTCCTTTATGAGGAAGTGTTTAAGTTGATTGGTGGAGAAGGGTGGCCTCTCAAGCTATTTCTTAGTGGGCAAACCTATGTTCAGAGTAGATTATGTAGATATGGGGGCAAGTAGGAGCTGCAATCCTTTCATTGGTTCCTGGTGGTGGCAATTTGCCTGAGCTGCTAACCTCGGCAATGATGGTTCCTTTCAGGTTAAGTTATGTTGACTTGGTGGCCAAGTTTCTAAGCAGGATTCATGCCTCTTTGGTGAGATGCTCTGTCTTTTAGGCTATGTCACAGGGTTTTCTAGGCCTTTAATAATTGGGCCTCTTTCTTGCAGATCAGAATTGATAGCATGAAGACCCTGGGTCCGAAATAATGTGCTACTTTGAAAATTTATTTTAAACAATGTGCAACAAGGATGAAAACTAAAACCAATTGAATGAAAAATTAAAAATGCTTTGAATTAAAAATGAAATAGTCAAATAATGCCACTATATAGGTACGTAAAAATTATAAGAGTACAATAATCCATCCTTAACTCCACCTTCGGTTTCTCTATAATCCAAATTTAACAGTAGGACGTGAAATGATAGTGAGGCAAGGGAAACCATGGTGGTGAAAGAGGGAAGATTAGAGAGATTTCACTGTCAAATCCTATTAAGTTATATACAGTGGCGTAGTGTCGTTATAACCCGCGGGTGCTTTGGCATTGGCTAGTTTTCAAGAAAAATTACTTATTATATATAATTGTATATATAAGTATACAATTAATTATAATTTGGCCATGACTAAAATTATAATTTGACACTATCTAAATAAATATAATAAAGTTATAATATTTTTATCTTCAATTCTATACCCACATTTTCTTTCACACAATTTTCTTTCTCTTTTTCTATTTTTTTCATCTTTTCAAATCAATATCCAAAATACCTTTCCCCCCTGCTCCAAATTGTCAGACCTGCTGTGCAACTTTGGAATTGGCACTTTAGTCTTATCATAAGAAAAGCCTGCACCATTGATGTACAAAATACTGATGATGTATATTTAATATTAAATAAAATTCATAACTAAATCATAATAAAATTAGCAATCACTTATTTATCCAATAAAAGAAAATAAAAACATAACGACCATATTTGCGGTGCTTGTTTGGCATCACAGTCCAAATATATTTTCTGTACTTGAAGATTTTTCTTTCTTAGTGACTCTTTCATTTTGAGCTTTCAAGCAAAAGTATTACATGCTTTCAAGCACCCTGCACCCAGATTTATCTTGCGGGTCTTAGTGTTCTTCTTTGCCACTGTTTTGTCTCTTCGCGCCACTGCTAGTAGGGTCAGCCAGCCCGTGTGGCATGTGCGCATCTGCTGCAGAGTGTCAATTCTTGTTCAATTGTAATTGTTCCCTGCCAGATTCTTTCACTTCCTTTAATAAAATAATGAAATATTGAACATAACACCAAATAAGCAACTTTTATTTGTTGTCTTTTTGTGGAATAAGAGTGGGTGGGGACTGTGGGTTTTAGTAAATTTTTGTTATAAAATTAGGAAACGCTTATTTGTTTGTTTGTGTTGTCGTTGATGGGTGGAACTGGATTGGGTCATCTAGGATAAAAAAATCCATGTTATATAAAATACTTTTTCATTTTTATGTGCCAAACACTGATTTAAAACTCACTAGTAAACTGTATTTAAGAGAATTCATAGGGTTCTAATTATTTAAAATTAGTGTAGTTTTATTGAAATAATGAGATTTTAAACAAAATCCCCAATAAACAAAAGCCTTAGTGGGTGGGGACCGTGGGGTATTAGTAATTTGTTATAAAATTAGGAAATGCTTCAATTTGTTTTTTTATGTTGTCCCTTTATGTACTCAATTACTCATTATGTCTCCATTTTCTCACTATGTATTTAGAATAACATAGTATTGTTCTCATAATATAATCAACTATTGCCTTATATTTTTCTCTTTTATTTGGTTTTTCGTTATTTGTCTAAATCGTTTTGCTCCCTCATCCATTTGACATAAATATGATCTTTGTTTAGCTACTTTAATATAAATGTCTACCTACAAATTGACATGTAGGTTGAAAAAGTATGGGCAAGGATAAACATAAAAGTATAGATGTGTTCTTTAAAAAGAAAGTAGTCTCTGAAAGTGAATCAAGTGATGCTCCTACGAACATAATTTCTGAATTGGTGCACCTTCTCATTAGCAATCTCCTTCAAAGTGTCGTAGAATTGAACATACTGATGATGTTATTATGGTCAAAAATAAAATTTTTGAACGAGATCCAGGAAAACGTAAGCCAATTTGGGAATATTTAGCTAATGAAGTCGATGAGATACGAAGAGCTTATTTAATAGCTGGGTCATATCAACCTAAATGCTCCTATCCATTTTCAAAAGAAAAACATCATCGACGTTTTCAAGCTTCTTGGTTCAAAGAGAGATTGCTGAAACTTTTACTACAAATTCTATCCTTGAAGATTTCGTCAGTTTAGAAGAGCGTCGTTTGCAATTTTAGGTATGTAATTCTTTATTATCTTTTAAATTTTTTTATTACATGTTGTTATACATATAATTATTATATTTATGTGTATTCATATCCTTAGGACAATGCTTGGTTCATTACTTATTATGCTGTGTGAGGCAAGTGAGATTCTTATGTTTGGAATGCTTATCAGAAATGTTAATGCTTTTTTATATGTTTGTTTTGATATATTATCATTGACAATTGTTCATTTTAATTTTCAATACTATGTGACATTATTTAGTAAATAACTTAGATAAGTATGCTAGAATTCATAGTAAATTTTTTCCTAATAGATTTGTGTATTTATGATAAATATTTTGATAATTTAATACGTCAAAATTTTTGGCATGGGCTAAACTAATATTTGTATACTTATATACTTATATTTTGGTTCTCTCACTTTGTTTTCATGTGCATCATAATAAAATGTCTCTATATTTGTAGTCCCCTCCCCATCATAATTTCTTAAGTCTTTAATAAAAGTTTGTTTAAGCTTCGTCTTCTCATTATCCAGACATTGTCACGTATGCCAATTTCAATTTTTAATTTTTATTGTGTTGATTAATTACGTCGGTAGGTTCAATTAAGAATATACATTTTTCTACACGTGTATGTAGGGATGTGCATGGAGCGGTTCATAACTGGTTTTGGCAAAATCCAAACCGAACCGGTTTGAAATGGTTTGTTTTCAAACCGAACCAGTTTTTTAAAAAAAAACCGGTTTTTATTATCCAAACCGGTTCAAAACCGGTTTCAAAACCGGTTTATGGTTCAAAATCGGTTTTGATTTAAAACCGATTTTAAACCAGTTTTAATTCAAAACCGGTTTTAAATCAAAACCGGTTATGAACCATAAACCGGTTATCAAGTTCAAAACCGATTTTTTAACAAATTCAAAATCGATTTTTCATGGATTGTGCAATTTTTATAAGTATTCGTTTGTTTCTCCTGGTTATAGGTAGTTGACCAACTATTTCTTGCAAGAATCTTCATTGTTTTGGAACTCTAATGACGAAATGATTCTTATAGAAATTGTTTCACGTTATTTTTATGGAAAACATTTCCTTCAAAAAAAAAATTGTCGAATTTTTTTACGGAATATAAATTTAGTCAAAATATCTCACAAAAAAACATATTCATCAAATTTTTTGACGAAAAATATTTCTATCAAAATTTTTGACGAAAAATATTTCTATCAAAATTTTCCACGAAACACATTTCCTTCGAAAACTTTTGACGAAAAATAATTTCATCAAAATTCTTTATAGAATTCAAATTCCGTCAAAAGTTTTCGACGAAAACATCTTCGTTAAACTTTTTGACAAAAAAAAGTTTGTCAAAATTTTTAACGAAACACATTTCCATCGAAAATTTTTGACGAAAAATATTTCGGTCAGGTTTTTTGATAAAAAACATTTCCATCAAAATTTTTCAACGAAACACATTTCTATGAAAAAATTTCGTTGACGAACAATATTTCGATAAAAAATTTGACAAAAATGTTTTTCGTCAAAATGCTTTATAAAAATATTTTTCATCAAAAAATCTAAGGGAAATGATTGGAGGTAATTTAGATTCCGTAAAGAACTTTGACAAAAAAAAATTTCGTCGGAATTTTTTATAGAAATATTATTCGTCAAAAAAAATTTCTGAAATATTTTTCGTAAAAATATTTTACGTAAATATTTTTGGTCAAAATTTTCGTTGTAAATATGTTTTGTTGAAAATTTTGCTGAAAATATTTTTTGTCAAAATTTTTTACGTAAATATTTTTGGTCAAAATTATCGCTGTAAATGCGTTTTGTTGAAAATATTTTTCGTCAAAATTTTCGCTGTAAATGCGTTTTGTTGAAAATTTTGCTGGAAATATTTTTCGTCGAAAATTTGGACGGAAATATTTTTTGTAAAAAATTTTGACGAAATTATTTTCTGTCAATTTTTTTTATGGAAATGTGTTTCGTCAAAAAAATTTACAGAATTATTTTTTGTTGAAAAGTTTGACATAATTTTTTCTGTTGAAAGTTTCGACGGAATTTAGATTTTATTAAGAATTTTGACTGAAATATTTTGTCCCTAAAAAATTTATGTCAGTGATTATGACAAAATCTTGTTCCGTCTCTAGTTTCAGCGAAAAAAAATTTCGTCTCTATTTTTTACGTAATATGATTTTTGTCAAATTTTCGACAAAATATTTTTCTTTGATAAATTCTGTTAGTATTTGAGACTTTTCTAATAATGTCACATTTAAAAATGATTTATATTTATGTAATTTTCACATCTTAATGCTAAGAATAAAAGATAATACTTATTTGTTCTTTAATTGTAAAATAGTTTGGTTATGGATAACCAATTATTTTTATGGTTTGGTAAATAACCAGTTTATAAAATAAAATGCAGTTTCATATGAAATCGGTTTTTAAAAATAACCGATTTTTAAAATGTGGAGCGGTTTGGTTCTTTTGGACATTTTGCACATCTCTTCGTGTATGTGACATTTCAAATAAAATATGTGCTCAACATGGAAGGAAGGCTAAAAAAAACACACACACCAATTTCGTCACTTTGCTTCATGACATACCTGTTATCAGACATTTTGTGGTTGGTGAGACAATTTATCTATGCTTTCATTTGCCCATTTTTGTTGTTCCTCTTTGCTGAATTGACGTGGGTCTGTGTTGGATTCTAAGCTAAGCAATTTCGTCAACTTTTCACTTGTATTAAAGAATAATATAAATTATTAAAAAGGCCATTAACCAATACTTTAAGATTTTAGGTTGAAACATGTTCTTTACATAGTATCAGAGCCTTCAGTGACCATAAGGTCACGAGTTCGATCTCCTCCACTACTCCCACTTTCAGGTGAAATTAAGAAAAGCACAAGGCAGACCAAAACAAAATAGGCTTGTGCCAACCCCCAAAGGTAGCTCAGTTGGCAGCTAAGCTCCCAAGGGATTGCTTGGTGCAGGGATCAAACCCTGCCTCAAGCAGTTTCTTGAAAAAAATTTGGGGGCCAGAGGATAAGTCAAAAAATCTTCGGTTGGGGGATTAGTCTCGTCCTTTCTCCGATTGCGAAGCTTAGTGCACCCACTGTTACAATGAGGGGCTAGCCCAAACGGGCCGAGGGCATGGTGCCCGGAGAAGGTTGAATGGGGATACCTCCTGGCAATGTACCAAAAAAAAAAAAAAAGGCTTGTGCCATATCCACGCTTTAAGCCTAAAGGGCTCTTGCGTGAGGGGTATGTTAGAAAGATATAAAATAATTAATTTAGCCTCACCCAATGCCTTAAAGTTTTGGGTTGAAGTGGCGCATAACATGGTATCAGAGCTTCAGAGGTCACAAGGTCACGAGTTCGGTTCGATCCTCACTGCCCCAATTTTTTAGTGGAATTAAATAAGTACAAGGTAAAAATAAAAAAGTTGGGCTTGTACAATATCCACGTTTCAAGCCTAAAGAGCTATTGCGTGAGAGGATGAGTTAGAGAATAATATAAATCATTAAAATACCCTCAACCAATATCCTAAGATTTTGGATTAAAATATTTTTTATCGACTTTGTTACAATTATAAATTAACATTTCCAATGCCAGTAGTAACAATATAAGTGTGTACTATAACATCACCTCTGTGTTGAAGCGAAGGAAATGGATGGGGACACGATCGAGGAATACCTTGCTAATTAAAGTCATAATACTAGTATGGTGAAGTTATAGTATGGTCTAATAACAACATGGTGAATTTCTCGTAAATTGATTTTAGATATTAATAACACTTGATTTCAATTTCAACTGTAGTGTCACTTTTGTCAAGGCAAAATCACTGGAGCTGAACTTCTAAAATTAATTGCTTGAGATTAGTTGTCTGTATGACAATCTTTTCGAAATCTTTTTTTTCTTTAATTTCTGTTCTCAAAAAAAAAAATAGAGTATGATAAAACTAATTTATTTTTTTGTTCCCGGGATGAACCTATTTAATTTTTATGTTGGGGAACAGAAAAAAGAATAAAAAAATTTCTATTTTTCTTTTGTTAGCGGGTATAAAATGAGAAACACTTGTCTCTCTTCATGACTCTCCACCACTACCATCATCACCACCATCATCCAGACACGACAACCGCCACCATCATCGCCATCGTCGTCGTATCACCAGTGTTGTCATCAGCACCACCATCACCATCATCACCACCTCCACCCACTATCACGCCATCACCACTACCATCGTCGTCACCATCACTGTCACCAACCACCACCATCATCGCCGCAACCACTGCTGTCACCACACCATCATGTCATCACCACCACCACCATACAACCACTACCACACCACCACTACTACCACCGCCACCGGCCACTGTCGTCACCATCACCACCACCACCACCACAACCATCGCTGCCACTACCATCGCCACCAACCGCCACCACTATTGCCGCAACCATTGTTGTCACCACCACCACCACCACTATCATAATCACGTCTCCACCACCACACCCTAAGGAAATGAAAGTGATGATCCGAAATTTTTTTATGCTTAATAGGAATTATATTTGTTATATATTTGTTGTGGTTTGCAATTCTCATTCTCGGAATAAAAATAGAACATGTTATCAAACACATTTTTTTTTCTCAGAAACTGTTCCAAGACACAGAAATAAAAAAAAATTATTTCTTTTCAGAAATAGTGCCGGGGAATAGAATGGTTTGTCATGCACACCCGTAACGACCCGAAATTAATTTTAATGTATAAAAAAGAAACATGGAGTTGCTATCAATTTTATTTAATTTAAAAAATTGGAAAACTTTTTATTGAAAACTGGCCTTTAAAATCTTAGATCAAGGTTCAGGAGTCTAACTATGCACAGGGAGGGGTGGAAACTTAATCTCACTGCATCCCTGACACACTCATTAAAAAATGGTTACCTTAAATTAATTGTGCTAATTATTAATAGCTTTTAAAAATATTTATTTATTCTTGTAAAAGATAAATATGATTATTTAGGAAGTATGAAAACTAAATTATTAAAATTTTATTTTAATTTGACATAAAGAGTTCATTTAGAATGTTCTAAGTGTTGATTTGATTTTAATTTTAAAAATAATTCATTTAGAAGTTTTAGATTCGAAAGTTTCGGACTATCAAGCTATCACAGTTAAAATAATTCGAAATAATAATTGCGGGATTAACAAGCTGTCTTATCTTAGCCAATCTCTTTAAAATTTAAACAATCCTTTTTTTTAATAAGCTTAGGTCATCAAACTTTCATAACTAAAATAATCAAAAAAATATGCAAAGTCGACAAGCTGTCATGACTAAACTGCCTCCTATTAATAGTAGTAATAGTAGTATTTTAAGGGTGTGCATAACAACCATTCTATTCCCTAGCACTATTTATGAAAAGAAGCAATTCTTTTCTATTTTTGTTCCTTGGAACAGTTTCTGAAAAAAAAAATATGTTCAATAATATGTTCTATTTTTATTTCGAGAATGAGAATTGCATTTGATAACACAACAAATAATATAATAAAAAATAATTCCAATTAAATATAAAAAAAATTCGGATCATCACTTTCCTTTCCATATGATGTGGTTGTGGTGGTGGTGACGACGGGGGGTGGCATGGTGGTGGTGGCGGCGGCGGCGGTATGGCGGCGGCGGTGGCAGTGACGTGGTGATGATAGTGGTGATGGTTGTGAAAGCGACGATGGTGGTGGTAATGATGGCGGCGACGGCGATAGTGGTGGGGATGGTGGTTGGTGGCGGCGACAATGGTAGCGGTGGCATGGTGGTGGTGGTTGTGATGGCATCATGGAGGTGGTGGTGGTTGTGATGGCAGTGGCTGCGGCGGTGATGGTAGGTGACAGTGGTAGTGGTGGTGGTGGTGATGGTGGCGGTGGTGGTAGTGGTGGTGGTGGTGATGGTGGCGGTGGTGGTGATGGTAGTGGCGGGGGTGGTGTAATAGTGGCGATGGTGATATTGGTGACAGTAGTGGCTGTGACGATGGTGGTGGTGGTTGGTGGCGGCGGCGGCGGTGTCGGTTGTGGTTGCAGCAATGATAGTGGTGGTGTTGTAGTGGTGGCAGTGGCAGTGGCGTGGTGATGGCGGTAGTGGCGGTGGAGGCAGTGGTTGTGATGATGGTGGTGGTGGTGATGGTGGTGGTTGCAGCGGTGGTAGTTGTGGTGGTGGTGATGGTGGCAGTAATAGGTGGAGGTGGTGGTGATGGTGGCATGGTGGTAGTAATGGGTGGAGGTGGTGGTGATGGTGGTAGTGACATCGTCGTGGTGGGGGGTGGTCACGGCAGTACTAGTGGTACGACGACGGCGACAACGATGGTGGCGGTGGTCGTGTTGGGATGATGGTGGTGGTGGTGATGATGGTAGAGATGGAGAGTGATTAAGAGAGATAAGTGTTTCTCATTTTGTGTCCGGGAACAAAAAAGGAAAAAATTTCTGATTCTTTTTTCTGTTCCCCAGCACAAAAATTAATCCGGTTCATCCCGAGAACAAAAAAATAAACTGGTTTTACTAAACGAGTTTTTTATCCATTTCTGTTCCTGAGAACAGAAATTAAAAAAAAAAATTAATTCTAGGAAGATTGTCATGCTCACCCTAATAAAACAAGATCTCAGTCATTAGACTGTCGCAATCAAAATGACTCTAAATATTATGGGGTTAACAAGTTGGCACAACTGAGCCACCCCTTTTCAAGTTTGTTATAAAATCCTTTTTATCCCTTTTCAAATTATTACCAGATCAATAGCCAAAAGAAAAATAATAATCAAAGTTAAAATAAGGGAATTACGTGATACACATCAATTACAGTTAATGCTAAATAAAGATAAATAAATACCAAATCATGTCTAACAGAGAAAAAAAGAAAAGAATATATATTAGTTAAAAAAGAAATCAACGACTATTAAATGACACAATTGAAAAAGAGAAAAGTGTGTATCATTTTAAAGGATGTAAAATTGTGTCATTTTAAGAGAGAGAAAAATAGAAAAAGGAAGAGAGAGAGTTGACAAAAAAATAAATGTGTGGGTCCCACCTCTTTGTGAGAGTAAAAGGATATAAGTTGTGTCATTTAAAAGTATAAACACTTTTCTCATTCAAAAATTTCAAATCATTAACAAGTAAATAAATACCAATTAGCATTAAATAATATTAATTAGTGAAATTTAAAATAGCAACTGGAATAATCGAAACAAAACAAGCAATAGCATTAAATGATTATTATTGGGAAGAACTGTTTCCTTTTTTTAATATAACGTTGGGCTTGATTTTTCATTCTTCACCAGGTTCCACATCGTTTATTTGACAAAGTCTCAGCAATCGCTTGCATGGTTGCCAGGTTTCAAAATTTTGTCTCTACGTGGAAGACTACTCCTGACTAGTGGTGACAAATCTCAATGTGTGTCGTGTACGTGGAAGGTCATATTATCTCCTCTACCATTCCAAAAGGTCTACTAACACATAGATTCTTGAAGAGATGATCTATCCTCAATTCTTTTATGAAATTTCTAGAAAGACGATGAACACTATGTTTAGAGAGGTGAGTAATTAATGTGTTTCCAAAAAAAGAAATAGAGGTGAGTAATGCTTGGTTCAATCTCATTCTCCACCGTATTTTCTTTCGCCCCATTGTTATTTTCTACCCTCTTACTTACCGCCCCATTGTTACTTTCCTCAACGTACAACTCTTACTCTATCCCTTTTTAGCGAGACATTGATATACTATGCTATACTTTATTGGTTCTGGATTTGTTTCGATTGGCTAGTGATATGGTGATTTAAGAGTCAAGACATAGGGTAGAATTGGTTCATTATGTTGCATATTATTTTTTTATTTTATTTTATTTTTTACAGTTGCTCATGATTGTGATATAAGGTGATGAACTTTCGCCGTTACTATTAATTCCATGTATATATAACATACATCAAGCAAGATTTATATATATATATATATATATATCATTCATGGATTCATCATCTAACTTATATAGAGGAATATATTCAAGGGTGGGTACACATTCAGACAGCGTGTACCTCTTGCTCAAGGATCCCAATGGAAGGTTTGATCTTCTTCTCTTTTAGAAAACAAACTTTAATCTTTCTTACTCACCTTTTTCTTCTCTTCTCGTTTTTTACTACCACAAAAAGTTTAAATAGTTATGCTTATATAATTACTTGCCCATCAAACCCTTGGTTTCTAGGTGCTGCAAAGTTGTCCCATTTGCAAACACTGGTAATTCATAATTTATCTAGCAAATTACAAAACACAAGTACAAATCCAAGTGGTCATGTGTGTATACAATTTTTAGTTAACTGAGTGCCACACATTATTCTGAGCTGGCATCCTTTCTCGGCTTCATATGTTTGGTTGCAGTTCAAAGGTCAAAAGGTTTGGTTATAAAAATTCAGGAGGACACAGATTTCTTAAAACCAAGTTCAAAAATTCAGGAGGACACAGCTCAGCGGATATTGAAGAATATGATGGGAGAAAAGATACCTTGAAACATGATGCGGGTCATTGAAGTGGTCGTTTACGATATCTATTTTTGTTCGTTCCCAATTTCATATATAATTCTGACTTCTGAAAACTATATCTGAATTTCGGGATCACTCAGTGAAGATAGAACACCAGATATGTTTTGTCAACAAAACGGTACAAATCCCCACTGTTAAACTAAGGAAATTAATCACAAGTTCCATTAATTGAAAACCCTAAGTTTAAAATGGAATGTGCTTATCATGATTGCCGGGTGAGTTCAAGAAAAAGTTAAAAGAGCTTACCGTTTACTGAATGATTAAAAGGAAAATAAAAAGATTCAATATATAACTTGCATGGTATCTTGATCTCATTTTCAAAATGCTTCATTATATCTGACTTCATTAATATTTATTTCAGTTAAACATTGAAACAATTAGATTCTTTTAGATATTAATCGAATAAAAGGAAATAAATAGTCTTACTACCAAAATTACCACAAACTAGGATCTCACCACATGTCAAATCCTGCGACTATGACATTATATATTGTACAAAACAACCATCAAGGAAAATTTGGTCAAGTAAATCAGTAACTAGTTCTGCCATCACCCTCAGTTATCACATCCTTGAAGGATCCATTACTCGGAATCATTGGCAAGACATGCTCCTGATGGGGTACAATAACATCAAGAAGGTAGGGCCCAGGTGTGTCCAACATTTTCTGTATTGCTCCTCTAAGTTCTTCCTTCTTTGTCACACGAGCTGCTGGTATCCCACATGCATCTGCGAACTTCAACATGTCTGGGAAAATCTCTGTCGCATTAGATGGGTCTCCTAGATACGTGTGACCTCTATTTGATTTGTAGAATCGATCCTCCCACTGAACAACCATGCCCAAGTGTTGATTATTCAACAACAAGATCTTGATGGGGAGATTCTCCACTCTTATAGTGGCTAGCTCTTGTACATTCATAATGAAACTACCATCTCCATCAATATCAACTACAATTGCATGAGGGTTAGCAACAGCAGCACCAATTGCAGCAGGCAATCCAAAACCCATAGCTCCAAGACCCCCTGATGTTAACCACTGTCTAGGTCTCTTATACTTTTAATATTGAGCAGCCCACATCTGGTGTTGTCCAACTCCAGTACTAATTATTGCATTTCCATTTGTAAGTTCATCAAGAACCTCAATGGCACACTGAGGGGAAATACCATCCTCAAATGTCTTGTAACTCAAGGGGAATTTCTTTTTCTGCACATTCAACTCTTCCCTCCAAGCTTGAAGATCAAGATTTCCCTTGCTCCTCCTCTTGCTCTCCAAAATCCGATTAATGCCTTCCAAGGCCAACTTCAAATCCGCACAAACCGACAAGTGGGGTTGCTTGTTCTTCCCAATCTCAGCAGAATCAATATCTATATGAACAATCTTAGCCCTACTGGCAAAAGCCTCCAGCTTCCCGGTGACACGGTCATCAAACCTGACCCCAAATGCAAGCAACAAATCACTAGTATCAATAGCATAAACATTTCGGCCATGTAATGTATGGTTAGGGTTTGATGACAAAAAAAATGTGATTAAGTTGTTAAGTGTGGAAAAATGATGAGAAAGATTAACTAGGCGGGTTGTCTCTAAGTAAAACTCACTAATCTTGATTAAGGATGGCTAAAAACTCAATTAGCATAAGTAATCAAATCTGCCCCCTTAAGTATATGAGGGTTTAGTTGTGTTAAAAATAAGAAAATGATGAATTAGTGGATTAATTAAGGGTAGAGATTAATTAGCTAAAGAAAGGATTAAGAAAATAAGATTAAAAACCCTAATCTTCACCACTAATAATTCGGCCATGTATGCTTAAGATAGGGTCACTATGTTAAAATTAATATTAAGACCTAATTAGGACATTAATTTAGTTGTTAAGTGACGTGGACTTTGCATAATACATTAATTAATGATTAAACTCTAAAATTGGACTTAAGTAGGGTTTAGGTGCACTAATCAAGAAATTAGTAAACTTTAAGTATCATGACATAATGTGACTAAGGGGATTTCATAATATGACCTAATGATAGAAAAATCCAAGAATTAATGTGAATTAGGGTGGTTAAACAAAAGTAATTAAGGTTTGTTAAGTAAACACACTTAGAGCTAAATAACAAGTTTTTAGGCTAACTTGGGGAGAGCATATCTTCCTCCACAGAGGTCATATAGGTATGTTCCTTGTATAATTTTGAAGATTGAGATGTTAGTTATATGGTATAAAATTTTGGTACCAATTAAAGATGTATATCATTCTGTATGTTTGTTTGAGTGAGGATTACCCTGGGAGGTCATGTGCAGGGGTTGTACATAGCTGCAACTTCCACAAATTGTTTCTCCCTCATTTCTTACTCAAATTAGGCTCATAATATTTTGAATTAAAGCTAACGGTGTCTAGTTGTCTGCATAAATTTTTTAGAGAAATTGGTTTAGTAGATTTTCCAGAATCTTAGAAATGGTAAAGAATGTTTAGGGCTATGTTCGGAGTTGGCAAACAGCTTTGATTATCCAACTTCAAATGGTGATAACCGAAGCTAGAAAACTCCAAATGAGGCATATGATACCTTATTGGAAAGTTAATTGAGTCTGGATTAACATACTTAAAGATGAGAATTTTATAACAAGAGGGTCGCGCCCAGTTACTAGAAAACAGAAGCGTGTACAGTTATGAAAAACACCGTAAAAGTGATCTTTAGGCTAATTAGGCTTATGGAAACCTTTAGTAACCTATAATAATCATATATATATTGCTTGGATGAGTTGAAAATAATCTAAGTTACCTAAGTGAACCTTGCATGTGATTCTAAGCTATGTAAGTAATTGAAGATTGAGGTGGCTTGTAATAATGCACTAAAATATGTATTAAGTAATAATTGGTCTAGACTTGTAATGGGCATATCATTGGCATATAAGTATGAAAAGTATAATCATTAAATTATTAAATCGTGGATATGACTTGATTAATTAATATGTAATTAATGATGTGAATGGTTCTTACTCTAGATGTGCCTAGAAAACCTTACCCTTGAGGATTTTGTTGGAGCATACGTATTATATTGGAGTGTGGGCTTGTGCTAAGCTCCATGAGGTAAGCTCCTAGTTTTAGTTGCATCCTCTCTCTTGTGGCCCCACCATGATGGTGGGTATTATGGTTGTATTGTATGAAAGTACGTATATGGTATGATGTATATGTGCATTCATTCATTCATATAGATGTTATATGATCTTCATGTTATGATGATGCACTGATGATATATGTTATGAGGATCCTGGCCAGTGATCATGGTATGTAGGCTGCCTATGACTTGACTCTGGGAGCTATTTCATACTGAGGTAGTGTTGACTGTCTATGGCTTGACCCTGGAGTCACACATGTGTAATCGTCTATGGCTTTGACCCTGGGGTTACACAAGGATGATATGATGATGCTATGTTTATGTTGTATGCTTATATTATATGCTTTATATCTGACTTGTCATGCAGGAAGTGAGATCAGGGGATTAGAGGATCCTATGAACCTTGAGCTTACAGAGATGTTGTTATCTCACCCCGTTTGGGGACATCATTGCAGGTACCCAAAGTAGTGGTGATGCTTCTAGGGGCAAGGCCCCCGCATTGGAGTAGTTGATGATGCAGCTGATTATTTTATATTATGTTTAGACTTTATGATGACATGTAGATTTGTTAACATGCTTAATTATTGTTATTTGGAGATTATGTCTTGTATTTATTTAGGCTCATGATTGTATCCTTAGAGCCACTGATTATTCAATGATGTTTTTATATTTTAGAATTAATATAGACTTGATGTATGCATTCAGTTAATTTGGGCATGGAGCCTTATTATTTGTATTGACCCGAGAGGGGATCGCAGTCCGTGTGGAACTTGCAAGCTGTCTGTTTAAATTATTGTGTCTATTAGGTCAACTGTATGTGCGGGACCATGTTCCCAGTTATCCAAAATACAGCTGTTATACTGTCCGTGAGACTCCGTCAGGAATGACACTGGTCAACGGCCACTAGTACTGGCTAATGGGATTAATTAGTAGATGTATGTTTTAGATTTACGCTTTCGCAGTACCTCACGTGAACGTTTTTAGAAATGTTTTGGAAAAAGTTTACTCGGATTTTTATAAGACGCTTTATTTCTTGTTCAAATAACCAGTCTGCACAAGTATTAACTTCTCTAAAGGTATGAATGAACTTAATATTCCACTCACACGCTATCCATGCTCATATACGAGTCACTAAATGGGACTCACGAGCTGCATCACCATTCTTGGTGAGTGATAAACCTTTTGTTTATCTTGTTTTATAGACTAAATTAATATAAATTATCAAGTTGAATAAGTCAAAAACTAGGGTTTTAATACAATAATCATGAACTTTATGAATTATCAATTAAATGGTATACATTTGCTATTTTGAAGGGATTTGAAGATAAAAGGAGGAAGAATTGAAGATATGAAAGATGAAGATCAAAGCAAGAAGATTTAAAAGATCTCATCAAGATTATCAAGTTGTTAGAGAGGGGTTTCGAAGCTAATGCCTCCTAAAACTAGCAAATGGCATCTGCTTAAGCAGGCTTAAGCCCCAATTAGCAAGCTAAAGCCTCTTGTATAAGCAAATATGTTTGGCCTTAGCAAACTTAAGCTCACTCCAGCAGGCTTAAGCTCGAGCCAAGGAAGAATTTCAGACGCGAAGAGCAGGCTTAAGCTCGCTCCAGCAAGCTTAAGCGCGAACGTTACTTCTGCATTCATAAATCAGCAAGCTTAAGCGCGAATGAGCAAGCTTAAGCTCCCCGAAAGATCCAACTTAAGCCCACTTGAGGAATCCACTTAGGGCACGAATTCTTTACCCTTAAAAACACATTTGGGGGTTCAGAATCAGGATTATTGATATTCTAAGAGAACTCTTGGTGCTTGGAGGCAGAGGGAAAGCGGAGAAACACTCGGTTCATGTTCGTGAGCGGCGGAGACGGATCAACATCAAGTCTGCACTGGGGATATTGAAGATTCACCAATCATCTATGGAGTTTGGGGGAGTTTTTATATTGTCTTTCATTCTTGATATTGTTATGTCTGGCTAGTTTTATAATTGTGGTAAGGGTCACAACCCTTGACGTGAACCCCTTGTAGTTTGGTTGAAGTTTATGTTTATTTATTTAAATTGAATTTATCTTGCCTTGTTCTTCATTACGTAATTCTTTTAGAACTGATCAATCTATTAGGATTGCGAGGGTTAGGGTTTTCAATAGGGATATTAGAATTCTAATTCCTAACAAAGGGTAAGATAACTGTTCATGTACGCACTAGGGATAGGCTACATGAACCGCAAACGTTAAAGATTCATTGATTCTAAGGGTTAACTTGAAAAGGGATTTCTAAGGATTAGGATTCTAATAGAGTTAATAAGGTTAAAGTCACTAAGGGATTAGGGCTTAACTAATCATATAAAAGATGATGAATCGTTTGATCAATTGAATAAGTAAACATAAATGTCATCCAAGTTGCAAGATGGGGATCGTAAAGGTGTTTGTTTCTCTTTACCGCAATATTTTCTCAAATATTTTCTCAACCTTTAATCTTTTGTTCTTTAATTATAAAAGAACCTGTGAACCATTTACATTTATTTTGAATTATTTTCATTTATTTCACAAACTACAATTGTTCTCAAACTATTTTTATTAATCCAACAAGAGAGGAATAACTATAATAACTTCGGTGCCTCAATCCTCGTGGAGACGATACTCTACTTATCATTTTATTACTTGGAACGATCGGTACACTTGCTGATTTTACGCAATAAGTTTTTCGCGTCGTTGCCGGGGATTGACTACGCCAAGTTATTTATAACTTTTGATTTTTTTGATTGGATTTTATGTTACTAATTTGTTTGCTTTAGTTTATGCGTGGTACAGTTGATCCTGAGACTTTGATATACGATCCAGAGATAGAAAAGACTGCAAAAAGATTAAGACAACTTACCAAGCAGAAGAGGCAAGAAGAAACTTCTACTTCACAGTTTGAAGCAGAAACTTCTACTCCACAGTTTGAAGTAGAAACAGAGATGGCAGCTCAAGATCCACCAGCAGCTGAGTTGATGGAGTCAGTCTTGGCCCCACAATTCACAAGGCCAAACTCGAGCATTGTCAAGCCACCAATTAATGCCAATAACTATGACATCCAACCAGCACTAATCACGTTGGTGGAGAAAACTCAGTTTGGTGGGGAAGACTATAAAGATCCTCACGACTTCATAGACAGATTTTTAAGGATCTGTGATACAACTAAGCACAACAGAGTGACAGATGATGCGATCAGACTCCGATTGTTCCTGTTTGCTTTGACCGGGAGAGCTCTCAAATGGTTAGATCGACAGGCTCCTAACAGTATCCGCACATGGGACGAGTTAGTAACCAAATTCTTTGCTGAGCACTTTTCCATGGAAAAGTACAATAAGTTGGTGAATGAAATCACCAATTTTACTCAACAACCAGAAGAGACCTTATGTGCAGCCTGGACCCGATTCCAGGAGTTGATCAGAAAATGCCCACAATATGACTTGCCGGAGGGAAAGAAAGTCAGATTCTTCTATAATGGGATGACACCAGAATGCAGAATGGTTGTCAATGGTGCAGCCGGTGGAACCATAGGGAAGAAGACAGCAGCTCAAACCTTAGAGCTGATTGATTTTATGGCAAGGAATGAAAATGCATCTATGACTGCCCAACCTGTTCAGCCCAAGAAAGGGATCTTACAATTGGGGAGCAATAATGCATCACTAGCTGAGCAAAAGGTGATCTCTCAACAGCTAGCCAGTTTGAACGCCAAGCTAGATAAAATGCAGATCTCAACAGCTAAAGTTAATGTATTCAACTGTGAGTACTGCAAAGAGCCGCATGATACTAATGAGTGCCCGACACTCAATGGAGCTGAACCATTCCAGGTCAATGGAGTGTGGTATAATCCAAGGCCACCACAGAATACCCAAAGTTACCAGAGGAATCAGAATGGCTGCCAAGGGAGCAACTTTCAGAGAAGAAATCAAGGGGGAGGCTTAGATTATAAATCCAACAAATACCTGCAACCTCCTCCTTTGCCACATAAAGAGCCATCCGAATTGGAGAAAGCGATGTTGCAGCTTTCCAAGACCACAAATGATCACATGCAAACTACGGATGCCTTTATAAATGAGACAAGAGCCTACCACAAGAACTAAGATGCTTCCATCTGGAACTTGGAGAACCAGATAGACCAGTTGTCTAGGCAGTTAGTTGAAAGAGCTCAAGGGCAGATTCCTGGAGATACTATTTTGAATCCAAAGGCAGACTGCAAGTCCATTGTAACCAGGAGTGGGATAGTGATCACTCCTCAAGACAAGCCAAAATTGGTTCAGCAAAAGAAGGTTGATGAACCATTAATTGAGCCAGAGCGTGAAAAAGAAGTGGAAACACCTTCAAGTGAGAAAGAAGAGCCTGCAAGGCAAGAAAAAGAAGGGGCAAAGGAGAAATCTGTTGAAGCTCCAAAGCAACTGATGGATTATTCTCGCTTTGAGAAACCTCCTTATCCTATGAAGCTCAAGCAGCAAGCACAGAAGCAACAGTATGCTAGGTTTTTAGATATGTTTAAAAAGTTGCAAGGTAATATTCCTTTGCTGAAGCTTTAGCTAATATGCCTAACTATGCTAAATTCATGAAAGATTTATTGTCTAGAAAGCATAAGTTGCAGGATTGTGAGACAGTAGCACTTACTGAGGAGAGCAGTGCCATTATACAGAAGAAGTTTCCACCAAAGCTTCGAGATCCGGGAAGTTTCAACATCCCAATTGTGATAGGCAACACCAATGTTGGTCGGGCACTTTGTGATCTTGGAGCAAGCATCAATTTATGCCATTGTCCATATGCAAATCTTTGGGAATTTCTGAGTTGAAGCCGACCATGGTCTCTCTACAACTTGCTGACCATTCTTTGAGGAGACCTAATGGAATCATAGAAGACGTTCTTGTTAAAGTTGACAAGTTCATCTTCCCTGCTGATTTTATTGTGCTAGATATGGAGGAAGAAAGTGAAATACCCCTTCTGTTGGGTAGACCGTTCTTAGCCACAGCTCGAGCCATGATTGATGTGGAACAAGAGAAGCTCGAGCTGAGGATGAATGATGAGAAAATCACCATCAATGTTTTTGATGCTATGAAGAACTCATTTGATCAGAATGATTGCTTCAGGCTTGAAGTGTTTGAAGAGGTGCTCAAAGAAGAAGAGCTTGATGATCAAGAGCTTAGAGAAGAGTTGAATTCTCAAGATGAAGCTACTCCAAAAGAAGAGCGAGATATTGTATTTGAAGTGCTAGAAAAGAAAGAAGATGACTCAGTTACTTTGGCACCAAAAACAGAATTGAAGGAATTACCTGAGACTTTGAAATACGCCTTCTTGGGAGATGAAGAGCAATATCCTGTCATCATAAATAAAGCGTTGTCTACAGAAGAAGAAGAGAAGCTGTTAGAAGTGCTCAAGGAGCACAAAGCAGCCATTGGGTGGTCTATTTCTGACTTGAAGGGCATCAACCCTTCTTTCTGTACTCACAAGATTCTCATGGAAGACAATGTCAAACCAGTGAGGCAGCCTCAGAGGAGACTAAACCCCACTCTGAAGGAAGTAGTCCGCAAGGAAGTGATGAAGCTCATGGATGCTGGGATGATTTACCTAATTTCTAACACTGCATGGGTGAGTCCAGTACAGACAGTTCCAAAGAAAGGAGGAGTGACTGTTGTGAGAAATGAGCAGAATGAGTTAATTCCCACCAGAACCATTACTGGGTGGAGGATGTGTGTGGACTATAGGAGATTGAACGATGCTACAAGGAAGGATCATTTCCCCTTCCTTTCATTAATCAAATGCTAGAAAGGTTAGCCGGGCATGATTTTTATTGCTTCTTAGATGGTTATTCCGGCTATTATCAAATTCCAGTGGCACCAGAGGATCAAGAGAAAACTGCTTTTACGTGCCCATTCAGAGTTTTTGCTTACAGAAGAATGTCATTCGGCCTCTGCAATGCACCCGCGACATTTCAAAGGTGTATGCTTTCTATCTTCTCTGATATGGTAGAAAAATGTTTAGAGGTATTTATGGATGATTTTTCTGTCTTTGGTTCTTGCTTTGATTCATGCTTAGTTAATTTAGCTAAGGTTTTGAAAAGATGTCAAGAAACTAATCTGGTTTTAAATTGGGAAAAATGTCATTTTATGGTGCGAGATGGTATAGAGTTAGGCCACAAAATTTCTGAAAAAGGCATTAAGGTTGATAAGGCTAAGTTGATGTTGATTGAAAAACTTCCCCCTCTCGTTAATGCTAATGGTGTGCGAAGTTTCTTAGGCCATGCAGGTTTTTATCGAAGATTCATCAGAGATTTTTCAAAGATTGCAAAGCCTCTTAGCCAGCTGTTGGTGAAGGAAAATGAGTTCCTTTTTTATGAAGCTTGCCTCAATGCATTCAATGTGTTGAAGGAAAAGCTTACCACGGCGCCTGTTCTGACAGCGCCAGATTGGAGTCTTCCGTTCGAACTCATGTGTGATGCGAGCGCATACGCAATGGGTGCAGTCCTTGGTCAGCGTAAGAACAAGTTGTTGCATGTTATTTACTATGCTAGCAAAGTCTTTAATGAGGCACTGGCCAACTATGCCGCTACTGAAAAAGAGATGCTAGCAGTGGTTTATGCATTAGATAAATTTATATCTTATTTGATAGGTTCTAAAGTTATTGTATTTACTGACCATGCTGCTCTTAAGTATTTGATGACCAAGCAGGATGCAAAGCCACGTTTACTGCGTTGGATGCTCTTGTTCTAAGAGTTTGACTTGGAAATCAAAGACAAAGTTGGAGTGGAGAATAAAGTTGTTGATCACTTGTCTAGGATTCAAGACAAGAGCTTACAAGAAGGACCTGAAATTGAGGTCAATGAATCTTTTCCTGATGAGCAAGTGATGGCAGTACTTATGCATCCATGGTTTGCAAACTTTGCAAACTACAAAGCTGCTGGCTCAATGCCTGAAGATCTCACTTGGCAGCAGAAAAAGAAATTTCTTCATGATACAAGGAGGTACCACTGGGATAACCTTTTTCTTTATTTTCAATGTGCTGATGGTGTTATTCGCAGGTGTGTAGCTGAATTCGAAATGCCGGATATTTTGTGGCATTGTCATGCATCTGACTATGGAGGACATTTTGGAGGCAACAGAACTGCACAGAAGGTGTTGCAAAGTGGGTATTATTGGCCTACAATTTTTAAGGCTGCACGAGAGTTTGTAGAGAGATGTGATAAGTGCCAGAGGACGGGAAACATATCCCGCAAAGATGAGATGCCCCTCAACTGCATATTGGAGGTAGAATTGTTTGATGTTTGGGGGATTGACTTCATGGGACCATTCCCTAAGTCATATTCTAACCAATACATCCTGGTTGCTGTGGACTACGTGTCCAAGTGGCTAGAAGCGGCTGCTTTGCCTACGAATGATGCAAAGGTGGTAGTTTCTTTCTTACGGAAGAATATTTTCACCCGCTTTGGAGTTCCTTGGGCAATCATCAGTGATGGTGGCACTCACTTCTGCAATAAGCAGTTTGAAAGCTTGCTTACAAAGTATGGTGTCACTCACAAGGTGGCTACACCATACCATCCTCAAACCAATGGTCAAGTAGAAATTTCAAACAGAGAGCTGAAGAGGATTCTGGAAAAGACTGTAGGCAGCTCAAGGAAGGATTGGGCCAAGAAGCTGGATGATGCACTCTGGGCATACAGGACAGCCTTCAAAACACCAATAGGTATGTCACCATTCCAACTGGTGTACGGTAAGTCTTGCCATCTTCCTGTAGAGTTAGAACATAAGGCTCTGTGGGCTGTTAAATTCTTGAATTTTGAACCATCAAAGGCTAACGATAAAAGATTACTGCAATTAAATGAGCTTGATGAGTTCAGGTTAGTAGCATATGAAAATGCCAGGATTTACAAAGAGAAGACAAAGAAGTGGCATGACAAAAAGATCCAACCAAAAGAGTTTGAGCCAGGACAGCAGGTATTACTATACAACTCTCGACTGAGGTTGTTTCCAGGTAAGCTCAAATCTCGTTGGTCTGGTCCCTTTATTGTTAAGACAGTGTTTCCATATGGTACTGTTGAAATCTCACCACTCAATGCTGAAAGACCTTTCAAAGTCAATGGGTCTAGATTGAAAGTATATCATGGAGAGCAAGTAAGTAGGGACCAAGTTTCTATCCCTTTAGCTTCATCTGAAGTTTAAATTGTTCTCGTCAGGCTCGAGACGTTAAACAAGCGCTGGTTGGGAGGCAACCCAATAAATTTTGAGTCATTTTCTTATTTGATTATGTTAGGGTCATTTAGACATCTTTAGTGTGTTGGGTTGTAACTCTCCAGTACATTGGTCATGTTATTTTCTGCTTGATATTTCACATGTGTGTGTTGTTTTTACTTGCGCAGCAGTTATTTTTTCTACTAGTTTAGTTATTGTTGAGGACAACAATGTTCTAAATCTGGGAATTGGGGCCGCATACGCGTTATCTGAGGTATCACACACAGAGGAACAATAGAAGGTTCAACAGAAAATCAGAGAATTCATGTCTACTTCAGGGGAGTTATTTTAACCTTTCCAATTTATTTTGTTTTAGTTTAATTTTATTTTTAAGTTTTCAATTATATTAGTTTACTTTAAATTTTAAAGTTTTCAACTTAATTTTAAGACCCCATCCATCCTTAATCACTAAATATTTAGTGAAATTTTAAAATGGTGAATTTTTAGAATTTTCCATTGTGCTTGATATGTATGCATAGTAAATAATTACATGAAATTGGTTGATAGTTGAGATTAAGAGTATAATAATGTAAAAATTATTTTCATACATAAATGAGCGTAAGTCAAGCATGCTTAATAATTCACTAGAATAAGAAAAATAACTAAAGTAATCAAATAGAGAGTGGAAAATAAGTCTCACACCATTAGCCGTAAGCTTTTGAGCGTAAACAGAAATTATTTTTTTGGTGTGAACTTTACTGGTTGAATCACTCTAGAACTTGTTTTGTTTCTCCTTGAGATGGTATGTAGTATATAATTGTTGAAATAATAGAGGCAGTTCTTTCTAAAAGCTAGATAGCCAAATAGCCACCCTGAATGTTATTCTTAGATTAAGCCCCTTTGAGCCTAGGCCTGTTTGTTCATTGACAGCTTATTATGAATAGCCACTCCATACACATCCTCACCTGAACTGATTAATTTTTAAAATTAAATGAGGAACTAGGTATGATTGGAACAAAAAGAAAAGAAATCAAAGTCTAGTATATGGAAGAAAAGGTGAAAAGAGGAAAAAGCCAAAATGTGGTGGAAAAGAAAAATGAAAAGAAAAAGGTTGGAAGGTGTATCTGTACAAAAACAGAAAAAGAAAAACAAAAGGAAAAGGGAAAGAAAGAAAAGATTCATGAATAAGTGAAAGAAGAAAGGAGGAGTAAGCAAATAAGAAAAATCTATATGATGAACAATCATATATAAATTCCTCTTTAAAAATTGAATTTTAATCAGTAATCTTGAGCCACTTACCCAGATGATTCCTTCCCTTTTACCTAAGCCACGTTACAACCTTAACAAAGACCTCTTGATTGACTTTGTATACTTATTAGATTGTGGAGAGTGAGAATATAAACAAGCCTATGGTAGTGTTAATTAAGTGAAGTAAGAGTGAAACATATACCCTTAAACACTGAGTGTGAGTGAATAAATAAAAATCCAGTGAGAGGGTGTTGTGGATTTGAATTAAACTACTCTTTATTTTGAGATCTCAAGTTATGATTCTATGACTAGTGAATGTGAATGTATGCTTGAACTCGATGTATTATTGCTATTGAACTTGAATACTTTGATATCTCATTATTGATAAATTTTCTGTCTGTTATTCATTAAGCATGACCAGCCGTCTCCAAACTTTCCCATAGTCTTATTCTAATTAATTGCTGAGGACAACAATATTCAAATCTGGGAATTGTTTGATAAACCTTTAGTTTATCTTGTTTTATAGACTAAATTAATATAAATTATCAAGTTGAATAAGTCAAAAACTAGGGTTTTAATACAATAATCATGAACTTTATGAATTATCAATTAAATGATATACATTTTCTATTTTGAAGGGATTTGAAGATAAAAGGAGGAAGAATTGAAGATATGAAAGATGAAGATCAAAACAAGAAGATTTAAAAGATCTCATCAAGATTATCAAGTTGTTAGAGAGGGGGCTTAAGCCCCCAATTCGAAGCTAAAGCCTCCTAAAACCAGCAAATGGCCTCTGCCTAAGCAGGCTTAAGCCCCAATTAGCAAGCTAAAGCCTCCTGTATAAGCAAATATGTTCGGCCTTAGCAAGCTTAAGCTCGCTCCAGCAGGCTTAAGCTCGAGCCAAGGAAGAATTTCAGACGCGAAGAGCAGGCTTAAGCTCGCTCCAGCAAGCTTAAGCGCGTACGTTACTTCTGCATTCGTAAATCAGCAAGCTTAAGCGCGAATGAGCAAGCTTAAGCTCCCCGAAAGATCCAACTTAAGCCCACTTGAGGAATCCACTTAGGGCACGAATTCTTTACCCTTAAAAACACATTTGGGGGTTTAGAATCAAGATTATTGATATTCTAAGAGAACTCTTGGTGCTTGGAGGCAGAGGGAATACGGAGAAACACTCGGTTTATGTTCGTGAGCGGCGGAGACGGATCAACATCAAGTCTGCACTGGGGATATTGAAGATTCACCAATCATCTATGGAGTTTGGGGGAGTTTTTATATTGTCTTTCATTCTTGATATTGTTATGTCTGGCTAGTTTTATAATTGTGGTAAGGGTCACAACCCTTGATGTGAACCCCTTGTAGTTTGGTTGAAGTTTATGTTTATTTATTTAAATTGAATTTATCTTGCCTTGTTCTTCATTACGTAATTCTTTTAGAACTGATCAATCTATTAGGATTGCGAGGGTTAGGGTTTTCAATAGGGATATTGAAATTCTAATTCCTGACAAAGGGTAAGATAACTGTTCATGTACGCACTAGGGATAGGCTACATGAACCGCAAACGTTAAAGATTCATTGATTCTAAGGGTTAACTTGAAAAGGGATTTCTAAGGGATTAGGATTCTAATAGAGTTAATAAGGTTAAAGTCACTAAGGGATTAGGGCTTAACTAATCATATAAAAGATGATGAATCGTTTGATCAATTGAATAAGTAAACATAAATGTAATCCAAGTTACAAGGTGGGGATCGTAAAGGTGTTTGTTTCTCTTTACCGCAATATTTTCTCAGATATTTTCTCAACCTTTAATCTTTTGTTCTTTAATTATAAAAGAACCTGTGAACCATTTACATTTATTTTGAATTAATTTCATTTATTTCACAAACTACAATTGTTCTCAAACTATTTTTATTAATCCAACAAGAGAGGAATAGCTATAATAACTTCGGTGCCTCAATCCTCGTGGAGACGATACTCTACTCATCATTTTATTACTTGGTACGATCGGTACACTTGCCGATTTTACGCAATAGTGAGCAAAGTGATGATATTGAGAGCATCACTTTCAATAATGACCTGTCTTCACCCTTTGTTCCAGCCTACTTCCAGACCCTTCAAAACACCCCATAATTCAGCAGTAAAGGCAGTGCAGACACCAATATAGTATGAGAAACCACCACACCAATCCCCGTCAGAATTACGAAAAATCCCTCCACACGCAGCCTGACCAAGACTACCTCGAGCTGCCCCATCCGTATTCATTTTCATCCAACCATCATCTGGTTTCCTCCATTGAATAAATTCAACTTGATTATTAGTAACCAGATGAGGCCCAGCATTACTCTCAGCCTTCCAAGCTTCCTGTATCTCCATAACTCTATCAATTATCGTTTGGGTCATCATATTGATGTTAGGTGTATCACAATTATGAACAGTCCTATTTCCCCATACCAAATAAACCAAACAGTGCAAATGAACAAGGACCTCCAAGCAACGTTGAAAGGCCTCATGCTATTGCACAATAAATTAACCTCAATCCAGTTATCTTGATTTACGTTAAAAAAATCAAACCACTTATACCTGGGGAGCAATCTCTTCCATATTGGCTTTATACGATCACAATCTCTTAGGGCATGCAGAATTGTTTCTCTGCTCTTCATACAAATATCACAAGTTGAGTTATCAGCACCCCATCGAGCAGTCCAATCTCTCGTGAGAAATCTACCATGCAGGAGTTTCCACGTAAATAGTTTCATTTTTTGTGGCCCTTTCCACTTCCACACTATATCCCATTTAACCTCTGTGCTACTTACACTTCTATTTCTTTTGTCAAGCATATCATAAAACTCTTTCATTGTTGGTGTATTGCAGCCATTAAAAGACCAAACAATCTTATCCGGACCATCTAATGGATTAAGCGGAAGACAACTTCTGATCACCAGAATTGTGTGTAGGTTCAACACATTTTCACAAGGGCTTAAATTCCAATCACCATTATCATCTACTAGATCTTTAACCCTTGAGTGTCGATGTTCAAGAGGAATCGAGTCTGAAGCTAATTCCACCAAAGCAGTAGGGAGAGGTGTCCATTTATCATCCCAAAATCTAGCCTGATTACCATCACCAATCTCCCAACTTTGAGATGCTTTCATATTATCCCAAACTCTACATAAGTTTAGCCCACAATCTTGAGTCTCCCATTTTATGAACAAACAAATTAGACCTCCTTATATTGTTATTATATTTAGCCACAAGAACTTGTACCCATAAGGCCTGAGAATTATCCTGGATTCTCCAAATCAACTTAGCCAGAAACGCGTCATTCATAATGGTCAATTTTTTAAAACCAAGTCCCCTCTCCGTCTTAGGCTTCGTGAGGGTGTCCCACCCAATAAGATGACAAGCTCATTTATTATCCCTATCTCCCCAGATGAAGTTACGTTGTAGTTTTCCACCTCCTCGCAAATAAAAATATGCACCTTTCCACGTTGCATATGAAAATAAGGGATAGATGAAATAACAGACTGGGATAAAGTAATTCTACCCGCTGTGAAAGACAACTTGTTTGCCACCACTCAACTTATTTCTCACTTTTTCTACAATATCTTCATACATTTGTTTTGTAACTCTGCCATGCTGCATCCACGCCCGCATATACCTCCCTATATTTCGAAATCTCTTGAACCCACTAGATTCTGAAATGGCCTTTGCAGTCTCCTCAGGAGTATTCCTTGAAAAGAAGATTGTAGTTTTTTGCTTACTAATTTTTTGACCCGAAATTTCTCCATACAAATGGGAACATTTTAAGATGATATCAAGTTGGTCTTGTGATGCTTCAGCAAATAACATCAAATCATCTGCAAACATAAGATGTGAAATTTTAGGCCCATTTTTCCCAACTCGGATAGGCTTCCAGAGACTGCCTTGAACTGTTGTATTAATGATATGAAAAAGTTTCTCCATACCCAGAACAAAAAGATAAGGAGATAGAGGATCCCCTTGTCCAATGCCCCGTGAAGGATAAAATTCACCTGTTTTACCTCCATTCTATAGAACATTTATAGTATAAGAGGATATTGCTTCTTGTATGATCTTTATATATTTTTACTTTTTTATTTATTTTTTTACTTTTTTTATATTTTATATATATTTTTTTCCTGCATAATTTTCTACAAAATTCTGCATAATCTCTCTACTCTTTTGGTTTATGCGAGGTACTGTTAATCCATGATCCTTGTAGTTTGATCTGGAGATAGAGAAGACAGCTAGAAGGCTTAGAAAAAGCACAAAAGAGAGGGGTAAAAAGCATCAAGCTTGACGAAAACAAAGGAGGAAGCCATGGAGGACAATAACAAAATTCAGAATCCTTTGAGGACGTTGAGGGACTACATGACTCCAACTCGAGTTCTTCAGACTGCAAGTATTGTTAGGCCAAATGTGGATACTAACAATTTCAAGCTCAAGCCAACATTGATGCAGCTGATTCAAAAAGATTAGTTTGCCAGAAGAAGCACAGAAGACCCTTATATTCTTCTTGAGAACTTCCTTCTATACTGTGATACCTTGAAGATGAATGGAGTCTCTCGTGACGCTATCTTGCACAAGCTCTTTCCCTACTCTCTGAAAGATGATGCCAGAGATTGGTTGCAGTCACTACTTCAAGGAAACATCACCAACTGGGATGATCTAGCAGCCAAATTTTTAGCCCGGTTCTTTTCATCTTCAAAATGGGCTAAGCTTAAGGCTGATATCTCTGCTTTTGAACAGAAAAAGACAAAATCTCTTTATGAAGCATGGGAAAGGTTCAAGGGACTACTCAGGAAGTGTCCACGGCATGGGTTTGAAGCTTGGGAGAAAGGCAAAATTTTATTCCAGGGAATGACACATAACCCCAGAACTCTAGTCAATGTTGTAGGGGGGTTGTTTAAAGACTAAAACTCCTGAGGAAGCATTAGAGTTACTTGAATTTCTAGCTTCTCAAGAGTTTGATAATGCTTCGGTACAACAAAGAAGAGCTGAAATTATGAAGCTGGAAGGATATGATGCATTGTTGGCACAAAATGAGCAGATGATGCAGATGCATAAGAAGCAACAACAGTAGCTGGATGCCCTTACAAAGCAATTTTCTTCTCAACAAATTACTTCGGTAGATACTCCTTCGGTCAATTGTGGAATTTGTGCGAGTGCTCATGCTATAGAGGATTGTGATTTTATGAGAGCACCAGAACCTGCAGATGTAAATGGAATCTAGTACAATCAAAAGAACCAGAATAATCCGGGGAGAATCCAATATGCGAATAATTACAATCAAGGGTGGAGAAATTAGAATCAGCATTCAAGGTTGAGTTACAAATCCAACTATCAGCTTAATCCTTCTCTCCCAGTGCAACCACCTCCTTCACAACAAAGCAACACTTCTGAGTGGGATAAAGCTTTTGCTAAACTCTCAAAGATCACCTTTGGTTATATACAAGGTGCAAATGCCTTCAGAGAGGATACTTATGCTTTTATGCAAGAGACTCAGACTTTATTCTGGAATCAAGAAGCATCTATTTGAAATCTGGAGACTCAGATAGGTCAGTTAATAAGGTAGATTTCCAAGAGAGGTCAGGGTACAATTCCAAGCAACACAGTTGTCAATCTAAAGGAGCATTGCAATGTTATCACCACTAGGAGTGAGACAGTGATTCAGCCTATAGAGAAGCAGCCTGAAGAAAAGAAGAAGGATGGAGAGGCATCGGTTGAAGAAGAGAAGAACGGAAAGGCAAAGGATATTTGTTGGGTAGTAGGTGCTTTGTAGGACGTTCCCTTACTTAGTCTATCAAGAGAAACTCATTTGTTCTCAAGATATTGACCCAGTCACGCAAGTGCATGCATCAAGTAATAAGTGAGATTATTAGTGCCCAAGTTATCATTCCCACGAGGATAGTAACTCTAAATAATATTTTGAGCTGAATCTTAAAGAATTTGGAAAATGTAAAAGAACAATTTAAATTGTTTGGTCTTTCGTTCCCTAGTATCTTAAGGACGTTCTCCTTAAAACAATAGGTTCATATTGACTCTAAACAACTCCTCACATCGTTATATATTGAATCCTTCCTGATTTCAGGAGGAACGAAAAATCATGGGAGTTTGGTGTTAAGATAACAGAATATTAAATACAGAAATTCAAGTTAACAATAATTCAGAGACAACAAGGTGGTATGATTAACAGAAAATAGTTTTAAACAAAAGAAACTGATCCACTATTTCATTCTTAAATAGCCATGTTCTCAACTCAAGACTTAACCCTTCTGAATTTGTTCAGATCTTTTCACTGTCAACTCTGATTTGTTAGCTCATAGACTAAATGGCTCGCAAGTTTCTATATTCCTACGTCTCCCTTGACTCCGGCAGTTACTAAGTACGGAACCTTCAGGGAATGAGATGGTTTCTTATTCCTAAGGCAACTAGTAAGATTGTTTCCATAATCTTATCTTCCTCATATGATTAAGTTTTCTAAAATCCTTTCCTTGAGGAAGTTTCCTTCTCAGTTGCGTTCAATTTTCATTGATACCCAAATAATTAAAGTTTACTTAAATCATAGAAATACAAAAGATTCAGTGCAAGAATTTTGAACATAGTTCTTTAAGAACTTCACAGGTTTTCTGTTCCAAAATAACTTAGCTTATGGCTGAAAATACAAACAGAGTTATCTCAATCTGAAATCTCATAGACCCGATATATAGCTTGAAGAAAACGATTAGAAGAGAAAAGAGATAACAGACGTACATTAATAAACACAAGTTGCTTACAACAATATAAAATAAAATGGAGAAAAATGGAGGTTTGCTCGTGAAGAGTCTCAAATTGTGATGAAGAGTGGAGAGAAGGATGTTGTCACTTAGCTATTGTTAAAACTATACAAGTTATAAAACAGAAACTTAAGCTATAAAATCTATGGTCTCTTCTTAAGGAATGAGATGCTTTCTTCGTCTCGGGCTCTCCTATTTATAAGCTGAGGAAGGTGATCATTTCTCTGATTAAATCTTTCCTATCCAAAATCCATCCAATTGAGATTTCTCCCTCCAATTTCCCTTAGTTTTATTCTGATTTATTACTAGGGACAGCAATATGAAAATTTGGAAATTGTTTGATGATTCTCCAATTTATTATGTATTAATGGATAATATGAGCATGAAATTGATTTAAAAATAATTAAAAGTTATGAGAATTATAATTAAAGTGTTATTTTATTCTCAGTAATATTCTCATAAAAATTCTTATATTTTGCTTTAATTTTTAGCTCAATAAAAAGATAAATTGGAGAGCTCAAGTGGATTTGTTTTGGATTTCTGAATCATATAATTGATTAAAGATCTTATTGAAGATTTTCTTGAATATTCTTAAGGAAATGTTTTCCTTTAAATATAAAAGGGAAAATTTTAAAGATTTGATTAAAGATATGATTGGAGATTCTAGTGAAGATTCCATTGAAGATATTATGCGAAATTAAAAGACATGATTTCATCATTATAAAAAGGCCGGCACATTCAGAAAGAAGGGGAATTTTGATAATTGAGAAGGGAGAATCCAAATTTAGTGATAGAAGGGCGCCTTTTAGGCTTTGGAATATTGGGAGCGGGTTGATCTCAAGAACACGCTGAGAGCCTTGGGGATTCACAATGCCATAACACCAATGGAGTTTGGGGAACCTTTATTGCTTTCTCTTGTCTTTGATTTCTCTATGGTAGGCTAGAATTTTATGTAGTTAGGGGAAGACGGAACTGAATTGAATCTTTGTGTTATGAATTAAATAATCTCTGAATTCTTCTTTTTTATATTTGAATGAATTTATCTTTCCTTAATGTTATCTATGAGTTTGCTCCTTGTAGAATGATTTAGGGGAATTGTATGACAATGGAGATATTGGTGCATGAACCTTGATTTGATAAATTCATCATAGTCCTTGTGATCGAGGAATAGACATAGGGAAATTGTGCAATCTTTGAATTCTTGATCTTAATGCATGTTTTCTTGAGGAACAACCGGGGAACTAGGATTCTTTCAAAATCACATAGAATTAGGGTAAAAGGAATTGAGCCTTAATTAATTTAGAAAGAATTGATTGGCATTAGATTAAGAGCAGTTTCTTGACTGTTTAATTTATAGCATAAAGACAAAATTGGGGAAAATACCTTAACTATGCTTTTCTTAATTGTCAAAACACTCTTTTTAGTTGCTTGCGTTTTAAACTCTAAATCTTATGCTTTTGATCAATCTTAGTTTTAAATTCAAAGTTTCTCATAAGTTTTTGTCCAAATAAAGCGCGAATAGTGAATTAGTGCTTGAACTCTAATCCTTGTGGGAACAATCTCTTACTCACGTACATTTTATTACTTTTACGATCGTCGCACCTGTCGAAGTCGCAACATGTACCAGATTTCAAGGTTAACTTGATTTCTGTGACAAAACTAATGGAAGATGTAGACTGCTTTCTAATATTTCAGGCTTCATGTTGTTTGATCAAGCAGAACAATACATTGAGGATAATTGGTACAGCTAGACAAAAGGATGGATTGTATACATTGAGCGTTCCTTCTGCTCAAGCTTCACAGCACAAAAATGTTTTTGCTTTGCAATGTAATAAAGCCTCTGATTCTCTACTGGGGCACCTACATTTAAGGCACTTATCAGAGACCACTTTGTAGCAGATTTCCATGTTTTCCTTTTATCCCTGATGTAAATGTAAAACCATGCGACATAAGTCACTTTGCTAGATAGAAAATACTCTTATTTCCTTCAAGTAAATCACAGACAACTAAATTTTTTGAATTGCTACACGAAGATATTTAGTGTTCGTTTTCCACAGTTTATATTCACGGGCATTAGTATTTTGTTACTCTTGTTGACGATTTCTCTCGTTATACGTGGGTTAAACTCATGACATATAAAAGTGAGACCAGAAAGCATCTGCAAGAATTTGTTTCTTTTATAGAAAACTAGTTTGGGGCTTCTTTTAAAAACTATATGTACCGACAATGGAAAAGAATTCACGATGAATGAATTTTATTCACAAAAGGGTATATGTCACCAAACCAGCTATGTAGAAACTCTACAACAAAATGGATTGTGGAGCATAAACACCAGCATATATTAAATGTCACTCGAGCTTTAGCCTTTCAAGCTAACATGCCAAAGTCTCTTTAGTCTTATGTTGTCCTACATTTTGTCTTTCTGATCAACAAATTGCCCACTCCTTTACTGCATCACATGTTCCCATACGAAATGCCCTATCAAAAGGTATTCTCATTGATATAAGTACTTTCAGATGTCTTTCATATGCTTGTACACTGCCTTCGACAAGACACAAGCTCTCTTCTAGAGCTACAAAGTGCATCTTTATCTTGGTAATCAAGACAAAACAAAAGGGTATGTCCTCTATGGCCTTATATCCAGACAAAGTCTTATCTCTTGAAATACTATTTTTATGAACACACTTTTCCTTTCTCCCAAAATGCTTCTTTAGCCAATGACAACAACACCACTACCACTATATTTCCAAACACCACTACATATCCTTCCTTTCCTAATGAAATTGTACAACCTTTCTCTCCACCTAACTCAAATGATACCACCATTGAAATTTTTGTATCTCAACCTACCACAAACCTAAACCCACAACCTCTTAATACAAACCCTCATTTAGTTCGATACTCTTCTAGATAAAGAAATCCACCTTCATATCTTCATGACTTTCATTGTTACCTTACCCAAAACTCATCTTTTTTTTGTTATCCTTTAAACATGTTTTAACATATGAACTTTGTACACCCAAATTCAAGAAATTTTGCTTTAATGTTTCCACACAAGATGACCCCCAAAACATATACCCAGGCTATCAAACATGTCTATTGGTGAAAGGCAATAAAGGTGGAACTTGAAGCACTCGAAATGAATTAGAGTTGGTAGCTTGTTGATTTACCCTCAGGGAAAACACCCATTGGATGCAAATGGGTTTATAAAACCAAATTCAATGCAAATGGAGATTTAAATGAAGAAGTATATATTGAATTACCCCCTGTTGTATCTAGTGAGAAGCCAAATCAAGTTTGTCAATTGATAAAATCTCTCTATGGACTCAAACAAGCGAATCGTTAATGCCATTCAAAATTCATTATCACTTTATGATCGTTGGGCTATGTTCAATCATCAGCTGACCATTCTTTTTTCATACTTCATCAAAGGACCTTCTTCACTGCACTATTAGTATATGTGAATGATATTGTGCTTGCTAGAAATGACATGGAGGAGATAAGGCGTATTAAATCCTTCTTTGACCAGTAGTTTCGTATCAAAGATCTTGGCTTTCTCAAATTCTTCCTTGGCCTCAAAACTTCACGATCCAAAAAGGGAATCATCCTCAACCAATGAAAGTATTTTCTTGAGCTACTCTTGGATAGTGGAATGATTATTGTTAAACTTGCTTCCATGCCCTTGGATCCTTCTGTCAAACATGATCGTTCTTCAGGCAGCCCATCGGGTACTTCAATATATCAGGAATTCTCCAGGCATCAGTTTGTTTTTCCCCACCGAGAACTCCTTGAAGCTTTTTTGTTACTTTGATTGGGCCTGTTGCCCAGATACCCATAGATATGTAACAGGTCATTGTGTCTTCCATGACAATGCTTTGATCTCATAGAAATCAAAGAAATAGACTACTGTGTCTAGATCATCTTGTGAAGCTGAGTATCAAGCTCTCGCTAGCCTCACGTGCGAGATGCAATGGCTTACTTACTTGTTACATGACCTACGTCTTCCTCATGATCAACCAGTTTCGGGGTTTTGTGACAATGCCTCGGCCATTTACCTTGCTCATAATCCCACCTTTCACAAGCATACAAAGCATATGGAGATAGACTGCCACATCGTTCGTGAGAAGATTCGTAGTAACCTAATCCATCTTCTTCCAGTTCCCTCATCTGAGCAACTTGTGGATGTGTTTACTAAAGAACTTTTTGCAAATCCTTTTCATGTGATTCTCTCCAAGTTGGGACTTCAGAACATTTACAGTCCCACTTGTGGGTGTTAACATCCATTATTTGAAACTCAACTCCAAACTCAACTAAAGCTCATGTGGATTCAAATGGCCACGTAGTCATAACGAGTTCAACTAATTCTTGCTAATGTGTTTCTGATTGGTTAAGCTTTGTCGTTTAAGTTAGTTGATGATATATCCACGTCAGAAATTTCATTTCGTCTTTCTCTTTTACGTTTTCCTTCTATATAAGTTCTGAAGTCGTAAGGCAGATTCTTAGAAATAAAGATTTGGAGTTGAAAGATCATTGTTCAGACTTAAATTTATTTACACAAGCAACTAGATCATGTTGTTGTTCATCCAAGTTAACAGGTTCATACTGTCATCCTATAAAAACTCAGTTAACAAAACCATTTCTAATATGCAAGCAACATTGCAGAAATCCACCATCTTTATAACTCCCCAACATCCGCATTATTGTCACTCAGCTGCAGAGGAGAAAATGGCAATATACACAATAAACAAAAAAAACTACATAGACAAATTAAAATGCCAGAACTTTCCACTTGTTACAATTATAAATTAACATTTCCAATGCCAGTAGTAACAATGTAACTGTGGACTATAATTAACATCACCTCTGTATTAAAGCAAAGGAAATGGATGGGGACACTAGGAATACCATGCTAAGTCATAATACTAGTATGGTCTATGTTATGGACCAGAGAAAGACCCACAGCAGCAAGAAGCCCAACCAACATCAGTCCAGAGGTAAGCTCTATAAATAGGACTAAAGACCACAGGTATAACTGATCTCTCTAACCCTATTTCATTTAAGACACGACAGTGCACACACACCCCTTCTGGCTAAAGCCATCATATAGTGTGTAGTGATCAGTTGTCCCTTAGATACCTAGTTCATAGGTATCTAGAGAGAAAGCCCTAGATTCAACATCAAAGACCCGACCTTCTGTCGCACATATCTACCTCAGGCAGAACATTCGCGCCGTCTGTGGGGAATTCCACGACCACGTGATCAAAAGCAACGATGGTGAAAGTGACAAGAAGTGGATTTCGACAACCATCAAGATTGAATTCAAGAATCCAGCCTATTTCTCCAATTAGGGAGAATCCTGTGGATCGACGGCAGATAGATACCGATGTCGTGCACGTGAGTGATGTGAATTCTGATTCGGCATCGACTCCAGTTGTTAACCAAGACGCTCCTTACGTGCAGGGTTTACAACCGATGAAGGAACAAATAGCAGATACTGCACAGGCACTGATTGGTGCAGTCGCTGATTCGCGGGTAACAGATCTGGCAGTTGCCGCAGTGCTTCGGAGAATGCAAGAGATGGAGAGGAGACACAGGATGGAAAGGGAGGAAGCTGCCAGACAAATGCAAGAGCTGGAGGCCCGAGTGGGTCAAGCTACCAACCCGAACCCGGAGCAGGCCATAACACGGGTCGTGAATGACCTACGGATTGCGGGCACCCAGGTAAACCCTAATGGGACTCAGGCCCAGGGAAGAGGGGTCGGAAACGTCGGGAGCCGGCCTCAGAGAATCACCCCCAATGTGGTCCATAATCAAGGACCCGAGGTTCTCAATAGGAACGGGGGACAACAAGAGAGACCGAACCTGAACCCGAACCCGAACAATGTGTCCAGGGTCTACAGGAGGAAGTATCATAGGGGGCAATATAATGACAGCCCCTTCGCGGACAAAATTGTGAATGCACCATATCCAGAGAACCTAAATCTGTCTGAAATTCCAAAATATGACGAAACGCAAGACCCTTAGGTGTATTTGGATGCCTTTGATACGACAATGTACATTAAGGGGATTGAAGAGCCGCTGATAACCCGATTATTTGCAACCACCCTGACAGGAGCAGCTCAGTCGTGGTTCTCCTCTCTACTAGCAGGATCCATCAGGTCGTTTGAAGAGATCGGAGGCAGATTCTTGCTAAATTTTTCTACAAGCAAAAAACAGCCGAAGTTCGAATTTGCGCTGGGGAAAATAAAGCAGCAGCCTGGCAAAACCCTGCAAAAATATTTGGACCGCTTCAAGATGGCCGCGTTACAAGTTCCTGGGCTATCCGAAAATGTTCACCTTTATTTGGTGATTACCGGCCTTCACGGATCCTCCAGGTTGGCCAAGTCCGTCTACAAAGACCCTGTACGAACTCTAGTTGAGTTCACTATTCGTTCCAAAAAATACTTGGAGCTCGAACAGATGGAGATTGAAAACGCGGACCCAAGGCCGCACCAAATCCAGGTAGAAAAACCCGGAAACCGTAAGCAAAATGATTTCCGGGGTAAAAGACCCGAAGAGAAAAATTTATCCAAAATAAGATTTGACAGGTATACGCCATTAAATTCCTCCCGGTCCCAAATCTGGAGGGAAGTGGAATCCACCGAGATGAAAAGGGTGGACATACCTCGGCCACTACTGAATCAAGCTGGGCTTGATCAAGCACGATATTGTGCGTTCCATGATGGCCCTGGTCATACAACCGAGGAGTGTTGGGATCTCAGAGACGCAATTGAAAGATATATCAGGGAGGAAAATTTGCGTCAGTATCTCATATGAACTCAAGGATGGAAGAGCAATAAGAAGAGAAAAGGAGGACGGCCGATGAGCCCGAACCGAGAGAAGAAGTTCAAGGATGAAGGCCGAGGTAAGAAGCCGATCAAAGAGGACGACGAATTCGTAGAGCCCGAGTTCGAATGCAATGTTATTAGTGGAGGATTTGGTGGAAGAGGTGATACCATGAATGCCAGAAGAAAATACTTAAGAGAGGTGCTTTCAATTCGAGAGCGGCCTAAATTTAAAGGAGAGGAATCGGAAGCACCACAGCTGTTCTTTACAAAAGCAGAATTGGAAGATTTCATGCCGGGGCACGTTGACGGGCTAGTCATCACCGGGACACTAGTCAACTGTAAAGTCAAGAAAATGTTCGTGGATAACGGCAGCTGTGCCGACATAATTTTGAGGCAGGCATTCCAGAAAATGAACCTGGATGTGGAGGATCTGAGGCCTTGCAACACGACTTTGATGGCATTCAATGGCTGTGATACTATTCCTAAGGGGTACATTGATCTGAGGCTCACCTTGGGAACAAAGGAGGCTTACAAGTCGGAAAGGGTAAGATTCATCGTTGCCGACTTCCCATCGGAGTATAATGTAATTTTGGGAAGACCAACTATCCACGATTGTGGTCTCCACTAAGCATCAGAAGCTTAAAATGGTTGGTAAGTAGAATACGGTCATCACCATTCATGGGGACCAAAAAGAATCTCGGGACTGTTACTTTAAGTCAGTCAGAGCAATAAGCAGTAACCTTAAGAAGCCAGGTGGGTTGAGCACCAGTAATAAATCGGAAGCCTCCAAGAAGGGAACTACACAGGTAAACATGGTGGAATTGGACATGAGGGATGAAACTCAGATCCCAAGACCGGAACCAGATGGGGAGCTGGATGAGGTAGTTATTGGAGAAGAAACTCAAATAGCCAAAGTTGGAAAAGGGATGGCTAATGAGGACAAGTTTCGGATTACTGAGTGCTTAAGAAGGAACATGGATGTCTTTGCCTAGAAGTCCTCAGAGATACTTGGTGTGGACCCTCAATTCTGCTGTCACAAGCTTGCAGTATACCTGGGGTCTAAACTGGTGGCTCAGAAGAAAAGGAAACTCAGTGCGGAACGTCGCCAAGTGTTAGAAGATCACGTAAGGGAGCTGCTGGAAGCAGAATTCATCAGAGAAACACAGTATACAACCTGGTTGTCAAACGTGGTCATGGTGAAAAAGCCAAATGGGAAATGGAGGCTATGTACTGACTACACTGACCTGAACAAGGTATGTCCCAAGGACGCATACCCCATGCCCAACATTGACCAGCTCGTGGATAATTCATCCGGGTTCCAGATGTTATCCTTTTTGGATGCGTACTCGGGGTATAATCAGATCCCGTTACACCCCGAAGATCAAGAAAAGACCACTTTCATTGGAGAAAGGGCAAACTATTGTTATAATGTGATGCCTTTTGGATTGAAAAACTCAGGGGCCACGTACCAAAAGATGATGAATCAGGTATTTGCAGAACAACTTGGCAAGAATGTGGAGGTGTATATAGACGATATGATAGTCAAATCAGTTAAGTCAGCAATGCATGTTGAAGACCTGGAGCAGACCTTTAACAAACTACGGCAACACAACATTCGGCTAAACCCGGCTAAATGTGCGTTTGGAGTCCTTGCAGGGAAATTCCTAGGATTCATGCTGACTCACAGAGGTATTGAAGCTAACCCGGATAAGTGCAGAGCCGGGAAATTCCTAGGATTCATGCTGGAAATTAAGGCCCCGGGAAACAAGAAGGAAATTCAGCAGTTGACTGGGAGGCTAGCTTCCCTCACTAGGTTTTTACCTCCGTCTGCAGAAACGGCACTGCATTTTTTCAAGTTGTTACGAAAAGAGGTACAATATGGCTGGACTTCAGAATGTGAAGCAGCATTCGAAGAAATTAAAAAGCAGCTGGCATCACCACCAGTGCTATCTAGCCCAAGAGAAGGGGAGCCACTGATAATGTATCTCTCTGTGGGAGATCTCGTTGTTAGCTCAGTCTTGGTTCAAGAAAATGAGGAGGGGCAGCAGCCAATTTACTTTGTAAGTCGGCTCTTATAGGGAGCAGAGCTCCGCTACCAGAAGTTAGAAAAGGTGGTTTTCGCTCTGCTAACCTCGGCTAGAAGGCTTAGAGCGTATTTTCAAGGGCACCAGATTGTAGTTCGGTCGGACTTTCCAATTCGGCAGATTTTACATAAACCTGATTTGGCAGGAAGAATGATTGCCTGGGCTGTGGAACTATCAGAATTTGACTTATCCTTTGAAAGCCGAAAGGCAATCAAGTCCCAAGCATTGGCAGACTTTGTCAGGGAGCTCACTTCAATCCAAAAGGAGAGCTCAACAATCCAGACACCTGGAAAATTTATGTGGACGGGTCCTCAAATTCCAAAGGAAGTGGAGCCGGGATAATTATTGAGAACCCGGAAGGGATCTCGGTTGAATATTCCTTGCAAATGAAATTTGAAACGTCCAACAACCAAGCAGAATATGAAGCATTCATAGCCGGGCTACATCAGGCAAAAGAGCTCGGAGCAAGGAAACTGCAAATCTTTAGTGATTCGCAGCTGGTCACGTCGCAAATTGGAGGAAGCTACCAAGCTAAAGGACCGTTGTTGGCAAAATACCTAGATTTTGCAAGGCAGTTAATGGCGGAGTTCGAAAATGTAGAAGTCTGTCACATCCCGCGAAATGAAAATAGCAGGGCCGACATACTATCAAAACTGGCAAGTACCAAAGGATGGGGAAACCACAGGACAGTGGTGGAGCAGGACATCCCAAAACCCACATGTGTCATGCAGATATCTGAGAGCAGGGATTGGCGTAGTACCATTATCGGTTACATAGAAAACGGGACGCTCCCCTCTCAAAATGAAGAAGCTCAAAAGCTAGTTAAGGATGTTGCGTTATACACTATGGTTGAAGGGCAGTTATATAGGAAGGGAATCTATTCCCCCTATTGAAATGTCTGAGCTCGGGTAGGGCTAAATATGTCCTATCTGAAATCCATGAGGGGATAAATGGCCAGTACGTTGGGGGCAAAGCATTAGTTCGGAAAGCCCTCAGAGCAGGGTACTTTTGGCCATCTATGGGTCAGGACGCAAAGGAGCACGTACAGAAGTGCGATCAGTGCCAGAAGCACGGTAAGAACCTGTTGGCACCACCAGAAGAGTTAAGCCTGATCACAGCTCCATGGCCCTTCTTCAACTGGGGGATGGACCTTCTGGGCCCATTTGCTGTGGCTGAAGGACAGTTAAAGTGGTTAATAGTGGCTGTTGATTACTTTCAAAATGGATAGAAGTAGAGCCAGTAGCAACAATTACCATGGCAAGGGTGCAACACTTTTTTGAAAGAAATTTGATCTGCAGGTTTGGGATTCCAGCTGAAGTGGTCACCGATAATGGAACCCAGTTCACAAGTAGAACCTTCCAAGAACTAATGGCAAATCTTCACATCCGGCATCCTTTCATGTCTGTTGAACATCCTCAATCCAACGGCCAAGCCGAAGCGGCAAACCAAGTCATCATAGTCGGATTGCGTAAAAGGATGGAGCAATGTGCCAAGGGGAAGTGGGTAGAGGAGCTATGATATGTACTATGGGGACACAGAACCACAGAGCAAACCTCTACTGGAGAAAATCCGTTCGGATTGACATATAGAACCGAGGCCATGATCCCGGTGGAACTGGGAGAACCATCATGGCGGAGGGCCCAAGCTTTGTCGCAAACTGAAAAAGAGAATAGCAGCAAAATAGCTATGGAGTTGGATTTGATTGATGAACCTCGGGCCACAACTCATTTCAAAAATGTTGCAGCAAAGCAACTCGTGGCAAACCAATTTAACAAGAAGGTAAGCCGTGATCATTTGTGATAGGAGATCTGGTTCTTCGAAGGGCGGACATCGGAGGTCGGAACGCGGCTGAAGGAAAGCTGGCTCCAAGATGGGAAGGACCGTATAAAATTAAAGCCGAGCTATCAAAGGGAGCCTATATTCTGGAAACCTCAAAGGGGAAGCAAGTCAAAAGGACTTGGAATGCGGACAAGTTGAAGAAGTATTTCAGTTGAAAAGTTCTTATCCATAAATTGTAGCTTTCAAATTCAAAGTTCAATAAATGGAATAATCCGAGATATTTGAAGAAATAATAATTTTCTAGAATCTTATTCTCGAGAAGTAATTCAAAGTATTGGAACCATTTAGCCTACGGGCAGAGGTTCCAGCCTGGCCAAAAACATCGAGGTATTCAAACCTTCTAGCTTACGGGCAGAAGGTTCTAGCCCGGCCACAAACGTCGAGGTATTTGAACCTTTTAGCCTACGGGCAGAAGGATCTAGCCCGGCCAAGAACGTCGAGGTGTTGGAACCATCTAGCCTACGGGCAGAGGTTCCAGCCCGGACAAAAACGTCAAGGTATTTGAACCTTCTAGCCTACAGGAAGAAGGTTCTAGCCCGGCTAAGAACGTCGAGGTATTGGAACCATCTAGCCTACGAGCAGAGGTTCCAGCCCGGCCAAAAAACGTCGAGGTATTTGAACCTTCTAGCTTACGGGCAGAAGGTTCTAGCCCGGTCACAAACGTCGAGGTATTTGAACCTTCTAGCCTACGGGCAGAGGTTCCAGCCCGAACAGAAATGTCGCGGTATTCAAACCATCTAGTCTACGGGCAGAGGTTCCAGCCCGACAAAGAATGTCACGGTATTCGAACCATCTATACTACGGGCAGAGGTTCTAGCCCGGCTGAAAATGTTGCGATAGTTGACCAACTTGCCTACGGGAAGCTGGATTAAAAGATTCGTGCCGACCTACCAAGTTAAGGAGGGACTTAAAGGGACGCCCTTACTTCCCTAACACCCTTACAAGAGAAGGTCGGTTGAACAACAAATATCGGCATGCGTAAATTACAAATATTAACAAGGACTAAAGCAAAATTGCCATATCAATTAAGCGTGTTTGTTAAACAAACAGAGTTCTCAAATTAATTGGAAAGCAAAAAGGAAAGTTACAAAAATAAACCGGCATCCCGGTTCTTCATCCCGAAGCATCCTCCTGCATCATCCCCCTCACCTCCGCCTCAAACTCGGCACCAGCAGCCTCCATGGCGGCATCGATTCCGGTCTCCCCAGCCCCTTGCGCAATATCCGTTTGAGTTGTGCTGCTCTCTGGCAGACTGGGAATCGATGGAGAAGGGGGAAAGTAAACCCCGCCGCGAACATAGCCAAAGCAATCAAGCTGGTCAAGCCGCAGAAGACATTTCGAGTTAAAATACCTCACCTGGTTTACCCCATTCTTGAAAGCACTCACAGCGGCTTTTGCAGAGCAGACTGGTTAAAATCATAAGCTTGCTACAAATTTTGGAGATCTGACTTTAATTTATCAACCTCGGCAGTGAGCCCGGACACTTTCACACCCCTTTCAGCTAGCACGTCGGA